>NW_006292696.1:5214957-5268584 GCF_000327345.1 Myotis davidii | reverse complement strand
TTTGGAAGGTGAATAGCCAGCATGTTCAGGTCGAAGCAGGAGGGGAGAGAGCGTGTGTAAATGTGATCATGCCGTCACGTGAGGTTAGTAAATCCCCATCCTTCTCTCCTATCCCTTCAATCACGACCACTACCTCCTCTCCCTCCCCCACCTGCCAATAGAGAATACACACACTTGCACTAATCTAATGCCTTTTCAAACACTTCTGATATGAAAGATGCAGTTCTCCAAGCGCTTCAGTTCATGCTTTTCATGCTTGTGTCAAATCTGCACTGAACGGTAACCACTAATCAATGTTCATTTATCGATAGCTTGAGACCTAATTTCTTTGTATCCATGCTAAATCATGCAACAAAGATTACAGTGCTCCTGACTCAACTTAAATGGGATTATTATTTTGAGAGGAATAAAAAACCCATGAGGAATACAGTATCAATGTGTGTTTTAGAATGCAAGGAACTTTTTCTTTTCTTTTCTTCTTTTTTTTTTTTAGCAACAACAAAACCCTGTTTGGGAACTAGAATCCTGAAATATTGAAGTTGATAGAAACCTTAGACATCACGTGATCCAACCCTCTTGGCTCACAGTTGTGAAAGGTGAACCCAGAGAAAGAGGAGAACCAGGGCCGTGCAACTCTCTTCTCTGCAGCTAGCGTGGCATCTTCCCAGCCCGCCCTCCACAGATGTGTTTCTAAACAAATCCTAACGTACACATGAGGAAGCACCATGTCATACAATTCTCAAGTGCCAAGCGTGGAGGGCGATGAGAGTAGATTAGAAGATAAGAAGATAGGTCAGGCGTTGCCCCTCTACTGCCTCTAGGAGACTTGCTTTAGCCCAGGAAATGGCAGGTGGAAGGGAATTTGCCAGCTGGGAGAGTGGGGCGGGGGGGTGGAGAGTGGGGGGATTCAGGGCTGCAAGTCAGATGGCAAAGATTAGAGGCATATGATAGAGTTTCTCTATTAACTTAAGTGATTAGACAGGCTCAATCAGGGATCCCAACTCTATCAGTTATAGATTATCAGTGACATCAGGCACTTACACATGAAGCTGTCCTGGGCTCTCAATGCCACTCGCTGCAAGATAAGAATTGGAATTCCAAATGCTTAACACTCAGCCTTCTGCATCTGTGAGATACTGGCAGAGGAGTCTGGAAGACTGCCATGCTTGCGCGCGCGCGCGCGCGCGCACACACACACACACACACACACACTCACTCTCAATCAATGGAATTCATACTAGTTTCTGGAAACCATTCTCAGAGTAAAGATGCACAGGATATCTCAAAAGGTTTATTATGTTGCACCTTCTTCCAAGGTTAACCAACAAGGGAACAGTAGGATCAGAGATTCTAGAATGGAGCTAAAGCAGAACATGGGGAGAGGGGGGAAGGGCGTGGAGGGAGAGGGTTGTACACAGTGGCATGTTTGCTGAGAGCACAGATGAGCACTCTATGCCTGCCCCCTCCCTGGGATGCCACTTCAGGATAAAACATCGCAAAGCTGCCTCCATGTTGCTACTTTTCTAAATGTCCTGACACTAATATTTTAGTGGTTAAAAATACAAGACTAACTTTTTTCACTGGCATTGTTCCCTTCCATAAGATAGTAGTAGAGTTCATAGAAATAGCAGAAACTTCAGCTGAATTTTATTAAGCCCTAACCTTGCACCAAACACTGTGCTAGGTGCCTTGTAGGAACTATCTCATTGAATTTCCTCTACCACCTGACAGGTACTACTATCCCCCCCACACACACACACACTTTACAGATGAGAAAACTGAGGTTAAGCAGTAATCCCCAACTTGCCCACCTTAGGGGTAGCAGAGTTAGATTAAATGCCAAGTGGCTCTGCCTACAGAGCTCTTGGGAGTCAAGAAAGCAGTTCAATTTTTGCATTTTGATTTTAAAATCAACATATCATAAAACTGACTCTTTTGGAGAGTGACTGCTAATGGGTGTTAGGTTTCTTTCTGGGTGATTAAAATCTTCAAAAATTAGATTAGAGTAATGGTTGCACTACTCAGTAAGGATTCTAAAAATCATTGAATTGTACCCTTTCAATGAGTGGATATTATAAGATGTAAACTTTATCTCAGTAAACCTGTTAATGAAAGAAAATCAATTAGTCATAATGGTATGGGTCTACTTCTGACTCTGTTCCATTAATTGATGTATATCCTTTCTCCAATACCACACTGTATTCATTACTAAGATTTAAAATCAGGTGGTATGATTCCTAAAGCTTTATTTTTCTTTTCCAAAATTATTTTAGCTTTTCTAGTTCATTGCTTTACCATGTAACATTTTAGCTTGTCTATGTATTTTTTAAAAAACTTGTTGTGATTTTTATTAAAATTACATTAAATCTACATATGATGGCAAATCTGTCATCTTTATTCTGCCGAGTCCTCCAAAACACGAACATGGTATGCCTCCATTTATTTAGAACTACATCCACATTTTTGTGGTAGTTTTCAACCTAGAGATCCTATACATGTTTTCTTATATTTATACCTATGTATTCATATCTGCATATCATTGTAAGTGGTATTATTTTAAAATTTTTATTTCAAATTGTATGTGGTTAGCATATAAAAATACAATTGGTTTTTGTGCATTCACCTCATATTCTATGATCTTGTTAAACTCACTTATTAGACCTAAGAGTTATTTTTATAAATTCCTTGAGAATTTCTACATAGGTAATACTATTGTCTGCAAACAGAAACAGTTTTCTTTATTTAACTTCCTTCTACTCTGACCCCTAAGACTTTCTGTGTAATATTTTCTCCTTCAGGTACACTATCTGAAATCAATTCTAGATAAAGGTGAGCATGAGAGAAAATGAGATGTTGGATACAATTATAATTACACTCAGCTTTATACCTTCTAGAGATATGAGACATCTTTAGTGCCATCAACCTGTTGGTTCAGATCAATTCACTGCACATTTATTTGGTTCTTACTGTGTGTAGACATTCTAGGTTTAGGGAAATAAAAAGGTGCAAAGTCCATGATCAGAAGTTTACAGTGAAGTAGGGAAGATAGACAGCTACAGATCATTGTGATGCGATGTCATAAATATTAATGATATAGGTTTACACATGGAAATAAGTAGAAGAAATATTTCCTGTGGCCTGGCCTGGCAGTAATGGATGGGGTGACCAGATTACCCTGGTTCCAGCCAACACCATCTCCCACTGGGACAATAGCAACAGCCTCCTCATTTAGGTACATAGCTCTAATATTACCCTGCTGACACCCTATTCTTCTTTTTCAATCAATTTCATTGAGATGTAATTCACATATCACACAATTCATCCATTTAAAGCACACAATACAATGGCTTTATTATATTCACAGAGTGGTACTCCATCACCACAATCAATTTTAGAACATTTTCATTATGCCAAAAAGAAACCACACTCCCCTTTAATCATAAACCCCCAAACTCCTAATCTCCTCACCCCTAGGCAACCACTAAGCCTACCTCTGTCTACAGATTTGCCTATTATGGACAGTTCACATACATAGATTCACACAATACATGGCCCTTTGTGACTGATTGCTTTCACCGAATACTTTCAAAGTTCACACATGTGTCAGAACTACATTTATTTTTACTGCCATGGGTTTCAATTGCTCCAGACTTTAGACAACACTTGTTATTATCTACCTGTTTTATTACAACCATTTTCATGGGTGTGAAGGAGGATCTCTTTGTGGTTTTGAGTTGCCTTTCCCTGATGGCTAGTGATGATGAGCATCTTTTCATGTCCTTATTGGCCATTTGCATAGATCCTGAGGAGAAATGTCTATTCAAGTCACACAAGCTCCAACATGATCTGGCCCCCGCCAATGTCTACATCCTCATTTTCCTCTCTCTTGCCCATTTTCTGAGATCTAGCACAAAGACCTCCTCTATTCAGGACCCTTGAACCAGCCTTTGCCTTCTCCTGTGATGCTTATTCCCTCGGCTATACCCACAGCCACCCCTTCCCAACATTCAGGCCTCAGCTCGAATGCTACCTCAGAGAGACATCCCAATGTAGCCAGACTCTTCATGGAAATGACCACTATCTGGAACAATTACATTTACCTGCTTGGTGTTCTACTTGTTTATTTATAATGCAAATCCTATAAGAGCAAGGCCTTGTTCAAGCTTTCATCAGCATCTTTTCTATAGTAGCTATTCAAAAAATATGTTTTAAATTGTATAAATACATAAATGAGGGAGTGGATAACTAAATCAAAGAAGTCATCCTGAAAGAGATGGCACTAGAGATGAGTCCAAAGGAAACCTAACTGTTATATCTCTATTAATTACACCCTGAATGGGACCATTTTACAAATCCTGCAAGGATAAGGCCTATAGTTGGTCAAAAACAACAGCAATGGAGAGGTTAATGTATACTTTGTTTAATAACATGTTTAAAAGAATACATTACTAAATTGGAAATTTTTAGCTGGTGTGGCCGCTCTAATTACAGAAAAAAATACATGGTGCCAAGTTTTCTTTTGCTTGTTTTTCAGAGCCTATTCTGAGCCCACTATCCCTCTGGTTATAGTTTCTCAGCGGCATATTTGTGAATCAAATCAAGTGGTTTCTAGGCTGAATTGTGGTGCCAACTTTGAGGCATTCCTTGCTACTAAGACCAGCTGTCACACGAGGAAAATGCAGCCCATTTCCAACCGGCACACAACAATGCTTAAGAGCCGGGCGGGTAATTCTCCCATTGGCAGCTGGACATTGGTGGAGTGTTACAATACTTCTTTTTTTTTTTTTTTTTTTTTTACCTCAGTTGTCCCATCCTCATTGGGAAACAACATGGTACTCGCCCTCCTGCCTTTGTTCCTCTCAGAAATTCTATCACCAGTAATAAGAAGACAGTAGCACCAATGGCATGAAACAGCATGTACTAAGGAGTCACATGAATATGGATACAAATCACACTCTGCTACTTACTGACTGTGAACCTGAGCAAGAGACTTAAAACCTCTCTAGTTTCGATTCCTTATTTATGTCATGGCGAATATACCACCTATCTAAGTGAGCTGCTGGGAGAATTGTTCATACATGTTTCCAACTAATACTTACAGAGTGCCTGTTATAAAAGTAATAGTTACCATGTACTGAGAGTATACCAGGGGCTAAGCATTGTTCTTTTATCTTCAAGCCACCCTATGATCTAGATGCTATTGTTATTATGTCCACTTTACAGATAAGGAAGCAGAGTCCCAGAGATATGCAATAACTACCCAAAGTCACATGGTTAAGTCATTTGGGCAGAGACAGAATTTAAACCTGAATCCAGTCTTCATTCTTAAGAATGACTTTCCGTGAGGGCCAAGGTTTTTGTGTGTTTTGTGCACAATGACTTTCCTGGTACTAGTGTCTATTAGCATCCAGTGTCTATTGGTCAGGAGCACAAAGTAGATGCTCCATAAAGCTATGCTGAAGCACTTCACAGACATCCTCAGTTGTTGACCACTAGGCTAGACCCTGAGAATACCGCAACCCCTGGTGACGGCTTGGTCTCTGCCCTCATGTACTTCACAGTCTAGAGAAATTAAATGAGATCATGTCTATAAAGCACCCAGCACATAATAAATATATTTTCAAAACCTACTATTGCTATAACTTTTATGACATTGTTCTCTTTTGCTCAATTCCAATTCATATACCTGTATTCTCAAAGTGCAATGAGAGACTAGTTTTTTAATAATTCACAATATTAGAGCATTCACCTTTGGGAGCTGTTATAATTTATTCCCACTCATTCTGTTCAAAAGTATTTACTGAACGAACATATACTCTGGATTTTTAAAAGATGCCAGTTTTATAAAATTCACAGAAATCTGCCAGAGAACTTGGCTGTTTGCTTCCACAGATTCCACTAGCCCAGATGCAGGACAATAAGGAAAGGTACCGCTCGGTATCCAGCGTGCAGCACCTTCTGGAAAACTATTTTCTTCTTACACTAGGAGGTGATATAGCAACAAGGAGGTGGGTAAAAATGAAAACAAGTGTGGGAATGGTTGGCAGTGAGCACAAATCGCCTACATAGAAAGAGAGCAGTAGGCTGAGCCCAAAGCAGGCAGAGTGTGCTTTCAGCATTTCTCCATCCCCCTTTCCAGGCTGGCGAGCATCAGCGGGATGACTTGGGAAAACAGACTTGGACTTGCCGCTGGGGATCCAAAGAACAGAAACAAGAGCATCCACAGACAAGCAAAGCTCTCTGGTAACGGGAAATAGATGCAGGTGAGGCAGTGAGCAACCTGACCAGCACAGGGGATGGCACTGCCTGTGAGATATCTTTTAGGGATTCTAGCACCTGGATTCAGGGTATTTCTAGGAGTGAGATTCTATTATTCCTTCTACATGAAACTGGTTTTCTCCCAGAAGCTGATGCTTTCACGGCTTTCTTCATCTTGTGCCTCTAAGGGTGGGTAGTTCACCCAGGTTTCTGCTTTGACATCCCACATCAAACGTTCCCATCTGTGGATCTTTCCCTGTGTCCCAATACAGAACTTTCAAAACAATGCAAGCCAAGGCTAACTATCCTGGACACTTTCTCTTTTCAGATGATATCTGCATTTTAACAAGGTTTTCCCGCTACAGGGAAGCACAGAACATTTGCCTGTACAGAGATGGAAGTGGAGCATCAAAAAGAGGAGTTTGTAGTGCTGGAGGGGTGCTCAGTGACTTCCCTTCTTGCTGTGGGCCAGCACTGCACAGGGGTGAGAAATAAAAAGGCTCCTAGGCATTGACTGGAAAAGGACAAAAATAATGAGGAAACTCTGAAGGTTTTTTTTGGTTGGTTAAACTATTTTCTGCCTAACTTGTTTTGTGGGCTTTTTAACTTTGCTTTGTATTTTTTAATACTGATACTAAAAACCAGACTTTATGCCAAGTCAAGCAATAAAACATTTAAATTTGCAAAAAAAAAAGATGGATGACTATCCTTTGACATTATTACTACTGATATTATTCTTTTTTAAAAAAATATATATTTTATTGATTTTTTACAGAGAGGAAGGGAGAGGGATAGAGAGTTAGAAACATCGATGAGAGAGAAACATCGATCAGCTGCCTCCTGAACACTCCCCACTGGGGATGTGCCTGCAACCAAGGTACATGCCCTTGACCGGAATCGAACCTGGGACCCTTGAGTCCGCAGGCAGACGCTCTATCCACTGAGCCAAGCCAGTCAGGGCCTGATATTATTCTTTATCTTAAAGATATAATAACTGAAGCTCAGAGAGGTTAAGTTGCCCAAAGCCACTTGATCAGGTAAAAAATTCAGTATCAAGGAGTCTGTCCCCAAAGCTTGACCAGCTAACACATGTGTGTGGTCAGCAGAATTCTAAGGGGGCCTCCTAGATCCCCAGGCCTGGGTATTTACACATCTTCTTTATTTATCAACTGAACACTAACCTCAGTATTTCCAGGAAGGAATTTTACCGATGTAACTCAATTCCCAAATCAGTTGGCCTTGAGATAAGGAAATTGTCAAGGTTGGCCTGACCTAATCAGATGAACTCTTTAAAAACAAAGTGTTGCCTGGCTGGTGTGGCTCAGTAGTTGACCATTGACTTATGAACCAGGAGATCACAGATGGATTCCAGGTCAGGGCACATGCCTGGGATGTAGGCTCAATCCTCAGTGTGTGTGTGTGTGGGGGGGGGTGGGGGGCAGCAGGAGGCAACCGGTCAATGATTCTCTCTCATCATTGATGTTCCTATCTCTCTCTTCCTCTCTGAAATCAATAAAAATGTATTTTAAAATAAAGAAATAAAAGCAA
This sequence comes from Myotis davidii, assembly GCF_000327345.1. Classification (NCBI taxonomy): domain Eukaryota; kingdom Metazoa; phylum Chordata; class Mammalia; order Chiroptera; family Vespertilionidae; genus Myotis; species Myotis davidii. The sequence continues at coordinate 5,260,778 of NW_006292696.1, read as the reverse complement.
AGTGTTTTTCCAGCTGGTCACAGAAGAGGAAAGGCATGCACTCTGGCTCATCTAGAAGAAAACTAATATCCACGCTGTGAGCTGCCTACAGAGCCCCATGGAAAAGTACTGTGGGTGGCCTCGAGGACTGAGAGTGGTCCCTGCTTGACAACCAGCAAGAAAACAGGGACCTCAGTCCTACAATCGCAGGAACTGAATTCTGCCAACAACCTGAGCGAGCTTGAAAGAGAACCCTGTCCTCCGGGTGAGAACTCATCAGCTGGCCCTTTGTTTTCAGCCTCGTGAGACTCAGCAGAGAATCCAGCTCAGCCAACCTTGAACTTCTACCTGTGAGACGGAGAGGTAATGCACAGTATTGTTCAGGACATCAAGTATGTGGTAACTTGTTGTGCAGCAGTGGAAAACGAATTCAATGGTGATTGTAGAGACTTAGGATATATCAAAGAGTCAAATAAAGAAAATAAATATCACTCATAATCTTACCACTCAGAGAAAACCATGTTAACTTTTTTTGGTGTATGTGTTTTTGTATTTACAAATATATGTTCAAATTCCTAACAAATGGTTAATACATTTTGTTATTCTCTACTTTGTTCGTTAGCATTCTGACAAGAGTATTTTTTTATGTTATCAATTTTAACTTTAAAAATTTAACTTTCAGCAATTACTATATACTATACATATATAAAAATGTGCTTTGTGAGGCATTTAGATTGTGTTTATATTACTTTCATAATAAAGCTAATTTTTTATAATTATTCTGTACACAAATCTTTGAGTTTCTCTCTTTTGTTATTAGGACAGATTCCTAGCAGTGCTATTGACGAATCAAAGAGGTTTTGGATTCTTTTACTGTCTTGACACAGATTGTCAATTTGCCTTCGGAAGTGTTGCAGAAATACCGTCCCGACAGCCGTGTGGAAGCTACTCCCCTCACCATGCTTTTACCCCCTGCACAGGCCTGCTCTCAGGAAATGCAAAATGGAGCTTCTCTTTTCTTCTTCACAGCTCTGTTAGCCATCTGTATTTTTATTGACTTATTTGTTCATGCTCTTTACCTACTAGTGCTTTTGTGGTTGTTGATAGGTAATACCTTCCTCATATGTTTAGAAGTTAACTAAGAATTTCTTGCAAATACTTCCTCCAAATGTTGTTTCCTATTTTATTTAGATTATTTATGACCCACAGTCACTTCTGTCCACCTATATACCAGCCATCATCTCTCACCTTTGTGAACTTTTCACTGCTTTTAGAGAGAGATGCTTGCTCAGCACAGTATTAAATAGTGGCATCTGCTTTCTTCTTTATTTAAGCTGTTTTCCTTTTTACTGGTAATGTAACTGTAATCCATCCAACACAAAGGGAGGCTTTTCTCCCTGTGATGAGGCACCTGACGAACAACTGGATGGAGAATGACCGTCGTGAGGGCATGCACTGCACCTGCTGAGGCCTCCTCCACGGTCCCAGCCCAGACAGACACACACTAACATGCAGCTGTAGAAGTGTCTCTCGGATTGAAGTGGATTAGACCGATGCAAATGGAACCTCAGAAGCACCACGGAGTCATGGACAGATGATCCCGGGATCCTACTGGTAAATATTCTTGGGTCTCACCTTGTGTCCACAGTCAACTCATTGGACAGCAATGGGAGGGAACAGTTTTTAAAAAAATATATATTTTATTAATTTTTTACAGAGAGGAAGGAAGAAGGATAGAGAGTTAGAAACATTGATGAGAGAGAAACATCGATCAGCTGCCTCCTGCACGCTCCCTACTGAGTATGTGCCCACAACCAAGGTACATGCCCTTGACCAGAATCGAACCTGGGACCCTTGAGTCCGCAGGCCGACGCTCTATCCACTGAGCCAAACCAGGTAGGGCAGGAGGGAACAGTTTTAATAAAAGCATTTATTTCAGCTCTCCCAAATTAGTGGCAGATGTGTCTGGTTCCAGTACACTTTCCTCCTGCCAAGTTTGTCAGATGAAGCCACAGACATGAGGGTCTACTGCCATTTCAGGATCAAAAGGTACACTTCCACCTGCTGTCCTGTGTCTGATCCCAAGCAGGCACCAGGTGATTGGATGTGACAGACATCACATCCAAGACAGAAATCATTTCCAATCATCTGAGAGCTATCCCCTCCCCTTTGCCTCATGTTCAACAAGACAGAATCCAGAGCTTAACTCAGTCTCTGTTATATCAGGTCACATCTATTTCTAACCAAACATATGTAGATTTCTAATAATAAAGTCCAAGAAAACACCTTTAAAATGATAAAGCTATTGAAAACTTATCAGCCAGTGGCCTGCAGGTAGTTCTTTTGTAATTCATTAGTCTAGTTCAGACCGTGTAACTTCATGAAAGCCAATGTTCTTAGATAATATCAATTGAGGCTGGTTCTCTTATGGGAGAAAGGATGTATACAGAATACACACCCTTTTCAGGTAAAGTGCATCATCTCTGTAAATAATTGAGCTGCACCCCTTCCCTGAGGAGGTAACTCATACTCCTATTTTAAACTATCTTGCAAATGTTAATGATGCTTTCTCCATAAAAATATTATCTTAGATCAATGTTCTGGTTACACCCCAAAAACTCAAGGCCATAAAAGAACCATTTTATTATGTTCATGAATTCTGTGGGCTTGGAATTCAGTCTGGACACAGTGGGAATAGCTTATCTCTGCCCCATGATGCCTGGGAATTCAGCTGAGATGACTGGAATATCTGGGGGTGACTCAAATGTTGGGACCTGAAATCATCTGGAGGCTTCTTCACCCACATAACTCACATCTGGACTGGAATGCCATAAAGGGCTAGGGGCTCCCTGGGCATCTCACTACATGTAAACAGAGTCTTGGGACCCTCCAGGTGGTCTCTCAATGTGGTGTCTCCAGCACAGCAACCTCAAGGCAGCTGGACTCCTTACGGTAGCTCAGAGCCCCAGTAGCAAAGGTTCCAGTGAACGAGATAGAATCTGCATGGGCATTTATGACTCAGGCTCAAAAGTCACTTCCAGCACATTCTATAGGACCAACTCAACCAGATTCAGTGGGTGGGGATCTAGATTCCATCTCGTGTGGGCGGCATGTCAGTGTATGGCCATGTTTAAAAGCTGCCACAGAGGCAGGCCCTGAGCCAAGGGTTCAAGGGCAAGTGGTTCATCTGGAAGCACCAGTAGACTAAAGAAGTGAGAGAGCAAGAGAACAAAGGCGAGTCAGGGTGACTTAACCAGCAGGTTAGTACGATGGGCAATTAGGGCACAATCGCAATGGCAGCAGTGATGCAGTGTAGAATATGCTCGTTGTTATTCCAACCAAGAGGCCAGGTGGCTGAGCTACTTATCTACCAACTTGTCACAGGTTGAGAGTTACTTGGATGGGAGGTGGTGGTAACACTTTCTGGGGGTTACCATTGCCAGGGAAAGCCCTCAGCAAGAGGCAGGTGCTTGAATTTGGAAGTACTTTTACATGTAAAGTAAAATATTTACATTAAAGATTAGAATTATTCTTATTCATATATTTTATTTCATACAACACAAATTATACAGTAGTATTATTATAGTATATTTTTTTAGTTTTAATTTCCATTGGCTCTTATACTGTCTACTTATCTGATATTTTCTATCTTTTCATGTATGAACATATTTTCCTTTCCCTCATTTATAATATTTATAATAGCTGCTTTGAAATCCTTGTCTGCTAATTCTGACATCTGAGATATCTTAGGGTTGGCCCCTGTTGATTGTCATTTCTCTTGAGAATGAGTCACATTTTCCTATTTTTTATGTCAAGTAATTTTGAATTGTATTCTGGGCATTGTAATGTAACACTGCAGAGGCTAAATTGCGTTACATTCCTCTAAAAATTGTTGATATTTTTGGTTTGTTTATTTTAGGAGACAACTTGGTTGGAATCCAACTTCAAATTATGCCTGTTGGGCTTCATCTCAAACCTGTTTAGTTCTTCTACTCCTGGGCTGAGCAGTTTGCAGTCTTACAGGCACATGTGTCGTTCAGGGATCAGCCAGAGATCTAGAATAGTGTATGCACAGAAGATGCCCCCTTCTCCCTCTGGTTCTCTCCTTTCCAGCATCCCACCTCACTTCTTAATGTTCCAGTTGCCATGAGCTCTAGGCTCTGGTTCTTCAGGCCAGAAAGGCTGTAGGTTTTCTTTTCTTTTTTAAAAAATTTTTTTATTGATTTTTTTACAGAGAGGAAGGGAGAGAGATAGAGAGTTAGAAACATCGATGAGAGAGAAACATCGATCAGCGGTCTCCTGCACAGCTCCCACTGAGAATGTGCCCGCAACCAAGATACATGCCCTTGACCGGAATCAAACCCGGGACCTTTCAGTCCACAGGCCGACGCTCTATCCACTGAGCCAAACCAGTTTCGGCGGCTGTAGGTTTTCTATCAAAGGTTTAGACACCACACTGATGCTCAGGCTAGAGTTCATATTGACAGGAAATTTACCCTATGCTAGTGCCTTTTTCCAAGTTTCTATTACTCTGGAATATGCCAGCTTTTGTTTATTCTCAGGTCCTTCGGGTAGTTCTTTTTACACGTTTCCCAGAGTTTATAGTTAGCTGCAACAGGATAAATAAAGTAGGAGCTCATTTCACCATACTTGAACTTAATTGATTTTTTATTACTGGGTTATATGTTTTTAAATATAAAAACACATGTGAGCTGAGATTCTTTTATATCACAGGTGCCCAGACACATCTTCCCATTCACTGTGGATAAGAACGTAAACCCAGATTACAACTGAGATCCATAAATGTATCATAAAATAAATTAGAATGTATAATTCATAATGGAAATATAAACAAAATTCTAATTAATGAATGTATGGGTGGGGTCTATTGAGAAAAGGCCCCTAATATTATTGGAGCACCAACCACATATCAGAGACTCTATCTGACCTCAGCAGAGCAGCTCACTATACCATTATGCTCAGACACGATAGCTCACCTTGTCTTCACAGACCTACCCTGCAGCCTACCTTGATGCTTGATGCTTGATGCTTCCTAATAGAACAACTCTTGCATTTTAATACTCAGACTCATAGAATTTGAATATCTCTCAATAAAATGGTTTTAACTACTGTTTATATATGAAAAATTTATATTTATATTAACCCTTAAATACTCAATGCAGTTTAAAAAATACAATGTGTGGAGAAGCTCTCAAGTCACACTCCTATTACAAACAGTGGAACACCAGGATCCCATTTTTGAAAGCAGGCTGATTATCATCAAAGGGAACATTGCTACTGCAAAGAGGCACTTGTGGAGGATTATGTTCTGTATATAAACTGGCTGCTAATAATCATATTGATAACTTGGTTTTCAGGAAGCAATGTGTAAAGCATTTTCCATCCTAAATGATGACAATTTGTTATATGGGTGTGAATGTGTTTTTAGGAAATAGTAGATTTAGGGTCAATGAATAATGCATTATAATATTTCGAATTTTAAATAATAGGAGATATGTTCTTGGTTAGTGTTTTTTTGTAGAACATCAGATTTTTAAGAACAGGTTACCAATCTGATACTAAGCAGAAGATGTTTGTAATTACATTTTTACATGGATACACCCATAGGGGAACTAAATTTGAAAGAAAAACATTTTCCGTTTTCCAAATGTGTTCCATAAAACTTGTGCAAGATGTTAATAGGTATCCCTACACATTCCCTTCTCCAAACATTTCCTACCTATTATTGTTCTTGAAGAAAGCCTAAAATGAGATAGTAATACAAATACACAGGTTTCTGACCAGGAGGCAAAGCATTCTGTTTAATAATACAAGCTGCTTTCTTGAATAAGCTGATGTCAAGGCTAAAAACTGGAAGGCATTCTATATATATATAGAATAATATGCCACGTTGAATAATATAGGACACAGGCACTGTGCATATATGACCATATCTACATGCATCTATGCTGTATACGGACTGCATTTACCTTGCAGACACGTTCTATGAGGCATAGTGGTTTAAAAATGTCCTTCCCATCTCCTCTCTCTCAATCTGGCTGCCTACATTGTGCCATCTGCCTGGACCATGGAGATATTTGAATTTGGAACCGTAGATGTAGGACTTGGGGCTGAGAACCCTACCCAGATTGGCGGTGGAGGAACCTCAGCTTCTCTTTTTGCCCTCCATTATTGATGGTATTCTTCTGCTAATGTTTCAGAAACTTCCCTTCCCCAAACATTTCCTACCTTTATAAAGACAGTCTCCTCTTTTACTATTTGATGAAGCACTTTCCAAACAGAACAAATATAAAATATAAAGATGAATTTGTGTATCCAAAGTGCAAGTGAACAGGATTTTTAAATTAAAGCTAAGCTACAACTAAAAAAGCAACCAGTTCTTTTTTTCTTCCCATCCTTTGCTGGCCCTGTCAAATGTAAACAAACTCCCACAGAGTCTCCCATTTAGAAATATTATGAGAGAGAGAGAGAGAGAGAGAGACAGACTGACTCAGGTTTCTCTGAAGGCATTAATCAAACTATACGATCATTTATTTCAATAACACCTTCCCCTGAAACTGTTGATGAGACCCTTAAAAGTATGCTCCTGGGACATTTGCCCGAAGATGTGCACCCTCCACACCGCGACCCCCCCGCCCCGCCTCATCCAGCTGGTATTGATGGCCACATAGCCTCTAATGAAAAGAAGGAAGGAACCATTGTATCTTCTCAGAGGATTTAGACACAGGACATAGCAAGAACAGCAATGCCACGTAAAACCTTGGATAAATATAATTTACAATCATAAACTGCAGGATTGGGGGTGGGGGCAGACTGGTTAGAGGGTTAGATCTCAGTAACTGTGAGGTGGCCAGTTTATTCTTAAAGTCAGCACTGGAATGAATTGAATCTAGAGCTAGAGTGATTTGCATTCATTATGATAATGCACATGTAAGTACAGTTAAGTGCTTTTATCCATTATCCCATTTAAATGACCCGCTCCGATTCCTAATTGTTACAAAGAGTCTTTCCAATCTAAAAATGGCTATAAACACACACAAAGATGTTCCTCACAGTGCTCTTTATGCAAGAAAATTAACTGAAAACAACCCAATTATTCAACGTTAGGTTAATGGGTGTTATGACATATACATATAACGCAAGAAAGTTATGACAGTGATGTTTCGGTTTGTGCTTTTAGTGGAATGATGAAGTTCTGAGGAAATGGTGCTCTCAGCAATATAAAGATGCATCAAGAGGTAATAAAAACCCACAAATGTTCAGAACACTGTGCGCAAGAGTTTCAAATGCTCAGCACGCTGTAAACAAGAAGGAGTTTGGATTTTTCTTCTAAGTGTGACTAGAAACCATTGAAGTGTTTTAATTTAAGCAGCAGAGTGACATGACTCGATTTGCATTTTAAAACAATTACTTTATTTTCTCCATAGTATTTTGTTCCTTCCAAATTTTCCACAATAAAGATAGACTACTTAAACCTGGATGAGAAATAAGCATCTAAGTCCTTGCTTTGCAATCTATGTGACAACTCCCCGAACAAACCCAAACTAGGGAACAAACATTAAGTGTCAGCTTCCGTCCCACTAAAGCAGTGGTTCTCAACCTTCCTAATGCCACGACCCTTTACTACAGTCCCTCATGTTGTGGTGACCCCCAACCATAAAGTTATTGTCGTTGCTGCTTCATAACTGTAATTTTGCTACTGTTATGAATCGTAATGTAAATATCTGATATGCAGGATGTATTTTCATGGTTACAAATTGAACATAATTAAAGTATAGTGATTAATCACAAAAACAATATGTGATTATATATGTGTTTTCCCATGGTCTTAGGCGACCCCTGTGAAAGGGTCGTTCGAACCCCAAAGGGCTCGCGACCCACAGGTTGAGAACCGCTGCACTAAAGGAAGGCATAGCTGGGGGACTCAAGGCAGTGCCCTTCTACACAGAAGGTAAAGTTATTTTTATGGTACAGATAAATGAGCCAACCAAAATATCTCTTGCGTGCTTGCTAGTTGCTGCTTAGGAACATGCTAAATAAACTATAAAGGTGCTACTCTGATGAGGAGATGGGAAGAGACAGCTGACTATATCAACTCAGCTTCCTTTTCTGGAGCAACTGATATCATGCAGCAACTCTTGTCCTCCTAGGAGACAATGTCCTGCTGTCTGCCACATCTATTCCAGATTGAAAGCTCTGAGACAGGACAAATGGTAATGAACCTTTGGCAACTCCTTCAGGACTAGCCTATTCTGTATATGGAGTAGGCCAGGGTTGCCTCTATGGGGAGGCCATATACTCCCAAATGCCCTTGACCTTCCTGGGAACTGCACCACACTTTGTCCTAATGAAGTAGGTGTGCTTTTCTGTTCAACTGCTTCCAAATGTGAATGTACTTGATGGATGTAGCGACACTGGATCCTGAGATACCAGCTCTTAGGTGGGGACCATTTTTAACATGCTACATTACCCACAGAGGGCAAGCCTAATTCAGAATCTTTCAGGACACAGGGGGGCCAGTGGGAAGAGAAAGCAGAGTTGCAAGAAATCAATGAAATTTGACAACTTTGGGCCCGGTGGCAATAAGTATGGCAACCGTGAAGAAGCTTCATTTCTTGAGTATGACCTTTTCTCCTTTTTTCTTTTGATTCAAATTGGCCTCACCTAGCACCCTGGCTCACCTGCCTCCTTTTCTCTGCAGGACCACTCCCTTAATCATCAAGCCCCCAGGACAATGAGGTTAAGATCAGCATCAAATCATCTTAGGAACAAAGCCACAGAGACGGAGTTTCGGTCAAACTAGAGATGACATCTAGGCCTCTGTGTGTTTCAGTTCCAGGCCCAGAAAAATGGGGAAACCAGATGAAGCGACTCCATGGCTGATGTCAGGATCAGAGGCACTGATCAATGACCCCCTACCCTAGCACCAACCAATCAGTAGAGACCATGACCCTGACCATGACCCTAACTCCCTTATGATTAATGATTTTCCCCCTGTCTCCCTTAGTCACCACAATTAATGATTTTTCCCTATATAACCCATCCCCTGGGAGCCATTGGGGAGCCAGGTCTTTGAGCATTAGCTCACCTGTGACTCCAGCATGGGCCACTTCCTAAAAATAAACCCTTACTTTCTTTGCTGCAAACTCCTGTTCAAGTCTTATAGGACTTTGATGCACACAGGAAAAGGAACCCCTTTAGTTCAGTAATAGTAGATAGGGGAAAAGCATGGGTACTGAATTTGCTGTTGGCTTTGTTTCCTATTCATTCCATATCCTTGGTTGGGAAGGAAACTGGGCCTCCCCAGCCTTCGTTCATACATGTATAAAATGAGGCTAATAATAACTTCCTCCTAGGGTTGGTGTGATGATTTGGAAATGCAACTGTAAAAACATTTCAGGCTGTGTGTGGTATATAGGAGGCTGGGGACTCTACACAATGCAGTCCCAAACCATAAATGCAGTCCCATTTCCTCTGTTTATGGTAAGAAAACCGAGGGCTGGAGTCCTTGCTCACTCCATAGAGCTCCCACAATTTCACCACTGCTGTTAATAGCCTTAAAAAGGACATGCATTTTTCAAACGACCTTTAAATCTTCAGATCCTGAATAATGAGAACACGATTATGTTCGCTAGAATTAGTAAGTCAGAGAAACATAGTCATACATTTTAGAAGTTTTTCATTCTTTTTTCCCCAACAAAAGCTGAAGAGGGAGATTCTATTTAAATCCTCAATCAGAAAAGTAAAATAACTACAATGCTATTTCTTAGAGTCCTTGGGTTGACTGAAAGTATACTATATTTAGCAGTTAAATAAGATAAATTATCAATGCATGAGACTGCATAAACTATACTACATTGATACTCTTTTTCTTTATTTAGGGAACAGAAGGAAGAAAGGGTTACCTCAAGTATGGAAGAGTGAGCTAATCAAATTCCTCAGCTTATAACATACATATTTCTAAATGACATATGATCCTTTCCTTGTTTTTTCCTCCTAGATTTGCTAATTATGACTTTTCCAATCTTTTCAATAAGATCTGGTTTTTTGATACCCCATCCTCATCCACCAGACCAAATATACATACACAAATATAAACATGTACACGCTCTCCACAAGAGGGCCAAACTCTCAATCAGCATTTTGGGTTGTGTTTTTAAAGTAAGGATGGAGAGATTACACTAAAAGCTTAAATTTAAAGAGGCACAAACCACAATGGTAGGGGAATCTGAATGAAACGTGCTTAGGCTACCTATTTCAAACAAGACATTTCTCAACCAGAGCCTACATTTGAATGAAGGATGATTTGGGATTCTCTTTCTATGGCTGGATTCCAGATACTGAAAAGGAAGGCCCCATGGTCTCCGTGAATCCTCATGGCTGAAGCAATAATTCTAGGGTGGAGAGACAGTGTGAGAGAGAATGCCTATTTGGAAATCCCATGCCTGTCGATTTGTCAGATGTCCTGAATCTCATGTTTGCTGACTATGGAAAGGAAGTTCAGGAAACAGAAGCAGGCTCGAGTGACTGCGTTCTCCATATTGTACCAGCCATCTGTTACTATCAGAGAAGTTCTGATTGAGGAGGGAAGCCAAAGAAAACTTCCCAGGTGTGACTCTGGAGAGTCTACCGGCCAGCCCACCTTATGGCACTGTTGGCTTGTGTCCTCATGGAGCAATAAGCATTTCTGATTTGCATCAGTCCATTCCATTGATTTGAGGTCCATACCACAGGGGTATATGGAAGACAGATGGGACTCATTTTCCTAGAGTATCCAGTTTACTTGGATAGTGAGGGGGGCTTAAGAAAGGGGTTGGAGCCCAGCCAGTGTTGCTCAGCGGTGGAGTGTTGACCCATGAACCAGGAGGTCACTGGTTCAATTCCTAGTCAGGGCACATACCTGGTTGTGGGCTCTATCCCCAACAACTTTCTGCCCCAAAATTGGGAACAATCTGAATATCCCACTATTGGTGAATGGATAACTAGTAAATGGACCCAAATTGATGTATATGCATATACTGTGACTCTGACATAAAAAAGGATTGAGCCACCATTCCACACGACAACATGAGTGAAACTCAAAGGCACTATGTTGCGTGAAAGAGATCAGACATCAAAGACAAAATAACTGTATCACTCCAGCTATGAAACCCTAGAAGAGAAACCTATAGGGTTAGAGCTACAGAGAGCCAGGACAAAATTTTTGAGAGTGAAGAAAATATTCTACACTTGAATCATACCAGTAGTTAAAGTACTATATGCATTTGTTGAAACTCACCAAATTGTACATTTAAGATTGCCAAGTTTTACTGTATTTAAATTAAACCTCTATAAAGATGATTTTTAAGTCTGGCTGGTGTGATTCAGTTGTTGAGTGTTGACCTATGAACCAGGAGGTCACAGTTTGATTCCCACTCAGAGCACATGCCCAGGTTGCAGGCTCAATCCCCAGTAGAGGGCATGCAGAGGCAGCCAATCAATGATTCTCTCTCATCATTGATGTTCTTATCTCTCTCCGCCTCTCTCTTCCTCTCTGAAATCAATAAAAATATATTTTAACAAAAGATGTTTTAAAAGGGTATTGGATTATAGAACTTATCTCCCTTAAGTCCCTAAAGTATGATTCTTAGGGAACACCAATCGTTTAGAATGGGCCTGACCTTTTGCTCTCAAGGAAGGCATCATCTTTATTGCACTAGCCCAGTGATGGCGAACCTTTTGAGCTCGGCGTGTCAGCATTTTGAAAAACCTTAACTTAACTCTGGTGCCGTGTCACATATAGAAATTTTTTGATATTTGCAACCATAGAAAAAAAGACATATTTTTGATATTTATTTTATATATTTAAATGCCATTTAACAAAGAAAAATCAACCAAAAAAATGAGTTCCCGTGTCACCTCTGACACGTGTGTCGTAGATTCGCCATCACTGCATTAGACAGTAAACAAACTGTCCTCTGCTCCTGAGAAGGACACAATGTCCACCTTTCAAGGCTCTTTGCTCTACAAACGTCCTTGAAAAGATGGTCTGGAACAAAGGCAGTCAGTTCTCCTGTTTGCAAGACATCAAACAATTTGAAAGACCAGATGGAGAATTCTTTCAACACCAATCACTTACACATCCTCTGAATTTCTATGGTTAAGAGTCTGGAGTCAAAACACCTGAGTTTAAAACCAGACTAAGCCACTGCTAGGCTGGACAAAAATATTTTATGAGGCCTCCACTTCCTTGTCTATTAGATTAGGATCATAATCTTTGTCTTAAAGTAATTGGGTGAGTCAAGTAAGATAATGTATTTTAAATTGCTTTTCAAGCTCGAAGGAACTAGATAAATAATCACTCCACTACGTACTTGTAATGCTTTTTTATTCCCTTATATTGTCAGGTTTGTTGCCAGCTTCACAGTCTTCCAATGCACTGAACACAAAACTGAGCAGATAGTAGGTGTTCAATTAACCTTTAATGGTTGCCTGATACTTTGAATAACTAAGTGCAATTGAACTTTCTCTCAAGCTCCCATTAAAAATTCCATAGGTTCTCTTTTACTTTTTTCTCTTCTGACCACCCCTTTCCCAATCACTGTTTTAAAAGAAGACTGGTCTATTTTCCAAAAAACAAATAAACAAAAAAAAACCCACTTTGAATTCTATTCCAGCACCTAACAGGTGGTTACTTCTGTCTGTGACAGGCCCTGGAGAAACAAAGAGCTATGGGGCCCGATGCACTCAGCATGCTCACCAGGCAAGAAAAGTGTTCCTATAAATGGTCAGCACTCAGCATGTTGCTCATGTTCAATGGAGAATGAAAAATGGGATGTGAGAAGTTAGAGGTAAAAAACCATCCTTCGTATAATTATCTATCTTCTTTTTAATGTTCCAATGGACCAAGCCAAGTTTCTTCAGTCACTTTTCCAGTAGGGATGTGGATTGGGCCATCTGCTGTGGGTACAGTAATAGCAATGGTGGAGGTTACTGCCATGATGATGATGATGGTTGGGAATGATGGAGTATACTGCAGATAATGTTGCACTCAAGGGGTAGGTTCTAAAGTCAGCACATAAAGGGATGGACATACAAGGTCAAGTATATCCCGAGAAATAACTCAGGAAGGTGTCACATTGGATACCAAATTTTGTCCTAATAAGGCTTATTACAGGTATGTAATAGCTTGTATAACATCCAGACTTCCCCAACTGAGCCTCCAATGATATACTTGACTTGCAACTATGAGTCATGTTTTTAAATATATATATATATATACAATTTTAAACTCCATCTTAATAATAAAGAGCTAATATGCTAATTAGACCGAACAGCAGAACGACCTTCTGGACATCCTTCCTGACGAACTTCTGGACGAAGCTAGGGCTGCAAGGAGCTACAAGGGCAGGATGGGGCTGCAAGGGGATTCGAGGGCCAAGCCCCTTGTATGAATTTCATGCATTGAGCCTCTAGTATTTTCTATAAGATGCCCACATTGGGAGCACATTGGCACATATTCAAACTGAACAAAAGCAAATTCCCGTCTCCCATCACTCCTTCCTCATTGAGGTTAAAAAGACAGGCTGGACTCTCCCTTCCTCTTTCTCTCTCTCTCCTTCCCACAAAGACTAAATCTACCTAAGTTAAATTGGAACATGATGACACTTTGCTCTCCTTTGAAGGTTTTAGTTTCCTTTCTCAACTTGCCATTTCCATTTCTTGTTTGATTTACCTAAATTCTCGTGGAAAATCCCGGACATGCCTGCAGACAGCTTTTTCACATACAGGACATATCCAAAATTGATACAAAAAGAAGGTCATAATAAGTCTTTCCCTGGTTACATGATTAATGCACTCTGAGGCTCAGGAAGAGGCCAGTAATTGGGAAGGTTTAAGAGAACGTTGAGCGAATTCATCGCTGTCAGGGACAATTCACCATCTCACTGATGGAGCCAGCAGCAGCCTTTCTGAGAACAGAACTAGCCATAAATCTAAATAGGAAAATACCCAAGTTTTGCTACCGTGTCACATAAAATATCTCTTCTCGGAGCTGGAGGTATTTTTCAAAACCAAGTTAGAGCTACGGCTGTGAATAACACCAGGCTTCTTCAAGAATGAGTAATAGAGACAACGTTTTACCAGACTCCAAATTTGACCTTTCTTGGAAATTCTAATATCCAGCAAGAACTTTTCCTTTCAGCTCATAAAGATAATTTGTTTGATTTTCTTCCAAATTTCCACTAAGCGAAGATTGCAGGTAGAGAAAGGAAAGCAGAGCATAGTGAACTGGGGAGGAACGCAGTTCTCCTTGAACACAGGGTGCATGCAGAGGCCAGGGGACTAGCCCAGTGGTCGGCAAACGCATTACTCAACAGGGCCAAATATCAACAGTACTTCTTCAAAATAGACTCGCCCAGGCTGAAAACCGACTTCTGCGCATGGGCCACAAAGTTTCAATTGCACTGTACGTAGTATTTTGTGGAAGAGCCACACTCAAGGGGCCAAAGAGCCGCATGTGGCTCGTGAGCCGCAGTTTGCCGACCACTGGACTAGACTGTCTGATTTGTCGCACACATTGGTGTCCTAAGATAAGCTCATAAAATGTTTCACTTTGCTGCTAATCTAAAAAGAATGGATGTTTTACGTAGAAAAACAAATCCAGATATCCAGCTCCTCTTTGAAGAAATGGCATGATCTGGCAATACTGGGCTGCTATCACTTCCAGGCAACAATCAGCTGCAGATTTATCAGAGCAGGCAATCTCTAGTTTGCCACAGTCTCCACCACTCCTTGTTGTGTCCCAGGAACTAAAGCCAAGTACCAATGATTGTTTTACCTAATAGCAGGTAAAAGGAAATCAGAAGTTTTGTACCTACATGTCTACCAGATGTGTGTGTATGGAGGGCTGTGTGTGTGGGGTGCGGGGGAGGGACAGAGTGAGCCCTAGTTCACACATTTGGATTACCTGGTTGGCCCCTGGGAACATTTGGAATTGCTACCTTAAGTATTCACCTCTTTCAGAAGAGCTGCCTTATTCAGCTGAGCTGGCTAGATCATTTGAAATGCTCTGTATGTACCAATGCAACACCAGAAGGTTCCTGTATGTACCAATGCAACTGAGATTTCAGTTGCAACATTTTAATGATCTGTGCACCAACAACCCCATCTATATATATAAAACCCTAATATGCAAATAGACCGAACAACTGGTCGCTATGACGCGTGCTGACCACCAGGAACATGGTGGGCGTCGGTGGCAGGCGGCAGAGCGCAGAACATGGCAGGTGCCGGCCACTGCAGGATGGTGGAGCAGGTGAACGGGGGAGCCAGACCAAGGCGGGGCACCGGTCGCTGTCATCAGGGTAAGTCTCTGGTGATTACTGAAAATTCTTTGCTCCTGTGCACCGCGGTCCCGCCTGGCGCTCGCACCTGCTGCCAGTGCTGGCCCTACTTGCACCTGCTGCTGGTGCCTGGCACCGACCCCGGTCGCTCGGCGCCGCCAGTGGGTACTAGCGGTGGCTGCTGGCCCTGATCGCCCCTGAGGGTTTCTCCACCTCCCCCTGCTCCTGAGGGGTGATCGGGAAAGCAGCTACCGCTCACAACCACTGATGGCTCTGGCCCCACTTGCACCTGCTGCTGGCACTGGCACTAATCGCTCCGCGCCATCAGCGAGTGTGAGCAGGGTCAGCACTGTCAGTGTGTGGGAGCAGTGGCACCGGGAGCAGGAGCAGGGCTGCTGGCAGACAGGGGACCGGGGGCTGCAGCAAGAGGGGCTGGATGGGGGTGCGGAGGATGGGCCGAGACCCGCCCCTGTGCCACAGCAGCCTTTCGGCCCACAGTTCCTTTCAAGGTGCATGAATTTGTACACTGGGCCCTCAGTAATACATAAGTTTAAACAAAAATCACTTTCACTGTCTCAGGTGAGCACGTGAGCCCTCTCACTTAAAGAGCACCCCAATAATTTACCATGAATGTTGGCATTCTTCTCAGAGCTCTACCTGCTTTTCATGTAAGAACTTGGGAAAAGGAATCAGGCATAGTTACAACCTATAATATGTAACCCTCTGAGTGAAGACAGCTTTGCCTACAATAAAGTAATTGTGTAATTGTTACAATAAAATATCATTTACCTCATCACCCCATCAGAAGATGTAATTTTTTCCTATTGAAAAAAAATCTGACTTTTAAAAAGATTAAAGGTGGTCATTGCAATATTTCTGAGGCAGAAGAAAAGAAATGAAGAGAATGGGCATTGCTTTTAGCACAGGCACGGAGCTAAAATGATCGGATTGTTGCAAGGACATTGTTCAGAATATTAGATGACTCAAGCAGCAACAGATTTTCCATATTTAATATGAGTCTGTGGATGAAATTAAATTTTAGAACAGTATAAGGTCACGCAGTCAATATGCCAACCCTTTTTACATTTATTTTAATCTCATCTCCTAGCGTTGTCACCAGATCCTTGCCTTCTCTCTCCATCTGCGCACATAAGACGTGTTGACTCTTGAACCTGTGCTCACTCTCTTGGCTTAATCACCTTTCACCATAACGCATTCCTTTCGTCTCTCTTTACAGGAGCCCATCAGACACCTCACTTTTTCCTCTCCCTGCTCTGTTCATCTTTGTTCTGCTCCCTAGGAATCCTTCCATTTATTCTTCCTTCCTTCCTCCTTCCCTCCTTCCCTCTCCCCACTTTTCAGTTATTTTGTTTGTTCTCTCTCAAGCTGGAGAGTGCCTAACTCTTTTTAACTTTCCAAATCCCTTAGCACAGCGGTTCTCAACCTGTGGGTCGCGACCCCTTTGGGGGTCGAATGACCCTTTCACAGGGGTCGCCTAAGACCATCGGAAAACACATATATAATTACATATTGTTTTTGTGATTAATCACTATGCTTTAATTATGTTCAATTTGTAACAATGAAAATATATCCTGCAGATCAGATATTTACATGACAATTCACAACAGTGGCAAAATTACAGTTATGAAGTAGCAACGAGAATAATTTTATGGTTGGGGGTCACCACAACATGAGAAACCATATTAAAGGGTCGCAGCATTAGGAAGGTTGAGAACCACTGCCTTAACATGACCGAACTGGTGCCTCTCTTTCCTGCATTATGCCCCAGCCACAATGACTTCCTTCTATTTCTGGAGTAAAGAACGTTTTCCTCCTTGGGACCTTTGCATTGGCTACTCCCCCTGCCTGGAGACTGGACTCTCAGGCCCTGTCTCAGGTCCCTCCTACTCAGCATGACTTCCTCCAAGGCACGTTCTGACTCTGACTGCATGCCCTGTCCCCTCTCCTATGTCATTTATTATCACCTCTGTTTCTTTCCTTCACTGCGCTGCCACACTGTTGCTGTCTTGTTCTTTTTTATGTACTTATTTCTTGTCTGTCTCTTCCAAGTAGAATGCAAGCTCAGCGAGGCCAGGAACTGTGTCTGTCTTGTTCCCTGCCGAAGCCCCACTCCTGGTACCGCGTTTAGCTCTTCAGATACTCAATACACATTTGCTGATGAGTAAACGAGTGAATGTGAATCATCAAGTAGGCCTTTCGCTGCAGAGCTAAAAACCAAGTGTCACCGGGCCTCTGTGGGGAGAAGAGTGTGCTTATCATTATAATTTTGAGTGGTGGCAGGGGTCTCAGGCCATGGCTTTCAAATGTTTCATATGCATAATGGACACCTGATGCACCGAATGCCAACTCCAGCATCGTCCTCTAGAGACTGTTCTGGGCTACGGCTGAGAACTCTTAGACAAGAGCCTGAAGATGCTGAGATGTAGTTCATGAAGCCCCTTTTGAAAAATGTCTTTTCCAGGGTTCAGATGGTGGCATCAAGTCCATTAGGTGGTGCCCTTTCCCAGGGATTATCGGCACAAAATTTACAAAGGAACCAAGGAGACTTCTTGGAGGAAGGGGTGAAGTATGCCCTTCGAGATTGAATGTCTGATAGAGAACAGGTTGGTCATGACTGAGGCCAGGGGGACAGCCAGAGGATTGCCACGGTCCCAAAGACGAAACTCCCCCAAGAGAAGACTGGATCCCAGGCCTGGGCACCCAGGGCTACTTCAGAAGACATTGAAAGGGCTCTTCCTATGCCCCATCTCAAGTGTCTAAAGCAGAGCTTTTGTTTCTTGTTCATTTTAATTGTGGGAAATAGTTAATTGAATGCAAAATGAAGTCTCCAAAGCCTGGGAGGAATGGGATGAGTGGGTGTGGCCCAGCTCTACACGCTTTTGTGAGATACATCTTTCTCACCCCCTTCCCCCCCTCCCTCATCCCCTCAACCCGGGGGCAGGATGATTCTCAGAGTGAGCATCTGGGCAAGATTTCGGGAGAGAAAAGCCTTGACCAGACTCCTCATTCATCTGAGCATGACTCAGAGTCAGCATAATTTGAGCTTTCAGAAGAATATGACCTTATTTTGTTGTCATAGGTTAGTGAGGTCTGGGGAGATTGGTAACACTTAGAATCATAGAATATTGACACTAGAAAGATTCAAAATGAATAATTATTCTTGCCCATTTGGGAGACAGGAAAATTGAGGAGCAGAGAAAGGACGAGACTGACTGACATCACATAGTGAAAGATCCAAAATTCACTTATTCAATCTGCTAAATATTTTTTGAGCATCTACCACAGGGCTAGCTCTTGTAGAGGAACATATGAATTCAGTTCATTAAACATGTATAAATGTCCTACTATGTGCCTGGCACTATGACAGATGGGGAATATGGAATTAAACCAGACACAGACTTTTCCATGAGGTGCTGACTGTCAGGAAAGGGGGAGTTTTGCATGGAAATGATCACTGTACAATGTGATCAATGCCACTCGTGATGGATGTACACAGTGGGATCACACCACACACGTCAGAAGCCATTCCCTGATCTTATTCAGATAACAAATCTAATAACACGTAGCAGTATAATTAAAGGAGTTTATTATTAAAAATGACTGGAATAAACACTGCAAACAAGCAGGAGCACTTCGTAATCTACATCCCTAGTCATTTGGAAACTGTGAAATAAATCCACAATGAGCTATGACTACACACCTATCAGAATGCCTGAACGTTAAGACTGACTATATCAAGCATTGGAAAAGATGTAGAGGGAATTGGAACTCTCACACGCTGCTGATAGGATAGTCAAGTAGTAAAAACCCTTTGGAAAACAGGTATACTGCATTCAGTTTTAAAAGTTAGACACTTATTCTCTGCTGCAGCTACTCAACCCCTAGCCATTTATCCTGGAGAAAAGAAAACCAAGGTTCATATGAAGACACATGAATGCTCCCAGCAGCTTTCTTTGTCATCACGGAAACTGAAAGCCACCCCAAACGTATTCACAGGTGACTGGAGTGCCAGATGTAGATGCACCCACACCATGGGAGGCTGCTCTGCAATGAGGAGGAATGAACCACTGACCACAGAGCAACACGGAGGGACCTCAAAACTTATCAAAGGATACACTCCAGGTTCAGCTTATCAATAAAGCTGCTAAAAAGTAAAGCAGCAAAACAATGATAACAAATCCCAAGTAAACACAGGAAAAAATCAAGGGGGTGGAGCCATGGGACGTGACCAGAGTGAAGCCCTGCTGCCCACCACGTGCAGGGCCGTGCGCTGGTCTCCAGGCTTTTCTGCAACTATTTTCTTATCTAGCAAACAGGAGTGATAATCCCTGTCCTACTTATCTCAGGGGATTGAAATGAGGAGCTAAGAGAGGGACAGCTGCCAAGGGCTTGGTGTGATGTGAAAACATGCGCAAGCGGTGGTCGCCCTCACCGGCAGCAGGAACTCTGAGGGCTGCTCAGAGGAAAGATGCCTGGAGGGCGAGGGGACAGACCTGCGTATGAGGACGCAGGACGCCCAGGCAGAGAGTTGCCTTTGATGACAGACTGAAGGATGGAGAGAAGCAGCAAGGAGCCCTTTGGGGCTGGAGAGCGAGGAAGGAATCCCGTAGGTGAGGAAGGAGAGCTGAGAGCAGAGAGCAGAGCCTGGACCAGAGACGGAGGACGGCAGACCTGGTGGGAATACAGGCTGTCCTCACTGCGGCCACCTGCTCTGCGGATGAAGATAAATCCTGAGCATGGGCACACCTGTGGCCTTCCCAGCCACCTCTCCAGGCTCGCCCCTGTCCCTTTCCCAGCTCTCTGCGCCCTGCCCTCTCTCTGCAGGCACCATGGAGACTCAGCATGCTGGCTCCTCCTCTTAGACTCCACTGCTCATCACAGGAGCTCAGATCAGCTGTGGCTTCTGCAGGGCACCGGCCCTGGCCTCCCAAACTCAATCAGGTGCCACTCCGATGCCCGCTCACAGCCCCCGGAAGGCTCCTCCGTGGCCTGTGCCACAGCTGCACCCCACATTGCTGAGTGTGGTCACCTGATCGGGGCCCGTCCCTCCCACTGAGTGTCACCTCCACAAAGAAGGGAAGCACGTCTAGTTTTGTCCTCTGTCCACCTATCACAGGAGCAAAAAAAGATGATGAGCGAAGGAACGAATCAAAGTCTTGTGAGAAAAAAGACTTTCTTTGAAGCCTTAAGAATTAGAGAAGCAACGGTATGTGTGTGTGAGACTAACCTACAAGGCATAGTCTCTAATGTGGGCGTTTTTATTATTCCCATTTTATACATGCAGGCATCAGGGTTCAGAGAGGTAAAGCAACTTGCCTAATATCACACAGCTCCTGGGTGGCAGAACTTGGGGGTGACCTGACTCCAGGGCCTGACCTCCTAGGTGGCCCTGTCCCTCCAAGTTTAAAAGGAAAGCTGATCCCTAAGGCCCCATCCAGGTTTAACTTTTCCCAATCCTATCATCTCCAAGAGATTAGCTGCTGGGTCTCCCAACCAGGCCACCCCAGCAGCAGCCTGCTAACCTTCCAGACCTCGGAGGCACCTGCCAACTTGTTCCTCCAGGAGCCACACACGCTTCCACTTCTGGGCTAAGAAGTGAGAAGAATTACAATCCAATTGACTCCGCGGGCTAAACGGAGTGCCTGTTTAGCTTGCATCAGCAGTGCTGACTCTAATATTTTGACATCAATCTTCATCTGCTGTGCAGTCGCTCGGAGCCGTGTCTTTCCTGGGTGAGCCTGGGGCAGCCGGCTCCCCAGAGCGGGAAGGGTCAGAGGAGGCCCGACCTCCGGAAGTCTAATGAATTGCTCTGCCAGGTGGGAGACCGCTGCTCAAAGAGAGCTTCTCCTCTCGCATGCACAGATACCCGTGCATCCCCCCATCTGATACCCGTGCATCCCCCCATCTGATACCCGTGTCTCCAGTCAGGGTTGAAAAAGTGAACTTTTCCCCATATCAGAAGTGTCTGGGCATTCCTCGGTCAGTTATTAGAACACATGTTAATAATTTATGGGAGGCTACCAGCCCCCCAACATACATGCCAGTTGATCTGCCTCCTGTCATGGCCAGAGGCAGGGTTGGCATTAGTCTGCTTTGCTATCTGTAGGGTGGGGCATAGCCAATGAAAGTTATTGAGGGCCTGCTGTGTATCAGGTACCCCTGTCACACTGAATTCTCACAATAATCCATCCAGGTAAATATCATCCCCATTTCATTGGGGATAAAATTGAAGCTCAGAGAACTTGATACTCTAGGTCATACAGGTATAACAGGCAGGATTAGACTTAAATATGTTCATTTAATTTAGATTGTCTGGCTCTAGGGCTGCCTAATGTTGATGGGTTTAATAACTAATATTTGGAACAAATGGTCTGACAAATTTTACAGAGAAATAAAAAATTCAGTTTTATCTAGACATACATTTAAGGAATCCCATTATTGAAAAAAATGTGGTTAGACCAGTGTTACTCGAAGCGTAGGCCATAGATCAACACCAGTCCATGAACTGTTGGTCATCAGCCTACCCGTGTAAGTACAAAGATTAAGAGAAAGCATTTGGAGACTTTAATCACAAATTGACTTGGGCATAACATCCAAGCATGCAATCATATAATTCACTGCTATTTGTATATACAAGAGTATTAATCCATAATAGATATGAAATAAAATTTGTAAATGGCACTTCTCTAAGGATAGTTCTTGAATAGAACTTAATCAGATGAAATTGGGTCTGGGGTGTGGTATCATTTGAGGGATTCTCTCATCAGTGTTGTGTCAACCTCAAGGATAAGGGCTCTTGGAGGCTCACTGCTGCCAATCAAATTCCTGCTCCTGCCTAGTACCTCTGTGACCTTGGGCAAATGACTCAACCTCTCCTATGAAGAGAGAGAATGATGGTGCTGGTGGCCTGGAATGACTGTGAGAAGCGGGTGGAATTATCTATGCACAGTACTTAGCACAATGCTCCGCACAAAGTAAGCACTCAGTAAGCACCAGCTGCTGCATTTACACCATGCACCTGGCACCAGTAAGAGCTATAGAGGATTTGCTACAATTCTTAATACCATTAGTAGTAATCATAGGAAGAGAACATTCCAAACCTAGGCAATTCTCTTGGAAATCCCTGCTACTAAGACACCCCAGTTGAGGATAGTAAGATGACACAGTACAACCCAATCTCACTGCTAAAAAGCCAGCCTGTGACAGGTCAGCAAACCCAGGTCTGCCCACAAATGACAAGACTCTCAAAAAATAAAAATCCGTTTTCCTAAAGTACTCTTCTTCTAATTAATTCCTAAGATCCCTTGGGGATTATGGCCGGAGACTTTGGGAGGCAAAGAATCTCATTTAGCAAGTGCAGCAATGGGCGCTGCTCACCTGGGCCCGCCTGGCTGCACTGGGCTCCTGCCTCTTCTCCCCACCCCTGGGGATGCTCTGCAGCCACGTGGGGGAACCAGAATGACCCCAAAGTTATTGCCCTACAAAGACACATTACAGATCCTGTTAAAAACAATCAGGGCTTCCAATGACCTACAGAACAAAGCCTAACTCTAGAAGAATCTCTTAGGCCCAACTCTACCTGGCAAATTGCAAGCATGGTGAATGAATAATAAATCACCCAGTCTGGTCCAACCTTTTACTTTACAGATAACCAAAGTCAAGGCCACTGGAGGCAAGTGATTTATCTAAAATTTAACTGTGAATAAAAGATAACTTTTAAGAAACAAAGTATGATTTTATTTTAATTAGAAACTATTTTTAAAGACTGAAGGGTTAAAATGCCAATGTAGAAACTTCAGACATCAAGCAGACAGAAAAGAAGGTATTTTCAAGTGGCGTAGGAAAGAAGGGAGCCTTACGACTGCCTCTCACTCCATGCTACATAGACAACATTCTGTCTACTTGTAAAGTGGGCTCCAGCCTGGGAAATACGAAGTTGTCTTTACCCCCATTTAGTCAAGATCGTAACACCCCAACCCAATCCCTTGGTGACCCCTGCTGGTATCCCCTGGGTAACACACAATTGGTGCAGGTGGTTCATAGCCTCCTGGGAGAATATTTTGAACTAATTATAAATCTTGGGCACTTACAGCCCAGACCTTGCTTTTTCTACCTACCATTCTCCAATAAAAGGAAGCAGCACTCCTTGGAAAATGGCGTGTTCCAGGGCTGGGCAAGGAAAACACGAAAAGCAAAAGGTTGCGGACATGTCAAAGGGACATATGTCTCAACCTGAAAGAGCTCTCAATGGCCAAAGCTCATTGGAGGCAAAATAGTGTGGCATTGGGTTATAACCCAAAGTGTAAAGTAAATATATGGAGTCCATACTGATTTATACTAATATAAATAAATGATCAAGTTACTGAATGGATGAATGAATCTATCCATCCATCCATCCATCCATCCATCCATCCATCCATCAATCAATAATAGAAAGTGAGAGATGGCTAAACTTGCTCTTAAAAGGTGGAGCTTAACCTCCCCTCCCTTTTTTGATTGTGGACTGAACTTAGTGACTTGACTGCCAAGAAAGGCTATAGAAAGGGGCACAGTAGTAACTTACTGCAGAGAAACCTGGTTGGCGCTGCCTTAACCACAGGATCAAAATTAACATCACCAAGTGGAAGTTGTGTTAATATCACCTGCATGTGCTCCAGATATGATGAGAAGGGCACTTCATCTCTGTGCATTTTTCCCTGCAAAGGCCATAACCCCACTCTAATCATCAGGTGAACATCAGACAGGCACACACCGAGGGCCATTTCACAAAAGGTAAAACTGACCAGTACCCCTCAGTAGTGTTAAGGTCAAGTAAAACAAGAATGACCAAGAAGCTGCCACAGATCAGAGGAGACTGGGGACACGTGACAAGTAAATGTCGTGTGGTGTCCTGGCTTCTCTCCCAAAGTGAAGAAAGAACATTAGGGGACAAATCTGGTGGAATCCAAAGCCAGTCTTGACTTTAGTTAAAGGTATATAACAGTGTTGGTTTCTTCATTTTGACAAATGTACAGCAATAAAAGATGCTAACAGAAGGGGGAACTGGGTAAAGTGTACATGAGGACTCTCTCTACTTCCTTTATATTTTTTTCAATAAATCTGATATTATTCCAAAATTTTTAAAATATACATTTTTAGAAAGTCTTTGAGGAGGTTTACACCAAGAGAGTTGAGCCATGTGAGCATGGAGAGATTTCTGAATGGACTACAGATAACTCATCAGGAGCTTGTCTGTGTCGGTGAATGAGGGCCTGGATGGTGGACCAGCAGCATTACAACAGGGCGGCCATGATTCACTCCCAGCCCATGAGGCATGCAATGAGGACCAGGAAGTTCTTATGCTATTAGGTGGGCTCAGCCCACAATCCTTCCAGTGGAAAAATAACAAAGCTTATCAGTATGTTTTTGCACAAAGAGGTAAGGAGATATACACACACAAATAACTTCTAGTCTTCGCTCAAATTACAGGGTCAACAGCTAAAACATAGGACACCCAGTGAAATCTGAATTTCAGACAAACAGTGACATAGGACATGTGGTATTTAGGACATGCAATATTCAGGGCATTTAGTTTTGGGACATACTTATACTAATATTTATTTGTTCATCTATGTATTTAAATTTAACTGGGCATCTGGTATTTTTATTTGCTAAATCTGTCAATTATCAAATGTTAGCATATCAATGAAGCCCACCTTGATATTCCTCTTTAAAATTGCAACCTACCCCTGCTGCACACCCTGCTTTCCTTTTTTCCCTTGAAACACTTCATATATTATATAGTTGATCTGCTTATCATCCATGCCCTTTGTCTTCTGTCTCCCTATGCCATAATGGAAACTTCCTGAAGGAAGGTATCATTCATTGATCCCTGGTACGCTGGTTGCACATATTATTCCAAAATTTAAAATATATTTGTTTAAAAAAAGTCTTTGAGGAGGTTTACACCAAGAGAGTTGAGCCCCGTGAGCATGGGAGGTGTTCAATGAATATTTGTCGAATAAATGAATATCTTTTAAAAATATATTTATATTGGTTTCAGAGAGGAAGGGAGAGGGAGAAAGAGATAGAAACATCAATAATGAGACTCATTGTTTGGCTGCCTCTTACACGCCCCCACTGGGGATTGAGCCCAAAACCCAGGGCCTGTGCCCTGACTGGGAATCAAACTGTGACTTCCTCGTTCACAGGTTGATGTTCAACCACTGGACCACACCAGCCAAGCTAAATGAATATCTTAAGGGAGTAAGATTATTGAGCTACTAGGGCACAGCAAGCATTGGAGTGGGAGTTTGGGCTGTTCACTATAACCTAGTGCAGTAAGTGTTCTCTCTTTTCCACAGTCAAGGCTCAGAGAGGTTTTGGTCATGTGTCCAAGATCACACAGCTGGTAAGCTGCAGCTTTAGCTCTGCCAGGTCTGCCTACTAGGGAGGTCATCTCTTTCTGCTATGCCAGGTGCCAGGCAGCTTTTGTCAAAAAGAAAATTTTACATTTTTAAAATACATTTTTTAAGAATCATTGATTGACTGCCGCCTGCACGCCCCCCCCTGGAGATGGAGCCTACAACCCAGGCATGTGCCCTTGACTGGAATCAGAACCAGTATCCTTCATTCTGCAGGTCGACGCTCCATCAACTGAGCCAAGAGGAGATTTTTTTAGTATTTGTTTTCAGTGAGAATTTATGGAAGCATTCCATTGGGTGTGTGAAGCATATTCCACTCAGGAAAATGACCCTCAGGTGACATCTTGGTTTGCACTAAATGGCATTTGCACAAGACAGAATATAAGTGACTGCTCCCCACAGCTCCTTGGGCCCGTCCTATATCAAAGCCACCTCTGCTCACTTGCCTCCTCCTGCGTTCGAAGCACACATTTGTGAAATTGTTTCAAGCTGTCTCCAAGGTGCAATTTTGTCTTATAGTCACTGTGGACCCAAACCATTTCATGTTAATTTCCTACAACCTACTCCACTGTCAGCTCTCCTCATCGTTGATATTTATTTCTCAGCTAAATGTGCATTTATTTATTGACATTTTTATTAAATTAGACTGTAATAAATTCGACGGTGCTTATATCTATTTTCCCTTTGTGCTCAAGAACTCAAAGTAAGTCGATGTGTTTATTAACTGCGTGACCAGTTGCCGGGAGCAAGTGATGAAGGGTAGGGGTTGTGTCATTAAACCAGGGGAGGCAGAGCCCCAAAACCCCTTTATGGTCGGTGTTTCAGCACATGTTGAGGTCTGGGATTGGTTCTGATGCCTGCAGAGTTTGGACAGACACCTTTGAAGGAGAGACAAAGAAGATACCTTTTCTGTCCCATTAATTACTGAGAACTTGGACAGGGGGATGGGATGCCAAGAGGAACCTTGGTGGGTGAATAAGGAGCCTGGGAATAATCTCAATCTCCCGGTGCCTCATCAGCAAGTGTAATCAAATGATTAAGAACACAGGCGTGGGCGTCAGACAGACAGAGCTTGTATCCCAGCTTGCCGGCTCGCTCTCTGCCTAACCTCGCGAAGCCTGGAATGTCTCGTTTATAAAATGGGGTAATTATGATACCAACTACCAACTGCATGGAGTGATTATAAAGATGAAATGAGATGATGCACATATATGCCTAACATTGTAACTGCTCCCAAAATAGCGCGAGACTGCCATTATCCTCTCCTTGCTGGGCCCCAGTGCCTCACACTTAGCTCTGCCTGTTTCTGCTGTCATTCTGCAGCATGTTGGCCAGTCCTGAGTTATCTGTGTGGGAGCCATGATTCAGAATTGCGCCTGGGCCAAGTCCACCTGAAATGCCTTCTTTCATACTCAGGCCAAGACATTCCCAGTGCACCTGCAAACCCTGGGGCTCGAGCAGCACAGGGTACGTGAGCAATCCCAAACTTTGAAACCAAAGGATCTCTCTCAGAGACCTCAATGAGTTTGCCAGAGTTGCACCAGCTTGGGCAAGCTGGTTTAATATCCCAGAGACTCAGTATGCTAATCCATAAAATGGGGTCAATATCTTACCAGCTGCTGCTTCCCATTGTCATTGCTTAGTAAGTTGGGAAGGGCTGGACAGATGTTCCTGAATATCTTCTTTAGTAATCAAGGTTTTATGGGAGGTGAGGGAAGAGAAACTTTTACAGAATCCAAATTTGGGGAAGAAGTGAAGAGGATATTGACAATCGCTGGTAGTCACTGAGATGATTTTTGCTATGTCCTTGGGGATATGAGAATGAATTGAGCGTTCCTCTCATGGGGAACTTACAGACTTGTATCACATTATTAGGACATCCGCAGACCTGACCTAGGATGAAAAATACAGTTTTATATGAATGGCTTCTAGGAGTATGGTTTTGCTATAATTTCCTACTAACTAAACCAAATAATGCACAATCCTAAATTATACAGAATTAAAGCAGCAAAAAAAGCATGTTACTGTTTATCAAATGGCCCACCTTATCCTACCTAGTACCAACAATGAGAATATTATTGATGAGATAAAGGATTAGCTTCCTTAGATATAACTGAGGTTATATATTGCTGAGTCATTGACCAGCAAATTACCTTTTTATCAACACAAGTGCCAGCATTATGTCCTAAAATCTAAACTGTATATAAGATTTCTGTAAGATAAGTGTGAATGAAAAGGAAACTAGAATTAAAAACTTTGGAAAAACTCCCTAACACATCAGTAAAAAACACTGGCATGCAACTAAATGCCTCTCTGTCCCTGGAATAATAACAACCATAACCACCATTTACTGAGCATCTACTATTTGCCTGGCTCTTTATACACAATATTTATTTCATTTAATTGGCCGCTCTTATAGGGTGATTCTCGAGGTTTATAAACAACACACATGTATGTCTCATTGTTCTGGAGGCTGAGAAGTCCAAGACCACAGTGCTCACAGATTCCATGTCCAGTGAGGACCATTCTCCTCATTGACGGCTGGTCAGTCACCATGTCCTCACCTGGCAGAAGGGGACAAGTTGCTCTCTGGGGTCTCTTTTATAAGGACTCTAATCTCATTCATGAGATCTCTGCTCTCATGACCTAATCACCTCCCCAAAGCCCCATCCTCTAATGCCACTGCCCTGGAAATTCAGAGTCAACATATGAATGTGGGGTGGGGTGAGGGAGGGGAGAATAGCATTCTGTCCATTGTACCATCCTTCCTTACGTTTGTTTTTCCAACACAACACATGTGTTCCTGCCTCAGGGCCTTTACACAGGATGCCTTTTCCCTGAGCCTGCAGCACCCTCCCCCAGATGTTCACTAGCCGGCTTCCTTCTCACCATGCAGCCTCTGCTCAGTCCTCGCCTCCTTGGAGGGGCCTCCCAGAGTCCTCTCAGTCTACAACAGCACCAGAACGCACCTCTCTGCACCACCTCATCCACGGCAGTCTCTCCTTGCCCTTCTACATGATCCAAAGCAGTGGCTCTGGGTTAGTGCAGTATTCTCTCCTGAGGAGATGTCTGGAAATGTGTGGGGACAGTTTTGATTGGCATGATGGTGAGAGGTCACTACTGGCCTAAAATAGGTTAAATGTCCCACAATATCTGAGAGATTCTTAACAATGAGGACTACCACACTGCCCCCACTCCAAATGCCAACAGCACCCCTGCTGAGAAATACTGGGTTGCTGTCTTATTCTGTGTTGCTCCCACTTGAAATGTAATAGTTTCCCATTGCTGCTACAAGAGATTAACACAAATGTAGTGGCTTAAAGCAACACAAATGTATTCTCTGGTAGTTCTGGAAGTCAGAAGTCTAAAATCAGGGCGTCAGCTAGGCTGCGTTCCTTCTGGAGACTTCGAGGACGAATCTGTTTCCTTGCCTTTTAGCTTCTAGAAGCCACATGCCTTCCTTGACTCATGGCCCCTTCCTGCCACCATTCCATTCTATTGTTTCCATGGTCACATCTACTAATGATTTTTTAAAAAATATATATTTTATTGATTTTTTACAGAGAGGAAGGGAAAGGGATAGAGAGCTAGAAACATCGATGAGAGAGAAACATCGATCAGCTGCCTCCTGCACACCCCCTACTGAGGATGTGCCCACAACCAAGGTACATGCCCTTGCCCGGAATTGAAACTGGGACCTTTCAGTCCACAGGCTGACGCTCTATCCACTGAGCCAAACCGGTTATGGCTCTACTAATGATTTTTATTCCTGCCTTCCTCTTTCAAGCACCCTTGTAATTACATCTACTGCATAACGCAGCATAATCTTGGCTCAAGATCCTTAACGCAATGACACCTGCAAAGTCCCTTTTGCTTGATAAGGTAAAGCACAGGAATTGTAGGATTAGGATATCTGGGGGGGCCCATTATCCATCCTACCACAGCTCCAAATGAGCAGGGACCTTGTCTGTTTTGTTCAATGTTATAGGCCCAGAAGCTAGCACAGGCCCTGGTGCATGGCAGGTACCTACTCGGAAAGATCAGATGCTGGATGAGTGAATGTCAAGTCTGTTGTTTACCGCAGTCCAGTAAACATGCCTGTGGGGGTCTCTCATTGAATAATGCCACAGGAAATAAAGCTGCTTTTCAGAACAATGTGATTGCCCCTCCTGGAATATAAATGTATTCATGTTGAAAACTCCTTTACAAGCCAGCCAAGTTCTTCCTGAAAATCAGTTTTATAACTTTGTCAGCATCTGCCCCAACCCTGAACTTTCGGAGTAAATCCTCCCCTGAGATAGCCTCAGTCATAAATCTTTCCACTGGCTGTTTTCACAAGGAATTGGATCTAAGCGAGGAAAGGGACTTAATCCTAAATGCTCACAGTTATAACTAAATAATGCCTCATTTTAAAATCACAAAATTGATGTTCGTTCATCAGGCGGTGAATATTATATAGGTTTCCCCCAACAAGAATAGAACACTATAATGCAGATTATTCAGAAAGGCTAGTATGGAACCAAAACTACAAACCAAAGTATTTGCAACTCTTGTCCTTTGAAAATTGCTCTTGGCTCAAATCAAGAACAGTATGACATGCCATAAATTTCCCAAGGCCAGGCTGACACACTCAGACTAACCCAGTCTTTACATCTGCGGGGCTTTCATGCTCGCCTCTTATGTCCTTTGTGCTCAAAGGGTTGGGGTCTCCACCTCACAGAAGATCAGCGGCTCAGAGAGTGAGGACGAGGAGACAATGGAGACGGTGTCAGGATTGGAAATCAGAACTCCTGCCTTTCTCACCGAGGCTCCCTTTTCATTCCAGGGCAGTCCATTCGGGCCCCCTCCAGAAAGGGAGTCTCTGAGCCCCAGGGAACTCAGAGAAGGGCTCTTTGTTGACAGGGAGTCTACAACACTCAACTTGTAGAACTCAATTATGGGGGACACTTCTGTGTGTCAGGATTCCCAGAACCAACATGGAAAGGGGTACTAGAACCTTCCTCCGTTATGCTAATCCAAATCTATCAGGGCTGCCTCAGTACTAGGTAGATGAATGTGAGGTGGGAGGAGGAGAATGATATAGAAAGAAACATGGAGAGACTCTAAGTGAATCGCTGTCTTTATCAACTACCACAAGCATCAGAGGGAAATTCTCATTTATAGAGAAGATTACATTTGCTGCTAACTTCAGGCAGGGCTTCTGACAAGCCGAGGAAGGAATTACTCTTTTTATGGAAATCCAATCTAGTTTGAAGCTGGGAGGCAAGGCTCCGTCTTAAATGATAAGTGACAGGCTCAGCAATGCATCAGGTACCTGCTCAGGCAAACACAGTGGTGCGCACACCCATCCCCACGTGAGCACTCGATGGTCAGCCCTCTTGCTGTCACCATGGAAGCAGTGGGAAATCGTTAATGCTTTCACAGACACTTCAGGGTGGGGGGCAGGAAACAGCCTCTTCAAATTGTGTGCTGTAGACCCTTCATGGGTAATTCAGACCAGCGCAATTGGCTGATGGACGGTACAGAGAGAGGGGGGTTGGGAGGATTGGAAATCAGAACTCCTGCCTTTCTCACCGAGGCTCCCTTTTCATTCCAGGGCAGTCCATTCGGGCCCCCTCCAGAAAGGGAGTCTCTGAGCTCCAGGGAACTCAGAGAAGGGTTCTCTCCTAAGCATGGCCTTTGGGAACACAGCGCTCTACTCTTTTCTAGGCAGCTGGGACGCAGAGGAGAGAGGATGCAGAGAGTCAGGGTGCCTGGTTTTGTGTCCTCACTGTGACACCCCTGTGGCTCTTAACCTTCGAAAACAAATCTCCCCTCCAGAAGGCATTGCCTCACCTGTTAAATGAGAGACATGGTGGGCTGGGAGGGCTACTGTTGTTTTGTCTTCCCAGAATGTGCTCCTATCCCCATTGTTTTTGTAACATTCTCCCTTTTCTTTTGGAGAATTCTATCCCTTCTCCATGGACCCTAGTGGCCCTCTACACACATTGACCCTGGGCCTGGGGATGCACATGAGGCACAGGCTGGGGAAATCATGGTGTCCCAGTCCCTGGGCAGCGAGGAACTCAGGAAACATGAGCCTAATGGAGCCCGTGAGACTGCCTCTTTGTGCTAAATCTGCTCTGCCACCTGCTAGCTGTATGAAGTTGGACAGCTTGCATAACTTCTCTAAGTCTCAGTTTTCTTAGAACAGATAATAATAGTGGCCACCGCACAGAATTGTGTAACAACGGAAGGATGCGTATAAAGCCAAGAGCACAAAATAAATATCCAATAAATGTTCACTATGCAACCCGCTACTATTGTTTCCTGGTATTATTGTGCAGTTAGAAAGAGAAAACTCTTGTATCTTCTGCAGTTGCAAAACTGGTCATGTGAGGTTGAAGGTGCCAGGACCATCTTGCCTGGAAGTGTGGAAAAAGCCATTCGCAATAGGAGAGAACAAAGGGAGATAGATAATCAAAAGAAAAGCTGAGTGCTGGTCATAAGGACAGATCCCTGGTAACTCTGTTGGAAGGGCTCGATCCAGCTGGACCTGAATTCTAGCCTCTGAAAATGGCAGTTGCATGGGCTGATGAGCGCTCCTTTAGTCCTCAAGTCAGTTTGAACGGGGTGTCTTTCACTTTTAAATTAACACAAGGGGATTTGATTAAATAATTTCTAAGGGCTCTCGCATTTCTGAAAATTTTTGGCCCCACCATTTTATGCTACTATTCTTTATACATTTGGGGCTATCTAAAATGTAAAGGGGACATTTTTTGACAAAGAAGATAGTATTGGATGTCATCATTTAAAAAGAACAACCCACAGATGCTTAGAGTAGAGAATGTTTAGGAGGATGATTTGCATCAGTGAGGGGAAAAGGCTAATATGAAGAAATGGCCCTAACCACAGAGCATCAAAAACTTGAGAGCAGCCCAAAGGCCCACTAACAGAACAGATAAATACAGGGAGGTGTACTCACTCAACAGAACACTACATGGCAGTCAATATGAGCACAGTACCGTTACAACTAGATTAAATAAAAAAGTAAGAAAAGAAAAACTATCCAACTATGACGCCATTTTTAGAAATAAAATAAACTATAATTAAATAACACACATATTAAGAAAACAGAGATGTGAGATAAAGAGGAAAGAAGGAAGAAAGGAGAAAATGAAAGAGAGAAAAGTGAAAGAGAAAGGAAAGATCAACTCAAGATTTTGATGGATTTTTCTTTGGATGGAGGGAAGCAGGAGATGAGAATAATGGAAAATCTCATGGGTATATGATAAGTTATTGTCAATATTCTAATTTCCAAGCCAGCACCAATGTAAAGAGTATTTCACGAGCCAAGGATTAGGATTAATCTGTACCCCTAGGTTTTAAGAAAAAAGGAAATGTCAAGAAGAGCATTACAGACAGAGAAAAGGGAGTTTTTGAAAGCCCTTTGTGCTCCAGTCTCTTCCCCATCCTCACCCCCACTGCCCTAGGATGGAAGCTGTGTGTGTGTGTATGTGTGTGTGTACACACACATGCATTTTTTGACAAGGAGTGGGAGTCAGAATCATAGTGTGTAAGGTCTGAAAAATCATAAAGACATATCATTTAGGACATTTTAGACCAGAGGACTTAACTTTTGTCCTAAATATCAGGGGAGCCAATGAAGGCATTTCAGCAGAAAAACAACATGATCATATTTAAATTGTAAAAGGCCACCTTGGCTGCAGAATAGATTGGGGGTTTGGAGGATGTAGTAGGAATGGTAGCAGAGGAAGGAGCTGAGAGCTTCTGCAGTCTACCCAGGCAGGGAGATCTTGAAACCTAGGACTAAAGGGCAGCAGTTGGTAATGGAGAAGAAAGGATGAATCTAAGACAGGGGTGGGCAAACTTTTTGACTCGAGGGCCACAATGGGTTCTTAAACTGGACCAGAGGGCCGGAACAAAAGCATTGATGGAGTGTTTGTGTGAACTAATATAAATTCAAAGTAAACATCATTACATAAAAGGGTATGGTCTTTTTTTTTTAGTTTTATTCATTTCAACCGGGCAGGATCCGGCCCGCAGGCCGTAGTTTGCCCATGGCTGATCTAAGAGAATGTCTGGAAATACAAACTATATCTTTCTAAATTTCCCACTTTTCTGTTCTAAGAGACAAAAAACAAACAAACAAAAACAACTCCAAAGTCATTTATATAATGAAAGCCTAAGCGACAGTTACCATGGAACGACCAGTTGCTATGATGCGCATTGACCACCGGGGGCAGACACTCAATGCAGGAACTGCTGCCTGGTGGTCGGTGCACTCCCACAGTGAGAGTGCCATTTAGCCAGAAGTCGGGCTCACAGCTGACAAGCACAGCAGTGGTGGTGGAGCCTCTCCCGCCTCTGCAGCAGCGCTAAGGAGCAGCGAGCCAAGAGGTAAGGAGCAGTGAGCAGGCAGGCAGTAAGGAGCAAGGGGTCCCAGACTGCAAGAGGGCGCAGGCCAGGCTGAGGATCCCCTCCACCACCCCCAGTGCACGAATTTCGTGCACCAGGCCTCTAGTTCATCCATAATTCTCTAAGTGACAAATTTATACTCTCACCATTAGACATTCAAACAGGTCCATTTGATTGGGGCCCATGTGTTTCACAAAAGCAGGAGTCTGAAAATTTAGTCTAGAGATGCGAGGGTGGTAGCCAACGTGCTACCACTGTAACTGGGAAACAAGCAATCCATGTGCTCGTTAGAAAGGAAAATGAGTGGGCTCCCCACAACCCTACCCTCAGGTTTATAACTTGGAAACCCAGACCAAAGGAAGTATCAAAAAACATATCCAAAAATGATCAGCAATATTGATCACCCTCACCTGAGCAAGAAGGCAAGCCCCATTAGCCCTGCCTTTAGCACAAAGCCTGGGACACCTCATAGTTTCAATTTTCTATTCAGGTTTTATTATGACAATTAAATAAGACCTTGATGAATTTGGAGGAAAAACAACCAGCACAGTGATTATGAGTACTAATTAGAAAGCAAAATAGTGGCTTTGATGAATCTGTGCTTGGTTTGTCCCTTAATTAATTGACTGGCTGCTATTATACTTGGTGATGGATTGGTTGAAATATTTCATTAAAATCTGATTCAGTCAGGGTCCTTTATTCAGAAGAGCCTTCCAAGGATGAGGAGCGAGTGGGAGGGAAATAGGGTGTGAAAGGCATACCTTTATTTATTTATATATTGCTGGATGCAAAAGGCATTCTTTGAGCAAGGTTCTGAGCACATCTTCATCCAAACACAAGGTAACCTGTATAATTCTAAGAGATTTGTTTTGGAGCTGTGGGACAACTTGTTCGCTTTGCTAAATGAAAGGGGGTCCATGGCAGTCTTCCTGGCCTGTTTTGAACACTCACTGTGCCCACACATTTGTACATGAGCATGACGTTGCCATGCGAAACTCCATGCGTCTGGTTGGCACATCCGGTCTACCTTTATGTCAGGGTGTCCGTCTAAAACCCTAGCAGGAAAACATCTCAGCAAAAGACAGAACTCGGGGTGTATTTCCTCCCTGGAATTCTTCTAATGTTTTTGGTAACCTTAACACCTTTCCCCCTGTCAAATCGTGTGACGTTGACCAAGACAGCAGATGGTAGCAGCCGAGCTCAGGGCTCTTCCCTGCTGCCCCCGGAGCACAGCTCCCTTCTTGGTGCTGGAGAGGCGGGTGCATAACACGCTTAGACTGATCAAAGAGGCATTTTCCCGGGACCATGCTGAAGAAACTGTAAATCTGACGCAAACCAAGAAACCATTAGTCACCCATGTCAGGGATCCTACATCAGTGTGTCAGCTCATCACCAGAGCTTCAGCCTCTGAATTCTCTTCTGACACCTGCATCCGATGCCCCAATAGGAGACCTATTCTTGACTCTGCGGCAGGTGGTAAGAGGAAAGGAGAGACCAGCTGTTAGCCACGTTATTGGCCACTCATGCTGATGCAGAGGAAATTCCTGCTATAATAATTATATGTGTATTAAAGAACAATAAATGCCTGCATGTTTAAGTGATGATGGAATTAAGATTACTTTCGTTTTTCATCTAACCCACATTGATGATGCCGGTGGTGATAGGTAGAAGAAACTAAAACAAATTTCTGATTCCTTCATTCTATAAAGGGATTGTCACACAAAATCCACAATTATTTTGACTTTTGAAATAGGAAAGGTGAATTATTATGCCAGTTTATTCAGGGGCAAAGTGCAGGAAACTGCAGGTAACCTTCCGATCAAGTCTGGAAATGTTCTAATCTACTGACTAGAGATGGGCTTGCTAGATGGGAGAACAAAGATGTCTGCTTAAAGGCAGAGTGTTTCCCTATGAACATTTTTCTCCTGGGGTACATTTGTAGATTTATACTTAGGAATAAAGACAAAAAGAAAAGTTGTTTGGTGGTTGCCTCTTGGAATGGCTTGTTATTGCCTTGCCTTGCAGAGCATTGGAGTCTGTGTTTCCTATGAAGCATCCTGCCTGCTCTGCTCCTCCAGCCTCCTGGTTTGAGTCAGCACAGTGTACAATGTCACTATGACCCTGGAAAATGGGATGAAGGACTGGTGACATTTTATAATCTGGGTTTCTTTAAGATGACTTCTAGGTGGAAATCTGTCTGAAGAACCACCCCTGCCATTGGAGACAACTCAGATGTCATTCTCTCAGATGTAATCACTCCTCCCTTTGAAGATTCAGACCTCATTCCTTTGCACTATCCGATGACAGACACTAAATTTAACTCCATGTCACAGCTTTTTTGCATTCTTACCTTATTCTTCTCTACTAGAGAACAGATACCCAAAAGGCCGCAACCATCTTTAATTCATCTATTGATCCAAATCCAGTTTGAGGCAAGGTAGTAAGAAGGTAGGAAATTTCATTGGTAAGTGGAATGGAGAAACTGAGACAGATAGTTAAACAAGACCAAGCAATTTACAGCCAGCTGATAAATCACAAGATCCTATTTTCCCTAACCAAGGACACTTAAGAACACATATTCCAGGCCATTCCAGGGGCAGACCTGCTTGGTTCTTTCTGGGCCTTTCCTGTGACATTCTTTGAAGATGAAACTGGACAGAGAATGATCCCTCTAAAAGGTCATTTTGATGCATCAGCATATCAAAGGACACACTTGGAAAACTAATGAACATTCTCATTAAGACCTTCCCTAAAATTCCCATCTTTAGAAAACAGGTAAAAAACTCTTAAATGACCCAGTGTGCCTGCCCTTGAGCACACCTATTCCTTTCCCTTACCCCTTTCTTACCTCGGGTGTGTATCTTTGCTTTCTTTCTCCTAAGTTCTAAAGGTTCCCAGGAGACTTGCAACCAGGGAAGTGGCAGCAGCAGCAGCTCACCCTGGGCTAACCCCCTGAACCTGTCTCCAAGGGCCCTCCTTTTGCCTCTGTAACTTGTTTCCTGAGTCCCTACAGTCCAGCTGGCTCACTGCTTCTATGACTTTCTAAAGGGCCTCGCCAGCCTCGCCTAGGCTTGACTCTTCCTCACATTGCCGGAGGGCCAAGGCCCCATCTAAGCTCATTCCAATTGCTATGTTCTTGCCTTTTCTATCTTTAAAAATGTTTTAAACTTTTAATCCTCACCTGAGAATATGTTTATTTTGTTAAAATTCATGTTTAGAAAGAGGAGAAGGAAGAGAAACAGAGAGAGAGGGAAGAGGGAGAGAAACATCAACTGGTTGCCTTCCATACATGCCCCAACAGGGATTGAACCCCTAACCTAGGTATATTCCCTGACATGGAATTGAACCTACAACATTTTGGTGTATGGGACAATGCTCCAACCAACTGAGCAACCTGGCCAGGGCATTGCCTGTTCTATCTGAGGCTCTTCCTTTGTTTCACTGTCCCCAGCTTTAATAAACATATTCCCCAAATCACCTGAACTTGTATTGTTATGAATCTTTCCAGACGGTGCCAGGGAAGACCTTCCTTGGTCCTAGTCCCTTTCTAGTGGGAGTTTAATAGAATACAGACTTTGCTCTTAGACCCATCTGAGTCAGGCTCAGGCTCCTTGATGTACTATCAGCTATATGACCTGCAAGAAGAGATTTAGCTTTGTTGGGCCTCAATCTCCTAAAGCTTTAAGATGGTGATAATAGCATCATGTATTATATAGGACTTTGGAAATATCTATCTACACTAATAAAAGGGTAATATGCTAATTAGACCAGGAGACCTTTTGGACATCCTTCTGGACAAAGCGATGGTGGCAGAGCCAAGGAAGAGGCGGTTAGGGGCGATCAGGCCAGGAGGGGAGGGCAGTTGGGGGTGATCAGGCCAGTGAGGGTGTAGTTGGGGGCAAGCAGGCCTGCAGTGGGGGGGTAGTTGGGAGCAATCAGGCTGGCAGGCAGGTGAATGGTTAGGAGCCAGCGGTCCCAGATTGAGAGAGGGATATCCGATTGCCAGCAGTTGGACATCCCCAGAGGGGTTCCAGATTGGAAAGGGTACAGGCCAGGCTGAGGGATACCCCCCGTGCACGAATTTCGTGCACCAGGTCACTAGTATATATATAAAAGGCTAATATGCAAATTGTCCACTCAGGAGTTCGACCGGGAGAGTGGGAGTTCAATCACTCACTATGACGTGTGCTGACCACCAGGGGGTGGTGCAGAACATAGCAGGCAACCAGTGATGGCAGCGGGGTGCTGAGGGAGCGAGGGAAGGAGGAG
This sequence comes from Myotis davidii, assembly GCF_000327345.1. NCBI lineage: Eukaryota > Metazoa > Chordata > Mammalia > Chiroptera > Vespertilionidae > Myotis > Myotis davidii. The sequence continues at coordinate 5,222,344 of NW_006292696.1, read as the reverse complement.
GTGGGGAGGTAGGGAGGCCAGGCCTAGGGACCCTACCCTGCACAAATTTCGTGCACCAGGCCTCTAGTTAAATACAATAATGCACAGGTTATTTAGCACAGTCTCTGACACAAAATAAGTGTTCAATATATACGAGTTAAGATTACTTAGTAAATTCAGCCCAAATCTATGTCCTTTCTGCCTTTTCCATTGGGAGCTTCTTCCAGCCACAGGTAAGATTTATTCCTATTTGCCATCCCAGTATCTAGCTTTTGCCTGGTCTACGGTTGGTGCTCAGTAAGAGTCTCTGGGAAAAATGCATATTTCAGACGTCTGGCTTACAACCTTATGTCATGTGTATGGCTGGAGAATCCTTGATTCCATCACTAACAGCAGAATGAGGAAGCTAAGTGGGTAGGATCAGTAGCTGTCCTCTGCAAGAACTAGAAAATACCTCCCTTCATTCAATAGCATGAGGTTACTGTTTCAGTCATCTATTTTCTGCACCTCCCTCGCCCTTTTTGGTTTTTTAAAAATAGAATAGAAGTGAAGTGGGAGAGAAAAAAACACACCAAGTATTATATTGAAATGCTTATCTCATTTCATTAAATGAGTTGTAAAGGCTGAGATAGTAATCGGCATCCTCAAAGAAGACTTTCTTTGAATACCTTAAGCTCAGTATTCTCTTCCAGATAACTTTTCATCTTTCTTCTTTAACAAACAAAAAGCATTAACATAAATTATGTTAAAGTGTCTGGCTTTCAGAGTCTCCAAGTTTGGGGGATATATATATATTCAGGGGTGAGGGTGAAGTACAGATGCACCCAGAAATCTCTTAAAATCAGTTCTGCCTGCCTTTCCTGGCTGCCTTCATTGCCGGAAGCAGCTCACCGAAGCCGAGATGTGGTTATTTTAGGAAGGAGCAAATAAACACACCCTTGCAGGTCAAGTCCATTACAAAGTTGGTAGGGCACCTGCAAGCTTCTCTCAGAGACTTTGGCCCCAAAGCTTCCATATTTATTAGGAGCAAATCTCTATCTAAAAGAGCATCCATTTTAATTCTCCAGAGAGGACAGCCACTGACCCAAGTCACATCCTTTATAATGAGCTTGGTGTAGAGTTCCTGAAGGTGTTTGAGGCCAAGTTTGTTCTTGCTGTGCCTATGGGTTTGTACTTGAACTTGGAGGAGTCAGATTCAAAGCTATTTTTTAATTACAACAAAGTAAAACACTTTAACCTAGAATGACAGGGTTGGGAGTGGGAAAGAGAACAGGTACTTCCAGAAGCCAGGGGAGGAATTAAACAAAGCAGATGATTCATAAGAACCAGAGAGACTAGGACAGTTGGGAAAACTGAGTCTTAGGTTAAGTGATTTGACCAAGCGCGGCTGGTGTGGCTCAATGGTTCAGCATCGACCTATGAACCAGAAGGTCATTGTTTGATTCCCAGTCAGGGCACATGCCTGGGTTGTGAAATCAATCCCCAGTAGGGGGCATGCAGGAGGCAGCCGATCAATGATTCTCTCTCATCATTGATGTTTCTTTCTCTCTCTTCCTCCCCCTTCTTCTCTGAAATCAATAAAAATATATTTTTAAAAAGATTTAACCAAAGTTATATACTACATTTTTAGTTATATAGTACAGTTTTTAGTTATATAGTACAGTTTTTAAATGTCAGATCAAGAATATTAGCCCAGGACTGTCTGACTCAAAAGACTGTTCTCTGAACTACTGGCTTATACTGTGCCCTCAGTAAACAAGTAATTGGTGCCCTGGTTACCTGGGAAAAGTCAACTGAAGCCTAAGACTTTGAAAGCTTTGACACATACCTTGATGCCCTGAAGAAGCCAGAGTGTCCACGCTCTGCCATTTCCACGCTCCAAATGATGCAAGCACCTCTTTACAGCCGAATATCACATGTTGCTCATTTCCAACGTAATGCTCATTGTATATGCATCCTCCATGCCCAGATTTAGACGAGGCGCCCAGTTGAGCATCCTTAGTTTTTATCTAAATGTGCCACATCCGAGGTGAAAAATGTGCTGCCGGCAATGTGATTACATATTCAGAATGATGTGTATGTCGGCAGGGGGTTTATAAATCAATGACTTACTGGGCAATACATTGTCCAATATTTTGCCATTTTCATATTTGAGAAAACTAAAACTTATCGACTGGTTGTACATTAATAATGGATTTGAGGCCTGGACAAGAAAGTAAAATAAACCGGAGTTGAGACCTCCATAGCTTTCTGACCTGTCTGCTCCACCCAAGACCTGCGCAAAGGCGAAAACTACTCAGGACTGTCACTATAAGGTAAGGCCTGTGTCATTTGTTTTCCAGAATAGACATTCATTCTCCATTCAAAGCACAGTCAATGCCTAGCTGCACCAGGCCCTAGAGATAGAGCAGTAAATAAGACAGGGCCCTGCGGTCTGGGTGACGGCCTGTGAGTGAAAAGGGACAGACACACAAGCAACTGCTGCACAAATGGACACGGTTATTTCCAATAGTGAGGCACGCTATGAAGAAAATACAGCAGGATATTGGGACAGACAGAGACTGGGGACAATAAGACAGAAAGTGACAATAGGTAGGTACTTAGGAAAGGCCACGGTGAGGAGAAAAATGTATGAGCCGAGACCTGGAAGATGAGAAGAAGGTAGCTATGTAAAGATGAGAGGGGGAGCATTCCCAGGGTAGAGCACAGCACACACAAAGACATGGCGTGTGTACAGGGAGTAAGGACAGTGTGACTGACTGGACAGTGGGAAGCAGAGGGAGAGAGTATTATAAATGATATTCGACAGGCAAGCAAAAATTTGGTCATGTAGGACCCGGCGGGTCATTGTAAGAAATGTGGATTTTATTTTGTGTAGAGTGAAGCTATTGGAGGGATTTCAGCCAGAGAGTGATGTGATGTGAGTTATGAGCGTTCTGCCACTCCAGTCTAATTGCATGTACTTACTGCAAATCTAGTTCTGGAAGAAAGGTTAGCTCTGAGCAAGAGCTGCCTGGGTGCAAACTGGATTAAACTCTATAGACCTTCTGTTCCCCCTGGGAGAAGAGGGGGATTCTTTCCCAATAGCCACACCCTTACAAGGCAAGTGCTTTTGAGACTGTTTTCACAATATCCAAATTGCCAACAGACTTCTGGAACATTTACCCTTGAAGTTGTGGGTAAGCAGAGAGTTTACTGAAAGACTTGCTGAGCCTCACTGAAAAATAACAGCCAGCAAAGGCGAGTGACCTTTCTTTGTGAATGGAAATCAAGATTTTGTCCTGAACCACCCCTGGAAATGTGTGTGCTAAGGGCCCTGAACTGTGCTCCCTAAGAATGAGCAAAGGCTCTGGGCACCGAGGAACCAGCTCTGTGTTTTCCGAGTTGTGTACTAGTGGTCAAGTCGTGTAATACTGATGGGCCTTAGTTTTCTAATCTGAAAGCAGGGACTAATAATGGTACTTACCTTCTTGGATTATAACATGAATTAAAGGAAGCAATTGAATTAGTGCATTAAGTCTGGGAGGAAGCATGAATACTCACCATTAGGGGTCCATATTTGAAAGGTGGGTGCCTAGGCTAAGAAGTATAAACCACCTGGCCAGCATGGCTCAGTGGTTGAGTGTTGACCTTTTAACCAGAAAGTCACAGTTCGATTCATGGTCAAGGGCACATGCCTGGGCTGCAGGCCCAATCCCCAGTGTGGGGTGTGCAAGAGGCAGATGATCAATGATCCTTTCTCATCATTGTTGTTTCTATCTCTCTCTCTCCCTTTCCCTTCCTCTCTGAAATCAATAAAAATATTTTTTTTAAAAAAGGAAGTATAAACTACCATGACACAAAGTATTCTGTGGGGTAAGTCCTTTTAGAAAGATAATGCTGAGCCCAAGGATTGGAAAATTATGCCCATGGGCTAAATCCAGCCTACCCCCCGTTTTGGTATGGCCTGTGAGCTAAGAATGGTTTTTACATTTTTAGATAGTTGGGAAACATCAAACGAATGATTTTTGTGACATCTGAAAATGATATGAAATTGAAATTTCAGTGTCAATAAATCATTCTATTGGAACACAGCCAGGCTTGTATATTTACACAGTGTCCGTGGCTGGTTTCACATTAAAAAAAAAATGGCAGAACTGAGCAGCTGCAGAGGAAGCTGTATAGGTTGCAAAGCTGAAAATATTTACTGCCAGGCCCTTTTCAGAAAAAGTTTGCTGACCCCTGCTCTAACCAGCTGAACTGGCTATACTGTAACTCAATTGTCCTTTTATTCATATTTCTCCCCACTTACATTCAGGTTTCTCTTAACAAGACTTCAGATTCCAAGGTGGTGGTTTAGTCCCCCGCTCCCCACCCCACTCCCACCCCCCTGCCCTGGATATTTAGCCTGTAAATATTGGTGTGCACTTACATTGGGTGAACTGAAATAGGTGGGTTTAGGAGTTCATGTTCATCCCACCTGCCACCCTAAGGTAAACTGAACCAATAAAGTACTGTGCATTTTCTTTTCTTTTTAAAAAGCAATTATTCATTGATTTTCAGAGAGAAAGGAAGAGAGAGAAACATCAATGTGAGAGCGTAATAGCAATCGGCTGCCTCCTGCGTGCTTCCTACCGAGGATGCCACCTGCAACCAGGCATGTACACTGACCAGGAATGAAACTGGCAACATTTTGATGCACAGAAGACACCCAACCAACTGAGCCACACCCACCAGGGCAAGTGCTGTGCATTGTCCTACTCAGTTACATTTTTAGTGGAAAAATGGAAATGCCAAGCAGAATCACCAACTAGTATCACATTACTTTCTCTCTCTCCGTATATATATAAAAGCCTAAGCGACCGAAGGCCCAAAGGACCAAAGGACCGGTTGACCGGTCACTATGATGTGCACTGACCACCAGGGGCAGATGCTCAACGCAGAAGCTGACCCCTGTTGGTCAGTGTGCTCCCATAGCCAACCTCCCATGGCCAGCCAACCTCCCGTAGTCCCTTCCCCCAGCTGGCCAGCCCAGATGGGCCCCAATCACCGGCCAGGCTGAGGGACACCACTTGTGTATGAATTCATGCACTGGGCCTCTAGTAGATAAATAATTGATACAAGGCATGATTTAAAGAAACACAAGCATAAGTACTTGAGATAACTTCTCCCTAGGCATTAGAGTTTCCCATCAGTAGTTAATATAATATTGATTGTATCTTCCCACTTGAGAAGAAGACTTCCACCTTAGACTCATGGAAACCTTATGTTGAAAGGAACAATAAAAGCCCTATATGATCTCTGGACCGTTCTCTATCAAAGGCATTGGCAGGCATTTTCCTTTTAGCCTTTGATCTCCCTGTCAAATGATGTCTTTCAGTGAGCAAGTTATCAAGGCAAATGTCCTTCCCTGTTCCTTGCCCTTGATCTGTCTCTCCTCAGATAGTCAGGATAGATCTCTGCTTTAAACAGGGAAAACTTACATGAAAACGTTATGCTGCTGGTATATTCACGACCTAATCTAATTAGAAAAAAAACATTGTCTCCATCTGCTATTCCTTTCCATATTTTTCCTTGTTAATAAGCCCTCATTTTTTCTTAACCCCTTAGAATACAAAAAAAGTACCTCACCCAGCATATGCCAAAACTCATACCGCGTGCTTCATGATGTATCATCTCTCTCAGCCCTGATTCAACCCTGTGACTGTGTTTTGTCCCCACTTAACAAGTGCAGAAACTGACACTTGGAGGAGGTCATTTGCCTTGGGTCACCTAGCTTGTAAGTGGTATACCTGGTATTTTAACCCAGAGCTTCTGATTCCCAAAACTGCTCCTAAATCATACATTCTACTGCAGAATTAGTTCTTTGCATTCCCTAAGTTTAACTTGGTATCACTCAAGATTCTCTTCCCCAAACTAACCAAAGATAAATAATTCAAATCCTACATAATAAAGATACTTGGTGTTCTTATAAGAACAAAAAATGATTTTTTTAAAAACAAAATGTTCTTTCCAGGAGTCTTGCTTTGGGCAGTGCATCACAAACTATGTGAACCAAGAACATATGCTTTCTTTAAGATAAGACTGATAGATTTGGGGCACTGCGCTAGAGTGTTTGTTACCCCTTTAGGGGTTGGCAATCAGCTAAAACATCCCACATCTGTGTTGTTGGAACACAATGCAATGAGAAGACACGGATTATCTTTCACATTCACTCCTTAGAGTTTATTCAAATCTAATGTAGGAATCTATGCTTCTCAGTCCTACCAGTTATCCAACCTGTTTACTAGTATAGTCTGATAAAGAATATGTATATGGTAAGTAATACCATTATTATTTTAAAACTCATTCTATAATGCTTATGGTGTCATTATGACACTTTTATTTTTAACTTAATTTTATTGAGGTATAATTTACAAAACAAAACAATGCAATCCGTCCAAGTCTACTCTGGTGCATTTTGACACATGTATATGCCTTTGTAAATGCCACCTCAGTGAATATAAAGAACATTTCTATGACTCTACAAAGTTCCCCATGGTCCTCAGCAACCAATCCTTCCATGAACCTCGCCCCAGGCCGCCACTACTATTAGTTTTGACTGCTCTAGAATTTCAAATCAATGCTTCATACAGTATGCGCTCTTTCATTTCAGATGTCCTTCACTTAGGATAGTGCCACTGAGGTTAATTTATATTGTTGTGTGCATTGGTAATTTATTTCTTTTATGACTAAGTAGTGTTTTACTTTATGGATATGTAACAATTTGTTTACCTATTCACCTGCAAGTACACTTGGTTGTTTCAAGGTTGGGGTTACTATGAAAGTAGCTATACATCAGTGTGCAAGTCTTGGGGTGGATATGTATTTTTATTTCTCTATGTATACACCTAGGAGTAGAATGGCTAGATTATATGGTGTGTTAATTTTATAAGAAACTGTCAAACAGTTCTCCAAAGTGGTTGTAAGATTTTACACTTCCATCAGAAAGCTGTGAAAATCCCAATGTCTTGATCATATGTATCAGGTTGTTAGTGGATTATAATTGTATGATAATGTATGTCTTACTCAGTAGACAAATGACTCTTGAACCAGGAGTCAAACTGTTCCCAGTGAGCCATTTTCTGTGATGCTTGCCGGGAGCCAGTCTATCCTTGCTGTTTCAAGGGACCTGGCATATATGGCATACTGTTCTTAATATGTTTGGTCACCTTCTTGGCACTATGTGTTTTAACCAAGGTCACCTCTCTGAGAAAGGTTGTTTCCCCAGGTAGGGATTTTCCCCTGAAGTTAGGGAGGGACTAAAACCTCTAACTGCCAGGCGGGTAATTAATCACTTTAACTACGAACAATCATGCTTAAGTACATAATCTTTACACCCTGGAATGGAGATAAGAAATGCCCTAACCTTTGGAATAGAGATTGATAG
>NW_006292696.1:5200601-5214280 GCF_000327345.1 Myotis davidii | reverse complement strand
GGCTGGGCATGTGCTCCCTGGGGATGATAGATCAGGACTCAGGTAATAGCAGAAAGTGCCAATCCTACTCTTAAAATGGATACAAGAGAACATTTGGGGTTTTTCTTTTTAATCCCTTCTTTTAAAAAATAAAAAAGGGGGAATTTGCCGGGAGCCCAGCAGATGCTATAAAGATAAACAATATCACCTCAACTGTTAAAAAAAAAAACATCCTAAGTTTATTGTGCAATTTCCAACACATGTTCTGTTCTCACCCAGGGAGTGAGGGAGTGGGGAACGGCATGGGGCAAAATGAACTTCCATATCCCCATTCAACTCAGTGAGAAGCAAGGAGCTGACCACAGGTCAGAACCTTCTCTCTTGATACTGTGAAAGAAAAGGGCTTTGATTTAATAGCCAAGAGACATTAATTAACCAAATGAAACCAAACTTTCTCAAATGCAGGCACAAGGGGGAGAACCAAGGTGGAGAACACCCAATTAGAGGATATCAAATAATGAAAATGGAAAAACAATGTTATGTCTTAAACCTAAGATATGAGAACTCTGTACATAATTCTTTGTCTTGTTGCCTCCTAAAGGTGGCTTTTGCTTAAAATATAATCTGAGCCGAAATGTAGGTGTTGATATAAGGCATATGGTCCTATGATAAAACGTGAAGTAGGAGCTCCTGATTTATGAAGCCTGCATTTGGATGGCAGGTGCAAAGTTCTCTAAAAAGAATGCCAATTATAGGTGGCCTGTTCGGATTATAGCTACAGATTCCCAGAGCTTAAAACACAAGGCAACCAAACCTGAAGCTGTAGAGTCCTAGGATAGTACTACCAGAAGTAGATAGAAACACGGAAAGAAACCTTAATGGTAATTAACATCTAACTTTTTAAAGTGTTTTCTGTCATGCTATGTGCTTTACATACTTTCTTATTCAACTTTCACAACAACGCTATGAAGTCAGTACTTTTTCCGCGCTTCTTACGGCTAAAGACACCGAGTCACAGAGAGGTTCGGCCAAGTTCACACACCTATGTAGGAACAGAACTTTCCAAAACACAAAATTAGCAAAACAAACCTGCCTCTCATCAAATAAACTAGGGTGCATGTGTGGTCCTGGCGAAGAGCAGGCAGGTTATCTCATGGCAGGTAAGGGACAATTCCCGAAGAAATGCTACAGTAGAGGAGGTCAGGTGGGCAGAAGCCCCCGTGAAAAGTGGCCAGGTGTCTCTAAGGCAGTATCTTTGCATGTGCATAGTGACTCCCAACACTGAAAGCATTTTGTATATATGATCTTACTTAATCCCACAATGTCTTGCAGGCGGGATGGGGGCCAGTTGATCGTTACTGCTCTTTGACAGAAAAGGCACTAAGGTTCCAGGTAGTCACACACGTTGCCCTAATCCCCACGAGCAGACTATTAAAGTAGTTAATAGAGAACCTTGTTTTCTGGTCCAGTTTTTGGCTTTTCCGTTTTAACTCTTCTTCTTCCCTGTGGTGAGTACCCTGGGTGATAAAAATGTAACTTTATGAACCTTCACCAAGGTTCCCTGGAAGAGAGTATTTTAATTTAATGATAATAATGAAAATAGCAATAGCAATGGCATTTATTGAAGAATATTTGCCACGTATGGTGCTAAATAGTTTACATAAATCTACTCCCGAATCCTCTTCCCACAAGCCTAAGAAGTAGGCAGTATTATTATGCCCATTTTACAGGAAAGGAAACTGTGTTAAAGTGGTGGTGGGTGGACAGGAGTCCAGGCCTGACTTCCTGAGGGACAGAGCCCCTCCCTGGCTCTTATACAAGAAGATATACTGCCTCCTGCTGTGAATTCCATTTTTTAGTTTAAGGTAAAATCCTACCAACTCCATGAGATTTGAAATGACACTAAGAGGCTGAAACATGAGCCCTCAATGTAAATGTACAGATCAAATGTCTACGTCATCCACTAACGAGAACCCATTGTCATAGCAACAGACATATCAGCTATTCCAGCTGGAGCACACGGGAGCAACATTCTCAAATGATCCACAGGAGAGCTGGCCTCCATTCGGTGCCACCATTCCAGATTCCACTTGAATTTTTTTTTTTAAATGCAATTTTCTTCATCTTTTAATTTAAACAGAAAGCCCCAGAAACAGAGAGGACATTCATGAGAGAAATAAGACACAAAATCATTTGATTTAAGAGATACAGGATAAAAGAAAGTTTTGCAACATGTGGGACCATTTTCCTAATGCGGAAATCTTTCATTTTATATCTTATTACCACTTAGAACTAAATTCTGCCCTGATTTACAGTCCTACAATATAGAAAGCCAAGCATTCTGCAATAAACAAGAATTCTATTTCAATGAAATTCTCTTCAGGTGAACCCATTTTACCTGTTGAATCTATAAGCCAGTGGTAAAAAAAAAAAAAAAATGTATTACCCATCTTATGGGTGGCAGATGAGGAGAGTATGATGTCATGGTACATAACTTATAGTAAAATAATTATGCATCCTATATTTTTATTTGCTAAATAGGGCAACCCTAGGTATTTGGAGCCAGACTGAACAAATTTCAACTTCTAGCTCCACTAACTACTCACTGTTCCTTCAGGTCAGTTACTATGAACCTGTATATAAAGATATCTAGTTATTTAACATGTCAGATTCCTCATCTGTAAAAGGGGCTTAATGTCTGTACCTATCTTATAAGGTTGTGTGCTAAAAATTAAATTAAAAAATACTAGACTTGGTGTGATGATCACATTGTGAATGTCAAATCGCTATATTGGCTATATTGTACACCTGAAATTAACATAATATTGTTTACCAATTATACTTAAATAAAAAATAAAGTTAAAATTATATTTGAAAAATAAAAATGCCTAATATCTGCCCAGAACATACTAAGCCCTCAGTAAATGTTTATTATTATTATTATCATTACTACTACTATTATTGCCAGTCGTATTTAGAACCACTGAATAGGAATGATCACTCCACATTTCTCCTAAGAACAATTTTGAAAGTACCAAACAGCTTTCCAGAAACCTAAATGACATGATGAATCAATGATACTTGACTAATGATAAATAGCAATGAACTAAATTCAACTCCATAAACATTTATTAATTTTCTAATATATGCAAGGCACGGAGCTAAGTGCTAGAAGCACAGAAATCATAAGCTGTCAGAGCTAACAAGAAACCTGGGAGACCATCTCATTCCAGGCCCCTCGCTTGACAGATGAGGAAAGGAGTCACTGAGGATGGTGTCAGCAATTGACCCCACATCGTTAGGCAAATGAAGGCAGAACCAGGGCTGGAAGCCATTCCCAAGGCTCTGAACCCTCAGTACCTGTCACTAACCTTCCCTGCCTGTTTTTGCAAAGAGAGCTCTTGTCCTTGGAGTGCACACCCTGGTAGGGAAATACCAAACAGATGCAACCACTATTTCCCCCACAAAAATCCAGTAAATTCACAGAAAGAAAAGAGAAGGAAAAGAAAAATAGCAGGGATCGCTCACTTCATTAGTCTTAGGAAAACGGAAGCCCCTAGAAGCCAATGACTGACATAAGATTACAAGGTGAGTTTGAGTCAGAGTCTGAAGCAGATGCCAGACCTCCTGGCTTCTTCCACGAGATCTGGCTGCCCCTCCCATGAAACAGAATAGAAACAGTGTGTGAAGAAAGTGGCTTAGAACAGAAATTTTTTAAAAAAAATATGTTTTTATTGATTTCAGAGAGGAAGGGAGAGGAAGAGATAGATAGAAACATCAATGATGAGAGGGAATCATTGATTGGCTGCCTCCTGCACGTTGGACTGAGCCTGCAACCCAGGCATGTGCCCTTGACCCGAATCAAACCTGGGACCCTTTGGTCCGCAGACCGATGCACTATCCACTTAGCTAAACCAGCCAGGGCTAGAACAAAAATTTATTCTCTCACAGTTCTGGATGCTAGAAGTCCGCACTAAAAGTGTCAGCAGGGTTGGCTCCTTCTGGGGGAGAATCCATTCCATGCCTGCCTTCTAGCTTCTGTTGGCAACTTTTGTCATTCTCTGGGGTGGAGATGCATCACACTGAACTCTGCCTCCATCTTCACATGGTTCTTCCCCTCTGTGTGTCTCTGAGCTTCCTCCCTTTCTGTCTCCTATAAGAATGCCTGTCATTGCCCCTAACCGGTTTGACTCAGTGGATAGAGTGTCGGCCTGCAGACTGAAAGGTCCCAGGTTCGATTTCAGCCAAGGGTATGTACCTGGGTTGCGGGCATATCCCCAGTGGGGAGTGTGCAGGAGGCAGCTGATCGATGTTTCTAACTCTCTATCCATCTCTCTTCCTCTCTGTAAAAAATCAATAAAATATGTATTTTTAAAAAATGCCTGTTATTGGATTGACATAAGATTACAAGGTGAGTTTGAGTCAGAGTCTGAAGCAGATGCCAGACCTTCTGGCTTCTTCCACTAGATCTGGCTGCCCCTCCTAATCCAAATGATCTCATCTCAACATTCTTATCCTAATTATATCTAGAAAGACCCTTAGTTCAAGTAAGTTCACTTTCGAGGTTCCACGTGAAACATTTTGTGGGTCCAAAGTTAACACATGACAGAAATCAAGGACTCATGAAGGCCAGTGTGATGGAGAATAGGATGAGAGTGAAGAATGTCAGATTAACCCACAGAGATTGAGGGGGTCAACTCTTATGGGCCCTTTTAGGACACACTAATGATAGAGGAGAGTCCTCTAATCTTTGAGGGGTGGGGAGTGGGGGTGGCAAGGACATTAACATGCAATCTGACACAATTTTTTAAAAAAGTACATTGAAAAGATAGTGTTATAATTGGATCAGTACAAGAGGAACTCCAGAAATACTTTTTCAGTCATGCTTTCTTCTAAATAGAGACCCCAGTGTCAGATTAATAAGTAGCCAAAATGCTTGACAGAAAAATTAATATTTGAATGATGTCTCTTAGATTAAAACTGTCAAGTGTTTTGAAATGCAATGTAAGTACTGTGGACACTATTTTTGACTAGTAATTCACATTGTCTTTCCTTTTTAAAAGATTGATTTGTCAAAGACTGAATCATTTAGACAAGTCTCAGGCTTGTACTCCTGCTTTCCCAGATTGAGGCCATGTGACTCTCTCTGTAAATTCTGCTCATCTCATTCATTATGGCCAAGGATGGCCCTTGGAGGGAGGCCTGTAAGCAGTGTCCATCCCCTGCTCGGAGAACCACATCAGGTCTCAGCCATTGCTAATCCAGCTTCATCTTGTCCCTGAGCTTAGGAACTCAACAGCTTCATTCATTTCCCAGACCCTGCCCACTTCTTGCGAAACAGTTCTGGTGGCAGGAACCGGGCTTTGCTTCCAGGGATTGAGGTTCTGAGTTGACCATTTCTTTTGTATGTCACCCCTTCAATGGTGAAGTCATGCCTTGCCCCGACCTTCATGATTGTTGCATGGATGCTGCTACCACCTAATGAACTTCTGTAGCAAGTACACTGGTAGATCACAAGACCAGAGGCAAGAAACATAACTACATTTTTCTTAAATTGATCTGAATTTCATTTCTGAGTCTTCCTTTTATTGTGGTAGAAGTTGACCTCACAATTCAGAATGTCCCCACCCCTCCTTTTCCCGAGGACTACATGGGACCATGGTATAAGTGGAAAGGGACTGGTAAGGGCCATTGTCATCTATCCATCTTGGCGTCTTCTGAGATAACGTCACTCTGGTCCATCTCATTGAGATCACTGCTGTAGCCTCCTTTCCCAACTCTAGGGCCTCTGCAGATCTGGCTCTGTGAACTGTGACCACACCTGGTCTACCACAGGTGAGAGACTAAGCCACATCTGTGTCACTTTGAGGTCTGGGAAGTTTGGTGATTCCATCTAGAAACTCCATGCAGTTATTTCTGCTCCATTGTCCCTGCCCCATTCCAGGTGCAAGGCAATACTGGGATCTTGCCTGATCCCTGGGAGTTATCCAGAGATGGGAGAAGTACATTCCTGTTTCCAGATTCCTTAGATCCCTCTGAAGAAGTTCTAGCTACCTCTATCCCAAAACTCAGAAGAGGGAACAGAATAGCAGGTCTCTCCTCAGGCACCCACCCAGGATCAAGTCTCTTTTCCCACTTTGATTCATCTCTCCCTCCCTCTAGTCAAATGACCTTTTTATCTAGTCTCAGAGATAGGGAAATGGAACATGACTAACTGTATCTTTCCATGACTCTTTATAGAATACTTGAACTTTGACTTTTGAAATTCCAAAGCCAAAAATTTTATTCTTTTTTTTTTCTGGTTCTGTTGCCCTGTCCCCTTCTTTGAGGACAGGAGTTATAGAATATTCTACCTGCTATGTAAATGGAAGAAGAGCTACAAGGTAAGAGAAAGGGGAAAACCTAGATTAATACACTAAAATAATATCCCCCTTATGCCAACTGTTTGTGGGCTACCTCTGAATTCATCAGGTCCAACTTCCCCAGCCTGGTGGATTAACCTGTAGTAACTCTTCCAACATCTGGGATTATCTACATGATCCAAACATGGAGTACAGTATGCTGGGCTGCATTGCTCCTTCTACCATTTTTCATGCATTCCTTCGTGCTCCACTCCTTTGATGCCTGTATGTTGAGCTCCAGTGTCATGTCAGGCATTGTGCCTGGCACTTGGGACACAGAAGTGATCCTGAACACGAGGTTGCTTTCATGAAGGAGCTCTCTGCTTAGGAGAGGGCTACTCAGTCTTGGCACCCTTGACATTTGGGGCCAGACAGCTGTGGTGAAGAGCTGTCTTATGTATCACAGGATATTTAGCAGCATCTTCTACCCACTAAATAGAAGAACACCTCCCATTGTGATAAACAAAAATGTCTGGTGATGTTGCCAAATGTTCCTTGGGGGTAAAATCCCCCTCATTGAGAATCACTCCTCTGGCTGGAGAAACAAGCACATAAATAGATTATAACACAGTGAAATCAATGCATAGATAGACACACAGATTCGTTTGAAATCCCAAAGAAGGCTTTGCACCCACCATGGGGTGGGGTGGGTGAGGTGGGATGGTGATGCCTGCGCACATAATGCTCAGATAATGTTCTGAACCACAGTACATATTGCATTTCTGCATTGTCATCCACCGCTTGTTTATTCATTCAATGAATATTTCTGAGAACTGAATCTAGGCACTGAATACTGGACATACAAAAATTAACCAAGATATGACTGCTGCTTGCACGGAGGCCAGGTGTTACCACAGTTAACACCATGGGCTCTGGCATCAAATTGCTTGATTTCAACTCCAATTCTACCATTGCCAGCTCTGTAACATTGGGCAAGTTACTGAACCTCTCTGATCTGCCATTTCTCATTCTGTGAAATGGAGATTAATAATGGTCCTACTCTGAGTGAATTAAATGAGATAATTCTTGTAAATCTCTTAGGATCTGGTCTGGCATATGGAATAAATGGTAGTTTTTTTGTGTGTGCTTTTTTTTTTTTTTTTTATCAGTGATTGTCCAAGTTATATATTCTTGTGGGAAGGCCTTGTTTCAAGCCATGGACTCTCATCAGTGCCCATGGAGTTAATTGGATTATGTTTGGTCATGTCCTAAGATCTGACAAGCAGAGACGCAGTATCGTGTCCATCATTGGATTTCCATTAAAACATCATTAAGATTAAATGCACTATATGAAATCTTAAGTAGGGCATTAATTTCCACAGTGGTCAATTAAAATTTCCAGGTCAGCTACAATAACTATAATAAACAGGGGAGAAGAAGAAGAAAAAATTCTGAGACCTGAACAGTTTCAGGTTTTAACCTTAGTTCTCAGTTGATATTTTCAGTCAAAATTTGTTTTTCTTCCATTTTAATACACAAATATTAGTTTGGAGACTCTATCTTCTCTGAGGCTTTATGCAATTCCTAGCACATGTTTGAGCATAACAATTACCTAGCAAAGAGAAGCTTGGGGATGGTTTAATAACAGTCTTCAAATATATGAAAAGTTATTACACAGAACATGATGACCAGTTGTTCCTTTCTTGCACAGAGCACCAAGAAAAATAAATAGGCTGAAAATTACAGGGCCTGATAATTTGACGTAGATTCCCTGAAGAACTCTGCAGAGTATAACCTAAAAAAGAGTTTAGGAAATATGGTACAGCAAAAAGCATACTTAACAGAGATTCAGGGGATGTAAGTTGTTCTGCCAACTTGTAATCCATAATCACTGCAAGCCACTCACCCTGAGGGTTATTTTCTAATCTGCAAAAATCTTCCAAACATTCCTTATTTACATCATGGGGTCAGAGTGTAACCAGAATTGTCCTGGGACTCAGTAGTGGGTACATATGAGGTCACTTTAGAGCAGTGGTTCAGAACTGGGGGTGATTTTGTAATGACCGGAGACATTTTTAATTGTCACAACTGAAGGAGGCAAGGTTGCTACTGGCATCTAATGAGAAGAGGTCAGGGATTCTGCAAAATATCCTACCATGCACAGCGCATCCCTCCACAACAAAGAATCAGCTGATTCAATTTGGAAATGCCCCAGAGTAAGAACCTTACTTTCTTTAGTTTGCACACCTGTGCATTTAACCCTACGTCCCGGTGTCCAGGTTTTGCCTGGTTATTTGAGAACCTTGCGTATGGTAGCTGTTGCTATTCATGGAGTATTTCTAGTTCTCTACCTTCTGGATGATAGTAGGGCTGCAGTTTCCAACCCTCTTTGAAGTGAAGTGTGGCCACGTGACTTGTTTTAGCCAATGAAATGTGAGCTTACGTGGGGTAGTTAACGCTCAAGGCTGTTGGATCACTCATTGTGCTCTGTCCCCACTATTGCAACTGCCTCGGAAGCACAGGTCCAGGATCCCAATGATGGCCTTATCCTCCTGGTTCTTCAGTCATATTGATGAGCAGTGCCCCTTGCCCAACTGGTTGGACATGTAGCGTTAGAAATAAATGTTTTTCCTGCAGCTGGACAGAAGCAAGAGTACGATCATTTTAAAGATGAAAAATATGATTTTTAAAGGAGTACTATGTTAGAAGTGTAGGCTGTCTAGTCAAAATTCCTTAATTCAAACCTGTCTTTATCACTTACAAGCTGTGTGAACTTAGTTATTTAACATCTCTAGTCTCCGAGTTTCTCATGAGTAAAGTGGGGTAATAAGAGAATTTTCCTCTGACATCAAATGGGAATATTCATGTGGAGCACTTAGCAGAGTATACTGCTTGCTATTCTAAGCCCTTTATAAACATTGGTTCATTTAATTCTCATAAGAGCTTTGTGAAATAAATATTATTATTATCTCCATTTACATGGGTGAGGAAACGGAGGCACTGAGAAGTCAGGTAACTTTCCCAAGCTCACAGAATCAGTAAACTACAGAGGCAGTAACCATACTCAGGCTGGCTGGCTGCAGAGTCCATGCTTACTCACCATGACACAATTACAGTGGCAATGAGAACAATGACGACAATGATGATAAACAACAACATCATTGTCTTCAAAATACCATCTGTTGGGCCACACTGAGTTAAGGACAAGTGCAGGGCCCAGACTGTACCCTCAGAGAGTTCACAGTCTATTAGGGAAGATAAGACCTGAACTTTATGTTTTTAATTCTCACCCGAGGATATGTTTTTATTGATTTTGGAGAGAGAAGAAGGAAGAGGCAAAGAGAGAGAGAGAGAGAGAGAGAGAGAGAAACATTGATTGATTGCCTCTTGAATGTGCCTTGACAAAGGATATAACCCAAAACCTGGTATGTACCCTGATCAGAAATTGAACCTGTGACCCTCTGGTGCAGGGGATGATGCTCCAATAATATGAGCCACATCGGCCAGAGCAAGACATGAACTTTTAAACTGCCCAGGCAAGGGAGAATGTGGTAAGTGTCATAAAACATAAAGATAAGGGCTTGGCAATTTTATTAAATATCCCATTTAACCCTCAGTTAACCTGAAAATTCAATTAACCAGAATCATTACCCGTATGTTACCATTAATCAAGGTTTTATAGTATCAGTTGAACTCATTTAACCTTAATAAGCAGATATGATTGCATATGGATTGCAGGAGGATTTAGGAGCACAATAACTCAGGAATCGGCTCCATGGCTAAGTGTTTTCCTAAAAGCACAGAGAACACTGCTGGGCAGAAAGGGAGGCGGGGAGAGAATGAGTGCTTAGCACAACACCGTAAAAAGGGGGAGAAAATGTTGGATTGTGGAAGACTAAGTAGGTCAGACAAGAAAGAAAGAGCCCTTGGCATCACTGACAGTTTCTGGGTGGCGTCTGTCGGAACAGATGGCGCTGCTTTGCCAGCAGACAGTCCAAAGGCCAGTAACTGGTGAGGTGAGGTGTACCCGCCTATATAAAACCAATTGTGGGAATGGGCAATTCTTGAGCCCCGAAGCGATGATAAGGGATGGTTACAGAACACAAAAGGCAGGAAATTCAGGACATGTGCAGAGCAACCATGGAGGCTAGGCTGTTTCTTTGTTTAAAGTGACCTCCTTTCCTCCCAACCTGGGAAAACGCAATTCATCCTGCAAGGCCCAACTCAAGTACCCTGGGAACCATCCCCTAAATGCTCCTGAAAGAATTCAGTTGCTCCCTTTTCTAAATTCCCCTTTTATATCTTTTCTGTGCTAGTTTTCACAGGGCAATTTACACAGTGGGCTTTTCTAGAAAGGAGAAAACAACGTGGTCTTGACAGTTACAAAAAGTTTTGTCAAGATTAATACAGAGTGACGTAAAAGTAGGTTTACAGTGTTTGTATGGAAAATAATAGCATAAATAATAAGTAATAATACAAGAATAAACTCTGTTTTGTGTACTCACAACTGTAAACCTACTTTTGCCCACTCCTGCATATACCACTGAATAAAAAGGCCTCGAGCACATCTCTCTCCAGTCAACTATGTCCCTTTGCTAGTGTTACGAGCCCTGTGACACAGTGGTACTTAATGAGCAGGAATCTCAATGTAAAAAGTTTTATGATGTTTCTTTCTCAGCATTCTTATAATTCTATATAAATAAAAGCCTAATATGCAAATTGTCCCCTCAGGCAGTTGTTCGACCAGTTCTATCACTCGCTATGACATGTGCTGACCACCAGGGGGTGGTGCAGAACATGGTGGGCGTCGGTGATGTGCTGCGATGTCTCACCTGCTACCTGAGGGTGAGGGTGGGGGTGGGGGTGATGGGGATGGAGGTGCAGTGAGAATGTGGGGTGTTCACTGAGCTTGCTCTCACTCCCCCTGCTACCCTCCCCCAGGTCTCCAGGGCTCGCCCACCAGGGAAGCCCCTGCACTCAGGTGCTGAGCGCCTACAAGGGCCTCTTCTGGGTGAGCTAGGCCACAGCCACTGGGACAGCAGGGGCCAGTCAGAGTCCCTATAAGTTCATGCAGGAGCCAGTCTGTGAGGCCAGCCAGGAGAGAGTGTGCTGCCCACCCACCCGGCTTCCGTGCGGTGCTGCTGGGTGGCCCAGAGGCCCATGCTGCACCTTGGACCACGGCATCAGGCCACACTCACTGCATCTCCTCATGGGGACTTGGCACTGTGACTCAGGTGGAAGGGGGTGTGCGGGGGCCCAGGGGTCTAGGTGCTGCTCAGGGCCCAGAGGTCAGCTTGGACCTGCCTTTCCATGCCAGATGCTCACGCTTCAGTTGCCGGCCAGACCTAGAGACCACACCCATGCATGAATTTCATGCACCAGGCCTCTAGCCTATATATATAAAAGCCTAGGTGACCATCCAACTGTTCGACCATTCACCTGGTAGTTATGATGCACAATGACCACCATGGGGCAGACACTCCAACCAATAGAGGAGGGAGCCTGATTCCTCATGGAATTGGCCATGGGTTAGGTAGCTACTGGGGCACTGTCAGCCCTGAATCTGCTTTACATCCCAAACCCAGAGAAGAGGAAGCCCAATTCCAGGGTGTGTCATCTGAGAACCACCCTCTCACAATTCAGGACCCCTCAGGGGATGTCGGAGAGCTGGTTTCAGACCAATCCCTGCAGGCTAGGCCGAGGGACCCCACTAGTGCACGAATCTGTGCACTGGGCCTCTGGTGAAGTAAGATTGTTCCCCAAGAAACAGATGTCCAAGCAGATAAATGAAGCTTTGGTTAGCAGTAGGGATAGAGGAAGAAAGATGCAAGAATTCCAATTTCACTCTGAGTAAGACTAATCCTATTGATGTGTGACAAAAATGAACCAAAAGTTCATCAAATTTAACCTATTTCTTCCAGTTTGAGAGCATACTAAGTCATGCCAATAAAGGAGTTGGAACATACTCCTTGAATATTTTTTCCTAATCCCACTCAGTTAGTGTTTGTCTTCCCTGTTCTCATTCTCTCATGACATTTGGTCTCTCCGTTTTGGCAGTTTTATTTGCTGTGACAGTGTCTGCCTCCACAAAATGGCGAACCTTAAACTTCATTTGTGTCTCTTGATCTGAATTGGAAAGATGACCTAACCAACCAGTTTCTAATGACAATCTAAGAGCTAAATCAGACCAGTTCTCTCCTTAGAGAGCAAAGAAGGATTTCATTCTGATACAAGGGGCAGATGTCAGCTCATCCATCCCTTCATTAGAATCAAGGATTCAAGGTCCTTGTCTACTGTGGTCATCTCGTTGAGCTCTGTGGCCCCTAAAATCATTGCAGCCAGAAATACTTACAGAAGTAAAAGTCTCAAAATTAACAGTAGTACATCTGGGCCAAACCTTCCCATGTAGATTGGAATCACTCTCCTTTTCCAGGCACCCTCCTAACCTGATTTCCTTCAAATAATGCTTACTATGTGGTCCTGAAGTACCCCTGGACAAATCAATTCCTGGCATTTGCTCTCTGAGAGTTGTAACAAGCTTATACTGGATAGTGAAGATGAGGCCTGAAGGCCATGGGTGATTTCTCTTAGAGGTCTATGTGAGCCTATGTATGCTTATGACAGGAGCCACTCTATTTAGAGTTGTTGCTCCTTCCTACGATACCGTCTTCACCTTCTCATTAAAACCCTTCATTACTGAGTGTCCATTTCAGGAATGTGGTTGATATTTAAGTTTCGGCACAATGAACTTTCCAGCCAAGGCATCGTGTTTCCAGCCAGAACAAACACAATCGAGCTGCAGAAGCACTGGTACACAACATGACGTTAAATTCTAAACTATCATAAGTTTCTTTTCTATTATTCTCTTCCAAGACTAGGAGAGAGGTCACGACTTAAAAATCCCGCTGTAGACATCATTA
This sequence comes from Myotis davidii, assembly GCF_000327345.1. Classification (NCBI taxonomy): domain Eukaryota; kingdom Metazoa; phylum Chordata; class Mammalia; order Chiroptera; family Vespertilionidae; genus Myotis; species Myotis davidii. Next base: position 5,201,040 of record NW_006292696.1, on the reverse strand, counting down.
ACATATAGGTGATAGGAAAAACTCAGAGAGCGGGTGAGATTGCCCTGGCTACCACCGCCCTCTAAAATATTTTAGTGTTTATATCCTAGACCTTCATTGCACCTTGCAGTGAAGTAAGCAAAATAGAAGATGACTTGAATGCCCCAATTCTGTAAGTCGCAAACAAGCTAATTCTTGGATAAGCCATTTAATCTCTTGGGATCTCAGTTGTCTTGTCTATAAAACTGGGCTAAGTATCCAGAACTCTCTCACAAAGCTGCTAGAAGATTTGCTTTGGAAGTACTTAAGGTTACTAGTATTAATATGTTCTTCATTTTTATAAGAGGAGAAACCAAAGCACGAGGCAAAAAAAAAACAAAACAGCCTTGTCAACTAGATGGGAGTGGAATTTAGAAATTGAATTTCTAATCCTATTTTCTTTCTTTGGATAATGCATTTT
>NW_006292696.1:5171717-5200556 GCF_000327345.1 Myotis davidii | reverse complement strand
CTAACACTGGCCAAAACATAATAATAAATTTTAAACAAGAACTATATCATTGAGGGAATACCTCATGAAGGTAGTTGTCACTAACTAAGTACTATGTGCTTGAGTACTGTTTTTTACGTGCCTTGTATGAATTAACTCTTCTAATACTCATAACAACCCCATGAGTTCTATGAATTGGTACCAGTATCATTCCCATTTTAAAGATAAGTAAACCGAGGCACAGAGATGTCAAAGTTCCACAGCTGGTAAGTAGCAAAGCCATGAGACTTTAGATGAGAAACACAGGATTGCACCAGCAAGGGATCTTGTCAGGTTCTCCCTTCAGCATCTCCCAGTGGCTTCAGAGAGGCAGAGGTGTCTGTGTGGTCTCTGCAGCTATGGAAGCCAGGAGGCCCCTGTAAGAGACTGATTCTATAAGCTATGAGGTTCCCCCAGTGTTGCTTTAGAGATCACTTTGGGCAGAAGAGAGCCTAGAAATCACCAAGGAGAAAAACAAATGACTCAAAGGGACACAAGAGAGTATCTCAGAGGGTTTGCCCTGGGACATCCTCACCTACAGCACAGGATTAAAGTAACAAGCCAGGGAAAGAAGACTCCAGAAGGAAAAGGCTATTGGCTCCTGGAGGCAGAAATGCTCTGAATTTGAAAAGAAGACATTACTTCTTTAGGCAGCTGAGTGGAAATCCAGTGATAGGAGTAGAGGGGATCCATATTTTCCAGAGTATAGGACCCAGAGCCCTGGCGGCCCTTGGGATGATGTGGGGCAGTGGGTGGTGTCACTCTAGGAGGCATAAGCAATATTCCAGGAGTGTATGGGCACATCTTTAAATAACAGTGAATCCCATGAGGAGATCATTATTCTTTTGTCATTTTCTTTTCCATTCTTCTGATTACTGTAAGGTCTTAATTTGATGCTAGTATGTTTTTAACAACTCCCTGACACCTGTAACCTCCCTTTCATCAGAGATGCCGGCAGGCAAAGCAGTATTGAACCAGAAGTGAATGACATTCTTTCATGTTCATTGTATTCACTTTTATGGCTGCCTTCTATTTATGTCAGGTATTTTTTATTTGTGGTACTAACAGTCTTTTTGTGAGTATATTTATGTAAAAATGTAAATGCTTTAGCAAATTACTACATAAAAAATTATAAAGGTTGTATGCATGTATGGCATAAAAATTGTGATGATGGTTTATAAATGGCAAAAGCCTGGGGACTCTTATTCTAGACCCTCCAAGTGACCCAGATCCTGTCCTGGATCAGTGTCCTATCCTGCGGGAGTTGGTGCACACTCGAGCACCACGTCTGTTTCTGAAGATCACTCCTAAGGAGAAATGTAGACACACTCAAGGCTCTCCACGGTGACTAGAGAATGATGGAACAGAGGACAGAATCATAACCACAGCATAAGAACATGATGTAACGGGGGCTCTGCACTGCGACATAAGAACTGCTCTGAAGAATCAAAAAGACTGTGGATGGGTCTCTGTGGGATTTGGTCTTTGTCCAAAAAAGGTTAGACATGGTTCTATCTATCTGGATACAGATACTGTCAAGAAACGTATTTCTACACAGTATATGGAACTTTCCTGCAGCCCAAACTATCCACAGGTAGAATGTTGTATCAACCAGAAGGCTGACCTGGCTTCTAGTCTTCCCACCAGTAATTCCTAGAAAATAAGGCTGTAGACAGCAACTTAACTCCCTGGTCCTTGTGTTCCTCATATACAAGGTGAGAAGGTTGGACTGGATGGAGAGGGTGGACAGGTTCACCTTGACCATGCTGATTGCTTGGTACTTGCTGCCTGCAACTCCTTACTGAGAAGAATGTTGAGGTCACATCCGGACTCAGCGGGAAGAGGAACTGATTAGCAACTTCCACCATGGATAAGAGCAGTGAGTCACCAAATCCTGACTGCCTTAAACTAGACGATCATTACAATTCCTCTCGATTCTACAACACAACGTCAATTGCACAGTACATTTATTTTGCAAATAGGTTCACCTCCAAAATCAATTCCTAGTCAAAAAGAATGTCACACTATCTTTTTGTTTGTTTTTATTGTTGTTTTTGTTTGTTAATATTTCCCTGTGGATATTTTTGCATTGTTTTCTTTTTTTTAGAGAGGGAGAGCAAGGGAAGGAGAGGGTGAGAGGGTAAGAGAGTGAGAGAGAGAGAGGATGAGATAGAGAGGGAGAGGGAGGGGGAGAGGGAGGGAGAAGGGGAGGAGGAAGGGGAGACATCGATGTGATTGAGACACATCAACTGGTTGCCTCCCATCTGAGCCCTGACCCGGGCAGGGAATCAAACCTGAACCTGTGTGGGCTTCCAGTCTAACCACTGAACCACACTGGCCAGGGCGGCCACACACTCTTTAAAAAAAAAAAGTTTGTTGCTGTGATCATTAGTGTCAACTTTGTTTATGGGTCTCAATAATGCCTGTTCTATTTTTAGGGGGTTATTACAAAAGCCACACATTATGGACCCAGCTGCACCGTTTAGTGTTCTTGGCAGCACACTGGTGGACCACTTAAAATTAAATAACGACTCAAAATTTACCTGTCTGATAGGTCTTTTCAAATAAATGTGCTGCTTCTGTAGACCTGGCTGATTAATAAAGGGGAAATTCTATTCCCCCTTCACTTTTCTAGGGTTGACCTGCACTTCAGAGGTGTGACAAAAGTCCCTCCTTCACTGTAGAGAAGATTTTAACAAGTGTGCCCTCTTGCAAGGGGTTTTCCTCCCCCAGACAAACCGTGATGGCATCTAGTACATGTGCTTTCACGATGATTACGGGAGTTCCATTTTGTTTTATTTCTCTCCTCATACATAACATGCAGGGTAATAGATGGCCCAGCACTCGAATGCCATGAAAGATCTAAAAGAGAATGCATTTGTCAAGGGCCACCGTAGGCCCTCCGCCGACTGCTAGTGCTGTTGGAGTGTGACCACACTTCATTTTTCATCAGCATGCTGCTTAATTTACCACAAGTGTCATCTCCCAGGGCCATTAACCTGGAAAGATGATGTCCTTGTTGTGTGGGCTTCATGGGTACTGACTGTTGAGGGGCTGGGGCTGCAGGGAGAGGGCCATCATTCATAATTTCCCACTCTACTTAGTTGAGGCGGGCAGATGCCTTGGGGCTTGGGGAAAAGGAGGATTTGGAGCTAAGCAGATGGGCAGGCAAATATCTCAGCAGCATCCACAGCTGGAGGCAATGTTTCCAGCTAGTTGTCTTCTAGAGAAGAGACTTCACACTACTTACTACTTAAGGTATAAATCCATGTTGTCCAATAGCCACTAGTCCCATGAAGCTATGGATATGGCTAGTTCAAACTGAGATGCGCTGAATGTATAAAATGCATATCAGAACTCTGGCCAGTGGCTCAGTTGGTTGAGCGCCCCATGCACCGACGGGTCACAAGTCAGTTCCTGGTCAGGGCACATACCCAAGTTGTGGGTTTGATCCCCCAGTGGGGCACATGCGGCCACACACTCTTTAATGCTTCCTGGTCTCTCTCTCTCTCTCTCTCTGTCTCTCTGTCTCTCTCTCTCTCTCTCTTCTGTCTCCCTCCCCGCCCCCCCCTTTTTAGGCATTTCCAAGTAAATGGCCCTTTTTCACATGAAGCCTAAAGTTCTCTCAAATGACTGCCCTTTATTTCAGTTAGTGATCTTACTATTCTCCCAGTTTTTCAATATTGAAAACTTAGAATTTTCTTAGATTCCTCACACTGGATTATGACATCTCTGGGCTTGAATCTGCATTTTCTGTCTTACTAGCTATAATACCCAGAGTTCTCCAGAGAAACAGAAGTAACTGGAGATATATAAGCACATACAAAAACACATACAAGAGAGAACAAGAGAGGGAGAGAAAAGGGGAGAGGAAAAAAAGGGAGGGAGAAAGAGATCGATCGATTGATTATGAGGAACTGGTTCATGCAATTAAAAATGCTGAGAAGTCCCACAACCTGTGTGCAAGCAGGAGATCCAGGAAAGCTGATGGTGTAGCTCAGGGTAAATCCAAAAGCCTGAGAACCAGGGAAACTAATGGTGCAATTCCTAGTCCCAGGGCAGAAGAAAACTATTGTCCCAGCTCAAGTAGTCAGGCAGAGAAAGGGCAAATCCTCCCTTCTTCCACCTTTTTGTTCTATTCAGGCCCTCAGTGAATATTATGATGCCTACCCACATAGGAGAGAGCAATGGGTCTTATTTAGTTTCCCAATTCAAATGCTAATCTCATCCAGAGCACCCTCCCAGACACACCCAGAAATAATGTTTAACCCTGTATCTGGGCACCTGTTACCAGTCAAGCTGACACATAACATTCACAATCACACTAGCTCTGTAACTTTGACCACGTGCTTGACCTCACTGACCCCACTTTTCTCACCTGTAAAATACGGTTATTATGGGGATTACATAGGTTAACACCTTCAGATATTCAGCATATCCTTTTATCCACCTTGAATATCTCCCTCCAACAATTCCTACTCATTTGTCAAGATGATTTATCCACAGTGTTTCTTTTCCACTCACAAATGAAAAACAGTCATTCAGTGTCAGGAATTATTTATATTATTATTACTCCATGTTTAACTTCTAAAATTAACCTGTAGATTCTTTTAAGCTTGTGGCAACTCATCATAATTTGTAGATTCTTCCTATGAAATGCTTTCTGTGTCTCTTTATACTTTTTCATTTTCCATCCCTACCATTTCCACCAGGCTTTTATCAGTTCATAACAAATCTTCATTCAATTTCCAAGTGTTTTCTAGTCCTTGTCTCCATTCATCAACTCCACCAGGCCAATGTCTTTAAAACTCTACTATTACTCTGTCACTTCCTGATGTGAAAGCCTAACAGAAAGCCTCATTGCTGTCTGAAGTGGAAGAAAACAAAATAATAACAAGACCCTCCATTATCTGGCATTAAATTACTTTGCTAGTCTCATCTCCCACAATTGCCACCAATATTCTGCACTCAAGTTTTACTGATATATTTCTTGTTTTTTTTTTTAATCAACTTTGTGTTCCCACATCAAGGCTCTTGCTAACAATATTACCTGCCTTGAGGAAGCTTCAAGCTTCTCTCCGTGTATCCTTTTGAAGTTCTAATTCCTTGAATCTTCCCCAGGTCACTCTGACTCACACCAGTTTCTGCCTTTTCTGAATCCACTATCATACCTATCCCGCTTGGTGGGTCACGAATCATGCATTATTTTGCTCAACAAGGTCATGGGTTTCAAGCCAGAGATTAAGTTTGGATTTAGCTCCTGCCTCCTACTAGCTGTGTGAACTTGAGCAAGGCACACAGCCTCCTCAACTATAAAATGGGTATAAAATTATTTACTTCACACAGATGGCTATCAGATTAACATGTGTCAGCTATCAAGAAAGTAAAATGCAACTCCGATGGGAGAAATATTCGCAAGTCAAACATTTGATAAGAGTCTAGTATCCAGATTATATAGTAGGTTTTACAATAAAAGTACAAACCCAATTTAATAACAGGTAAAGGGTTTGGATAGAAATTTCTCCAAAGAATATATACAGATGCAAAGGGAAATTAAATTATTGAAATGCAAATAAAAACCACAATACGGTGCCTCTTCATACCCACTAGGATAACTATATTTAAAAAAGGAAATAAGTGTTGGCAAGGATATAGACAAATTGGAGCCTCCATAAATTGCTGGTGGGAATGTATAATGATGGGACTACTATGGAAAACAGTCTGGCCTTTCCTCACCAAGTTAAACGTAAAGCTACACATGACTCAGTCATTCTACTCCTAGTGGAATTCATTTCAAGAAAAATAAAAATGCATTCACACAAAACCTTATACATGCATGTTCATAGAAGCATTCTTCATAACAGCCCAAAACTAGAAAAAACACAAATGTCTATCACCTGATGATTGGATAACCTAATGTGATATATCCATACTAAGAAACGAAAGTAAAATGCAACTCCGATGGGAGAAATATTTGCAAGTCAAACATTTGATAAGAGTCTAGTATCCAGACTATATAGTAGGTTTTACAATAAAAAGACGAACCCAATTTAATAACGGGTAAAGGGTTTGGATAGAAATTTCTCCAAAGAATATATACAGATGCAAAGGGAAATTAAATTATTGAAATGCAAATAAGAACCACAATATGGTGCCTCTTCACACCCACTAGGATAACTATATTTTAAAAAGGAAATAAGTGTTGGCAATAAGTATATAGACAAATTGGAGCCTCCATAAATTGCTGGTGGGAATGTAAAATGATGGGACTACTATGGAAAACAGGCTGGCCCTTCCTCACCAAGTTAAACATAAAGCTACACATGACTCAGTCATTCTACTCCTAGTGGAATTCATTTCAAGAAAAACAAAAATGCATTCACACACAACCTTATACATGCATGTTCATAGCAGCATTCTTCATAACAGCCAAAAAGTAGAAAAAACACAAATGTCTACCACCTGATGATTGGATAACCTAATGTGGTATATCCATACTAAGAAATATGATTTAGCCATGAAATCATGCTCACTTATTATGCTATTAATTCAGACACAAAATGCCATATATTCTGATTCCATTTGTTAACATTCTACTCCTAGTGGAATTCATTTCAAGAAAAACAAAAATGCATTCACACACAACCTTATACATGCATGTTCATAGCAGCATTCTTCATAACAGCCAAAAAGTAGAAAAAACACAAATGTCTACCACCTGATGATTGGATAACCTAATGTGGTATATCCATACTAAGAAATTCTCTGAGTTTGCAAGACTGCCATGCAGGCCTCCCCTGAGCTTGTCAGGTTAACATGTGGCCCCTTTAGTCCACACATTTATATGAAATGTCCCAACTAGGCAAATTCATAAAGAAATCAGATCAGTGATGCCAAGGGTTTGGGGAGTTAGGAATGAGGAGTGACTATAACAGGTAAAAAAAAAAAATACCTTTTGGGGGTGATGAAATAGACAGTGTGATTCTAATTTGGATTGTGGGAAGCCGCCTGTTGTCTTCACTGGCAGAGAGGTGTGGACAAGGAGCCCGGAATGCTGGTGACCCTTGAAGCCCTGGTAAGGTCAGAGCTATGCACCCACTGTTTAGTCCAGACAATGGTAGCTGAAGCAACTTCCCCACCAGATAGTCATGTAAATCCTTACTGATAAGATAGTCTGCCTGTGACTGGAACTTGCCTGCCTGAGGGCTATGGGTGGATCCCAAACTGAATAAAAAGATGGCGAGGCCTGAGCACAAGAGGAGTCCATCCTCTTGGGATGGGCTCTCGCCTGGCCCCCCAATTTCCAAATTACTGTCTCTTGTCTCATCTCTTTCATTTGTGTGCGGCCTCTCTTCCAGATCCTGAACCCTGAACCACGCAGGACGTGGGGGAACATGCAACATTATACATTGGATATTCTGGGATTAGAGAGTAGTGATAGTTGCACAACATTGTGAACTAAAAAACAAAAATGTGTACACTTTTAAGTGGTGAAAATTATGGTTTATAAATTATACCTCAAAAAATAAATATTAAAAAGTGGAGAAAACTGTGTCAGACGGTGCCTGAGGTATAGACATTGAATAATTTGCTGAGTTTCCCCTTGCCCCTCATTAAAAATAATGACGTTAGTGTTCAAAATCAAGTCATTATGAGGATAGAAAGACCATGCTTTCCACCAACCACTAATCTTCCCCTCCCGTGCGCTGAAGCAGAGGGTTCCGATGGTTCCACCAGTTAGACTAGAAAGTTGTTTGTTCAGCCCTACCTGTTTTGGCTCAGTGGATAGAGCATCGGCTGTGGACTGAAGGGTCCTTGGTTTGATTCTGGTCAAGGGCTCGATCCCCAGTCGGGAGTGTGCAGGAGGCAGCTGATCAATGGTTTTCTCTCATCATTGATGTTGCTCTCTCTCTCTCTCCCCCTCCCTGCCTCTCTGAAATCAAGAAAAAAATATATATATATTTTAAAAAGTTGTTTGCTCAATCATACGATCAGTGGATGGAGATTAAAGAAAAAAATATTCATAGCTTTTGTTCAACTAAATTAATCTGTGGGGACTGTATTAATAAGTCTAGCCAAATATACAAAAGATTATCCAGATAACTTGGAGGGGGAAGTAGAAGAATCAGGAAAGGCCTAGAGAATATTAGCACTGCTTTTGCCTAAAGAAAAGACTGTGAGCATTGCTTTTGCCAAAGAGATTATGAAAGGAGATAATAAAATCAAATTAAACTTTAGGAAAAATTGGTTTGACAAATAATTCCTCAACTAGAGACTGTGTATTAAAACAAGGATTAGAGGGAGACAACAAATATTTCTTGTGTGCCAACCATGACTCACTAAATCAGTTACAAATGGCTTCAGCCAAATGACCTAGACCAAGTTACCTAATTTCTCCAATCATCTTTCTTCCTCTTGTGTAAAACATCCAAGACCTTGATGGAGCGATGGCAGTGTGCACTCAAGGTGCCTAAGGAGAGGCTGGGGTTGGAAGCACTGCAGAGGGAAAGGGGAGGGCGGGGAGAGACAGGGAAAAGAAGCAGCCAGGAGTCCTGCAGTCAGTTGCACCCCCTAAAACCCAAACAGCCATTTTCCCTGAGAGGCACTAGCCCCTTCTAGAAACCGCAGCTCAGGAAAAGGAAAAGAACTCACCCTGCCACACCCTCAGGAGCCCTGCCTGCCACACCCTGCATCTCCATCCTTGTAGAGGAGACAGCAGCACCGGCCACGCCTCTGGGCTTGAACAGTCCAGGAAGCATCAGTGCCTGGACTGGGGGTGGGCTGTCTGCCCCGCTATCTGGGAACCGGACTGGTGTTCCCCTGCACTGGAGAGTTGATAGAAACTCCTGGTTTCCAGCTGATGCCCAGAGGTCTACACTCCGGAGACAGACCTTTGCGTGGTTAGGATTGATAGTTGGCTGGCAGGCGAAGGCGGCAGAGGCGGAGCCCAGGGAGTCTGGGAAAGTCTGCTGACCCAGCCCTGGGCCCTGCGCTGCTAACAAGCAGGCCTTAGAGTGCAGCTTGCCACCTGCCCACTCCCCGCTTCCCCGACCCCACCCTCCCCCAGCCAAGTCCTGTGGAGACAGAATCAAACTGTGGATGACTTGGAGCTTCAAACAGGGTGCTGAAAGCTAAGGAGGACTGTTTCTGACAGTGGTTAGCACCTAGGTACCTTCCAGGAAGCCCTGAATTGACAGACAGAACAGTCATCAGAAGAGCAGAATCCAAAGGGCACTCCCAGGAGGCATTAAACCCTGCTGAGCTGAGTGCCACTTCACTTTTTTGTTTCTTTTTCCTTCCTCTTTTTTTTTTAAAAGATGTTCTTTATCTGTTTTATTGATTCGTTATTCTTTTAGTCTCTATTGTTTCTTTCATATATCTGATTTTCTCTTCCTTTTTCCTAGTCTATTATTTTTCTTCTGCTTTCTCATCTTTTTTTCTTGTTTTTTGTCTATCTGCTTTCTCCTTTATTTCCTTTTAAAATTTTTCCTTCCTCTTTTCTTTCACACCATCTTCCTTTCCCTATTCCTATTCTTATTTTCTTTATTACACCTCTGCCCCTTCATATTCCTTTTCCCCCCTCACATTTTTCTTTTCTTCTATCATTCTTGCTCTCTTTTCTCTTTCCTAATTCTCTCTTATTTTGTGGTTGCTTTTGATGTTGTTGTAGGAGTTTTGCGTATGTTTTTGTTTTGTTTCTTTTGTCTCCTGTTTTGTTGTATTTTATTCTGTTCTGTCAGCACCTCCACAACAGCTCACATGATGTGGTCAGGGGTGGTGCTCACAGTAAGCCAGAATGAGAGGAGAGTCCAGCCACAGATGGGCCAACAACATTCAAGACCCAATTACAGTAGGAGAACCCAAATAACTCAGATAAGGGATATCCCTATAGCACCCAGCTCAGGAGATCTAAGAGACTACACCACTGGGTCTCACAAAACACCTCCTGAAGGTCTTAGCCAATGGAATATAACAGGGTGGGGAAAAAACTGGTATAAGTATCAGAAATTTTTGACATTTGCTAATGATGGATTTATGTGGAAAATTAAAAAAAATTCAAACTACTAGAACTCATAAGATAATGATTTTATATTCAGCGGGGTTACTACATACAAAACCAACTACAAAATCAACAAATATTCACGTATTAACAATAACCGATTAATAAATATAAGAGGAAAACTATTACCATTTAAAATAGTAATAAAAATCAAGAAAGAGATCTAATAGAAGCTGATTAGTATCTTGAGCAGAAAATTTTCAAATGCTATCGAAGGTCACAAAAAAAGAACTGAATAAATGGAAGAATGATCTGGTTTGTGAATGGAAAGATTAAATATCTTATATATAAGCACTTTTCTCTAAATTAATCTATAAAGTTATAGATTATAACCATTATAACCAAAACCAAACAATTTCTATTAAAAATAAAACTGCAGTATATGGCATTAGTGTATGGATAGACAGACAGATTAATGACTAGTATAGGGAGCCTGGAAACAAACTAAAGTATTAGGTGACTTAGAAGATGAGAAACATAGCTTCAGAAATATGAAGGAAAAGCAAGGTTATTTAATAACCTTTCCATTTGGAAAAATAAACCTGTATTTCACACTATATACAAATATTCCTGGAGATTTAGAGAACTAAATGTTAAGGAAAAAATTAGATCTATTTGAATAAATATAAGAAGAAGTTTTTTTGACATTGAGATTAAAAAAAAGATTAGTTAGCAAGACCAAAGAAAAAGCACAGTTAATGAAAAAAAAATCTTAAATTTGACCTTGTTAATATTAGAAAATTCTGGGTGATTAATGTGCCATAAAGAGACTTAGAAGATAGGTAGCTAAGAGGAGTTACAACACAGAATAAGGGCTAGTGAAAAGAATTTACATGAATGCCTGCAAATTAGTATGAAAAAATTAAAAGTAGCAAAGGACATAAAGAGGAAATCAGAACACCTAATGGCCAAATGAAAAATGCGCAGCCTCACTCACGTTAAGAAAAGTAAGATTATATGGAACCATTTCTCACATACTTCAGATTAATAAAATCAAAAGGTACAATAATGCCAAACTTTGGCAAGGATGTGGGAAAAGAGACAGGATTATACATTATAGTACTCACATCAGATACCAATTTGGTGATATCTAGTGAAGTTTGAAATGACCATGATCTGTGTAGGACTCAAACAATTCTGGTTCTTACTTTAAACCGTAGAGAAGCACTGGCATGTGTATACCAGATATTTCATGCAAGGTCATTAACTGAAGCAACATTTGTAATGGAGGGCAACTGCTTTTAACAACCTAAATGTTCACTAGTAGAAAAATTGATTGATAAATTATGGAACCTTCATAAATGGAATATTCCATAGACATTTCACAATGCTCTAATTTAAATAAAGTAACTAGATCTATATAGATGAATACAATTCAAAGCCATAATGTTGAATGAAAAGAAAAAGTAGCAGAATAATAGTAAATACAATGTTAGCGTTTGTCTAAATTAAAATACACAAATCAATATCACATCACATTTACTAGCAATATAAATGCATATAGCCAAAAATATACATAGAAACACATTCTAAATAGTATTGCCTCTGGAGATAAAAGTAGAAGTGCAGGGAGAGTTCTAGCATGGTACTTTCATTGGAGATGCAGAATAAGCAGAGAGAAGATGAGATGAAGCAGAAGAAATATTTGAACAGATCATGGCTGAGGATTTTGCAAAACTGAAGAAAGATACTAGATAAAAAGCAATATAATGACAAAAGAAATAGACCAACTGACAATCAGAGTAGATTTAAATACACCTTTCTCAGTAATTGATAGAGCAAATGCACAAAACATCAGCGAAGACACAGAAAATTTGAACAAGTAGTGATCATGGCCTAAGGGTAGGTGTGCGTAGAATACTGTTCTTAATACCTACATGAACGCTGATTGCAATACTCTGTTATTTGCACACAGCATCAAGGGGCAATGTCCTACCTTAAGAGTTTAATGGCTCTAAAGCAGCAAGGAGCAGACTTCAGTTCTCCCTCCCTGGCTTTTCAGCAGCTGGTGGCCTCTGCAGGAAAATGCAAATGCAAGAGCAGAGTGGTTAAACCTTGGATGCATTTGCATTTACACATTTGCTAATTAAATCACAGGGAAAACCTCATCTTCCCCGCTGAAAATATTCTACCCTGGGAGCTCAGCCTGGGCCTAAGCCGTGAGGGCATTGTACTCCTCACGTGGAGCAGCACTGTCCAAGAGAAACAGAACATGAGCCAGAATTGAGCGCAACCTATGCAATTTTAATCCTCACCTGAGGATATTTTTCCATTGACTTTTAGAGAGTGGAAGAGAGAGGGAAAGACAGAGAGAAATATTGATGTGAGAGAAACACATCAATTGGTTGCCTCCTGCATGCACCCTGACCAGGACCCATGCTGGGGAGGAGTCTGCAACCAAGGTACCTGCCCTTGACCGGTTTCGAACCCAGGACCCTTTGGTCTGCAGGCCGACACTCTATCCACTGAGCCAAACTGGCTAGGGCAACCTATGCAATTTTAATTGACTAGCACTTAACGACAAAAAACAAGTGAAATTCATTCTGATGATATAATTAGCCCAATACATCTAAAATATTATCATTTCAATATGCAATCAATCGAGATATTTGCATTCCTATTAAATCTTCAAAATTCAATGTGTATTTTAGACTTACTAGCTGTAGGGGAGAAAAACAATTTTCCCTCTGCCCTCTTAGGTTGAGTAACTGAGGCCTGCAAATTAAATGACAACTGACAGAGTAACAGGAGAAAGGAGTACAGATTTTACTTCATGATAATATTTGAATCTTTACATGCAGAGAGGCCTTCATGGGGGATTGGGCCTAAGCTGGCAGTCAGACATCACTCTGGCAGCTCAGGAGCCCTTGGGGGATGTCCACTTGCCAGAGGGGAGCAGGCATAGCTGCAGTCGGACATCCTTAGCACTGCTGAGGAGGCAGGAGAGGCTCCCACCAGCACCACTGTACTGGCAGCCGTCAGCCTGGCTTGTGGCTGAGCAGAGCTCCCCCTGTGGGAGCACACTGTTGCAGGCTAGCCACAGCCCCTTCAGGGTGGGGGGTCCTGCTGGGGTGCCTGGCCAGTCTGGGTGAGGAGGTGAGGGCTGTTTTCAGGCTGGCTAAGCCCAGCAGGGACCCTCACCCTATGAGGGTGTGGCCAGCCTGGGTGAGGGGTTGATGGCTGGCCACAACCCCCAGCCACCCAAGCTCCCAGTGGAGGCTGGCTGGAAGCAGGTATTTGGGATTTATTTGTCTTCTATAATTGAAACTTTGTTGCCATGAGCAGAGGCCACAGCCAGCTCAGGGCAGGTGGAAAGCTTGGCTTCCTTCATCGCCTGGGCAACCAAGCCTCCTGCTTGCTCCAGCTCCATGGCTGCCGGCCGCCATCTTGGTTGGGTTAATTTGCATATAGTCGCTCTGATTGGTTGGTGGGCATGGCTTAGGGTATAGCGAAGGTATAGTCAATTAGCATCTTTGTCTTTTATTAGTGTAGGTACTTATAAATGCCATGCATATTATTATCCTTTCAGCTTTAATGAAAGGTATCTCACACTTGAGTCATTTTTACCATGTATCTGATTTTGCCATAACTGCACATCACCTGTACTATTATTTCAGACTTACCTTCAAATCACCTTAGTTCTTTAAATTGCATATTTGGGATTTTACCCTCATCCTTAAAAGTCACAGTATTGAAATCAGGAGTTTGATTTTCTAGATATATCTTAATGTTAAAATAATATTTCTTAATGTTAAAATGAATATAGAATTGTGCCTCTTCTGAAGACATTCCACAGGCAAAAAAAAGAACACCTAACATAGTTTGGGGGAGAGGGGTGGATTATATAATCACTATTTATATAGTGTTCCATCCTGGCTCCACTATCTTCAAGCTCTGTGGCCTTGGTAGGTTATTTAAGCCCTCCAACCATGAGTTGTCATATCTATAAAACGAGATGGGCAAGGGCTTTTGGAATATTAGATGAGAGAATGCCTACAAAGTCCTGGCACACTCCCTGGTTTGAATGCCTTGATGGAGAAACATTAGCTCTATCTTTATTATAAGTGATCTATAGCGTACAAAGCATTTCCTGTGTATTATTTTCACAGGCCTTCACTAAAGAGACCAAGGACCATTATTTCTACTTTACAGATAAGAAAACTGTGCCTGATAACTTGTCCGGGATTAATGGGCCAGGGTATAGCAAAGCTGGAGTCGAAGTCAAGTTTGCAGGCACATTCATTGCTACTGCCACTAAACTACATTTGCTGAGGCAGGGGACGCACTTGCCTATTTTTATCATTGCCACCCACTAAAAAAGAAATCTTCCCACTGGCAAAAAAAAAAAAATTGAGCAGAGGAAGTTGGAGACTCATCTTTCATGACCATCAATAAGCAATTCTATAGCCCCTAGAGGGTGCAAAGGCCTTTCCCCCACATACAAATAATATCCGCGGCTCCCTCAGCTGACCACAGAGCAGATCTCTGTGGAATTTATTCTGAGAGCAAACCCTGGAAGGTACACTACAGTGAAGCCATCACTTCAAGTCGGGCTCCCTATCACGGAGGGAATTAAAGAATCGGAACAACTTCTCAGGCAATGTGGTGCTGGTGCCTAAAATAGCTTGCTCTGTCAGGTTGGAGGAATGGGGTGGAATGTGCTTCTGGAATGTAATTTTCAAGCTGAGGTCTAAATTTTTTGTTTCACTCTGAAATTGTTGAGGCGCACAGCCCTGGTGTCTCTCATGGAGTGAGGGCAGATTCTGCCTTTCAACAGACCCAAGAAACCTTTCAAGGCACATTTAAGTCAGAAAACCATGCCAGTAAATAGTCCTCCAGATATGAGGGAGCTATGAAAAACACCTGTGGGTCCTGTTCATAAGGATTAAAGAGCTGTCACACTCCATGCCACATTTTCTCTGTTTTTCCTCTCCAAGAAGATTTCTATAATTAAACAAAAGTAGAATATGGATTATGACCAATCATAACCCATATTTCCAGAAGAGACTCACTTATAAAAATCTAAAAATATAGAATCTGTAGCACATAACTTAGATTTAAGTATAATACTCTTTTTTATTGAGTTTATTGGGGTGACACTAGTTAATACAATTATATAGGCTTCAGTGTACAATTTTATAATAGATCATCTATATATTGTACTGTGTGTTCACCACCCCAAGTCATGTCTCCTTCCATTACCATTTATCACCTTTTACCCTCTTCTCCATCTCTCACCACTGTTTCCCTCTGGTAATTCCCATATTGTTTGTTGTCTATGTCTGTGAGTTTTTGGTGTGTGTGTGTGTGTTTGCTTAATCCCTTCACTGTTTTCATCCAGACCCCAAACCCCCATCCCCTCTGACAGATGTCAATATAATAATCTTTTTAAAAGTATTTTATGTGTTGGTCAGCTCCTCAGCAAAAATGCAAATTCTACTGAGGCACATATTTTAGGAAGGTTGATTGTTGAGTGGGGGAAAAAGAAGTTGATTCCAAAATGACTTGTTCCATATGATCCTGTTTCTGTAAAACAGCAACTACATCTTAAATATCCATTTTATTTATATATCCCTATCAGAAAAAGATTACATCAAAATGTTAACAGTGTCCCCCGCCCCCTGGTGGGGGGGGGGCATATATTTTGTTTTAGATATAGTTTTGTATTCTACTTTAAACAATGAGCACGTGTTATTTGTAGTATGTTTTCGAACTATTTAAAAATAACAACCCAGAAGCACTTTGTCCACTTGGTGATGTGTAGAGAGCCAGTTCCCACATGGAGAGCAAGGCAGAAGGAGGATGCCAAACAGTCTGTCCAACCCAATGTCACAGCACACGTCTGGGACCAAGACATCTACGCAGATCTCCATCGTTAAGTGAGACTCCGGGAGAAGCATAGGCTAGTTGGGAACTACTAACGAGCTCTTCACTAACCAGGAATTCTGGTGGCCTGACGTTCTCATGACCTAGCCTAGTCATGTGGGACCATTTCCTCACCCTATCTAATGAGGATAATGTGTCTATTTCACAGGCCTGACTATGTGAGGATGAGATAAGGTACTATATGTGGGATGCTCAGCCTGGTAACTGGAACAGAGAGAGGTGTGTCATGACTAGGAGCTGTGTGTCTGCAGACAGGCCTGAGCCCAGTTTCTCTCCTGTCCACAGGGGAGAGGGGAGGAGGAGACATTAACTCCAAAACCCCAAATTCCCTCTCTCCCTTTTAAGTAGTGCAGGATAACTTTGAAACCTCTCCCTGCACCAGCTTAAAATTCTGAAGTGTGACTGCTGAGCCTGGAGTCCCTGTTAAGATTAGAGATTGTAAATAATAACAAAAAAAAAAATCCTTCAGAAAAAACTAACTTACTCTCAGCCATAAAGGTCAAGAGCTAGAAAGCTGAATTTATTCTGTTCACAGTGAGAAAATTAAAATTTTGATAACAGAGAGCCCTAAAAATGGATAATGCAAATCCATCAAGGAGAAAGTAATTGTCTTAGGAGAAAATTCTCCATAATAATAATAATGGCTAGGCTTAGAGAGGCTAATGTAACCAAATTCACATAGATAGGAAGGGGTGGTAGTGGGATTTGAAGCTTCCTTTTCTTATTATAGTTATAAAATCCTCAGATTTGAAATGCATGTTAGAGGCTATCTAGTCAGTTTCCTCATCCCTAAGAAAGTACAGATAATATTAAATCTAGGAATTGTGCTCCAGTTTGTAAATATGTTCATAAAAATATAATTAGGGCTGCCAGATTTAGGAATTAAAAAATATAGGAAGCCCTATAAATTGGAAATATAGATAACTAACAAATAATTTTAGTATTAGTGCATAGACATACACACACAAAATTTTTTTTGTAAAATGAGAATTTAATGAGTGTCCTATATTTTATCTGGCAACCCTAAATATGATATTACCCGGGCATTCTACATATGGTCTAACCAAAAGAATAGGTTTTCTTGCAATGTTGAAAGGTGTTAATTCAAGGCAAAGGAATGATGACACTTTTGGTTTTTAACGTGTAAAACACTGGTGAAGCACTCTACACTTCACTAGCTTCCTCTGATCTCAGTCCTCCCAAACTGACACTCAAAGAAACTGTGCTACTTTCTCAATGTCACACAGCTGGTAAATTTAAAAAATCTGACATTTAAATCTCGATAATCTAATGGTGCTGGTACTTTACAAAGATTGCTAAGAATGGTAAGTGCAACCATAACTTACTAATGGCTCCGATGTGTCTGTCAGGCACTGTATTAGACTGTGCACAGCACTTCTTCCTTTCTATGAGGACGGATGTCTGTCCAGAAAAGGTTCTCACTGAATAATACTGCTTAGAATCTTTCTCTCCCAAAATTCACCCCTAATTCCAAAATGTTTGCAACCGACTGAGTTAAATAGTAGCACATTCTAAATAATTTAATACAAAAGTTGACCAATTCCTGGGAAGTTACTTGGAAAGCCACTGTCTATTATTATTTACACATATATCTCTTCTCTTAGGTTTTAAAACCCTTGAGGACAGAGAACACGCCTTGCCCACCATTGTTTTAACCTTCCTTGAGGCTGGTGCCAGCACTTTGCAAAAAGGAAGGATTAAAAGTTAAATGAATGAACAAATGAATGAGCAGAAGTCTAGAGAGTATCAGTTTCAAATTCCTGAAGAGATGAGAAGATATCTTTTTTTTCAATCACAGAGAGTAGAAATGGCTCAATCAGTAAGTAGTGCTAGTCTAGAATTAACCTTCTTCTACTAAACTGCTGCTTACAAATTTATTCTTAGAGAAGGGAGAAAAGGAGGAAAGAGATAAAGGCCTTCATTTAATTAAGCGGTATTACGGTTCTTCAATAGACAATTCACTTCATTGTGCAGCTGACAAAACACATGCAGAGTGATCCCAGGAAGATCCTGTGTGCCACCATTGCCACAGAAAGTTTTGTTGTTAAGAGACTTTAAGCGCTCAGTGTTTGAATGTGGTCGCAGGAACCAAGAGGTCACTGGTTAGATTCCTAGTCAGGGCATATGCCCGGATTGTGGGCTTGATCCCCAGTAGGGGTGTGCAGGGGGCAGTCAATGGATGATGTTTCATTCTCATTGATGTTTCTATCTCTCTATCCCTCTCCCTTCCTCTCTTTCTCAAAAACATGTTTAAAAAAATAAAAGAGACTTTAAGCGCTTGGTTAATAGTAAGTACTTAGAGATGGCTGAACTGAGGGACATGATCAGCAACGCTTACCAAGGACAAGCCAGGACCACTTTACTTCTCAGGTACCGAAAAGCATAGCAGAGAAGAGGGGAGGGGAGAAACAGAGCAAAGGAAAAGGCAGTAACAAGTACCACGGGAAAAAGGAAATGAATTCAGTAAGGGACAAGAGGACAAACTCTAGCCCAATGTGGCAACCTGCTAGGGACAAAATCTGATGAGGTTCTTTTCTCGCTGGGCCTGTTTCTCAATCTGTAAAAAAAAAAGTCTTAGGCTGAGAACTGCATTTCCCAGAAGAATGCATTCCCTGGGTCCACAGGATATCATTAGGTGGTATGCAAAAAGATTTTTAAAATGCATTTCTGTAGTTAATTAATTTTGAAAAGTGTAGGATTAAGCAAAACAAAATGGGTTTCTTTAGTTCAGAATTTTCAGTGCCTTTGAAGTTCAAGTGTGCTTTCTTTTTTCATCTCTAAAGGGGGATGATAATAATGCCTACACCATAAAGTTCTTGTGAGAATTAAATAAGTCAGTTCTAAAAGCTAGCTAGTTGTTAGCGTTCATTGTTATGGCGGTCATTGTTGTTATTATTAATCTGGCAGGGGGCGGGGAATGTAGAATATTGCATCTTCCAAACCTAGAAGGTGCTAGACATGTCTTATTTCTTCATTTATTTGTTGAGTGTCTCAATGGGGGCTAATATTGCCCATTATACCATCTGAGAAATTTTGATCTAGAATGATCCCAAGGCCCCGTCCATCTCTGATACCTCTGACCCCATTGTAAATTAAGCTTCTAAATAGGCTGCCATGTCCTTAGGAAAAGTGCTAAAGCCCACAATAAGTAAAATTTGTTGAATGAACAAACTAATGAATTTTAAGTTGAGAACCGGCAAACTCCACCCAGTTCACATGCCCAGACTGCCTCCCAGCCCGAAGAGTTGTTCAGAGCGGTGGTTCTGATGTTCCAGAAGAGAAACAGGAACTTCAGTATACCTGCAAGTGCTCAGTGCCATCCCCTCCCAGGCTAATTTGCCCATAATCATCCAAGTCATTAGCTGTTTCATTCATTCGCTCATTTATTCATTCCTTCAGCACATATCGACCAAATTTCCCTTATGTTCCAAGCATTGTTCCAGCAATGAGGAGATTACCATGATGAATCATTCATAGAGCTGGCCTTCACAGTAATTACAGTCTCCTTGAGGAGAAAAAAATATGTACAGTAATGGTAATTGAAGATGAGTAGTGCTGAGAGCGGCCACAGTTTAATGCAGTCATGGATTACGGTCAGCTTTGAGAAGCAGGAGCGTCTTCAGGGGGAAAGCACGTGGCGTGTAAAGTGGACCCTGAAGGACCTGGGCAGGTGGACATTTCAGGCAGAAGAAACTCGTGGGCAAAGAATCAACACCATGGCATGCCAACCACCTGGATCATATCTGTGGTCAACCACGTGCACAGCCCAGAGGGTGTAACACCCTGGAGTCACATCCCAGGTCTGGCATGTGCTGGTCACTTGGATTGAGCAAGCAGCCTCTCCTATTTTCGTTATTATTTTTTAAATGTGGATATTAATATGAGAGGAATAAACGCTAGTAATAATTAAAAATTTTTAGCCCTTGCCAAGTGCCAGGCAGTATGTTAAGCCCTAAGTAACTTGACCAAATCAAAGATGAATGAGGATGGAAGCCCAGATTTTTTCCCAATTCTTTCTGGCTACAGACTCAGGCCAAATCCTGATCAATGAACTATTATTTCCACCTCACCAGTGAAGGAACGGAAACCCAAAAAGTTAAGAAACTTGATAGCTCGAGGTCACACAGCTAGTATGTGGCAGAGCTGGAGTCAGACTTACGCCTTTCTGGTTTGCCTGCCAGCCTGTGGGCTGAAGGCCCAGGATGCACTAGCAGCAAATGTGTTTAGAAACAACTGTGAGCTAGGCACTACTTTAGTAGTTTACAAAGGTGAATTCATTCAGTCCTTACAAAGACCCTATGAAGTACAGATGTTAGGTAACTAACTCACCCAGAGTCACACAGCTAAGCTATTAGGTTTTCAACTCTTAATCCTCTTTTACGGAAAAAAAAAAAAATTAAAAATTAAAAAGGAAGAACAGGATGGGGGAGGATGTTGAATATTCAGAAACCCGCTTCCCTCATTCAGAAGATGCTTCTTTTTTTTTTCCTTTAATTACAGTTGATACTCAATATTATTTTATATTAGTTTCAGGTGTATAGCATAGTGGTTAGACATTTATATAATTTACAGTGATGCCCCCAATAAGTCTAATACCCACCTGGCACCATACATAGTTATTACAATATTATTGACTATATTCCCTATGCTGTACCGAAGACATTTAAATGATCTAAATTTCAAGGGTAACATGTCTACCGTGCAAAGTGTTCCCCTGAGAATTATTCCTCTCCTGATTTGAATCATTCATAATTTCATTACATGGACTGAGTAGGAGTCGGGGAAAGATTTCATTAAATGAATTACGTGGAACTTTCCATGTGTTCAAATTGACTTTGTTTATATGCACCCTCATAGAAGACATTTCCAATCTTTACAATAGGAGCAGATGTACCCAGTGTGGAATTGCCTTTGTGAGCATGCACACAATATGGAAAAAAGAGAATGGAGCACAGCTGGCGTGGTTCAGTGGTTGAACATTGACCCAGGAACCAGGAAGTCACGGTTTGATTCCCAGTCAGGGCACATGCCTGGGTTGTGGGTTCAATACCTATTGTTGGGCATGTAGGAGGCAGACCATCAATGATCTCTCTCATCATTGATGTTTCTCTCTCTTTATCCCTCTCCCTTCCTCTCTGAAATCAATAAAAATATTTTTTCATTTAAAAAGAGAGAGTGTAGGTAGCAATTAAAAGCCTGATGGCCAAGTTACAAGATACACCTTAAAATGAGAAGAGATTAGGGTTTCCAAAGCTTAAATGAAAGAAGCCCTATGGAGCCTTTTTACTTCTACCATTTGATGTTTTGTAACCTTCTTTTTAAAGGCACCTATCATCTCAAATGTGGTGGGCATTTTCTTAAGCTACAAATGATGCATTAGCTCTTAGAATTAAAAGATGCCAATAATTGTCAGATAATCTGTCTCATTTAAACTATTTCCTGCTGCTCTCTTTGGTTTGTTTTTATTCAGAGTGCGAAAAATGCCTAGCAGGTGGACTTTCAGTTGAAAATGAAAGGGAAGATGTATTTTGGCTAATTGCTTTGTGCAAGAATTGGTTAGGAAATAAGAAGTAGCTTCAATTGGCGGGGTAAATGTACAATTAATGACAACTGAGTAGGAATTAAAAGGCAGAAAAATATGACAGTGAGTCTAAGCTTATAGCATGAAAATAAACACTACACTCTAGAGGCAATGTCCTCTGCCTCCTTGTTTTATACCTGGAGTCTTTTCAATTAGTTGCAGGTCATGGAAAAACAAAAAGCAAATCTATCATCCATCTTTTACTTCCATTTGGAACTGCGAGATGAAATTGTTCTTGGTAGAAATAAGCAAGGTCATTTTCAAAGCTTATTCTACATAGAGTACATATAAAATATCAATAATGATATTTATTCAATATAGTAACATTAACTCACAATTCCTGAGAATTACTCTGTGCCACACACTGTGCTAGTTTTACAAGCATTAGCTCATTCAGTCCTCACAATTTATAAGGATGAGTGGTGTTAATCAATGTGGAAACCATGGCTGAAAGAGGTTAAGTAATTTATCAAAGGTCATACAGATTATCAGTAGTAAAGCAGATTCCAGCCCACGGCCATCTGACCAAACACCTGTTCTCTTCATGGCCACTCTGCATGGCAGTTTCGCCTGTTGTTATTTCTCCCAGCTTAAGCAATTCTCTTAAAACAGCAAAGAGACCCATTAATGGCAACATTGCCTGATAGTTGCATGAAGTGGGGCTTCTCAAGCTGGAGCCTCTGGATCACAGGGAAGTGCCTGGGGCTCCAAAGCCATAGGGTTTTAAGTGATGTCTATTGGAATATTATAGCTAGTCAACTAGCATTTGAAAACATTATTTTTACACTAAGACACGTATTAGAAAGAAGTCACATGAATTTTTAAGGTAAAACATGATGAGGATTCAAAGAAATGTTGGGTTCAGGCATATTTCCCAGAAGGGCTAAACCCACACCCAGAAGCCAAGCTCCCCCACCCTTCTCCTAATGGTAGCACCATGACTGTCCTCTAGGAACCACCCTTCTTATACTCTCTTGCACAGTGACTCCATGGTTGACTCCGTTTCTGGCTCTAATGAAAGCCTATCCTCCAGGCCTGACCAATGGGACCCAGTAACAGATCATCGGAAATGAGACATTCTTTTGTCTGGACTTGAAGCTGGGAGGATGAGTGTCTGGAGCTGCTCCGGGCCATCTGACCACTACACATACAGAACTTGCCTGAGAATGGCGACAACACAGAGTAAATGAGGGCCAAGGGATGAAGCACCACCAACTCCTTCTGAAGCAGTTTGAGGAAGCATGCCTAAGGCAACTCCTGACTCATTCGTTATGTGAGCCAATGCATTCATTTTTTCAGTAAATATGCCTGTGCTCTGTCACTTGTGGCCAAAAGTAGCCTAATATGATCTCTATCAATGCCTTCCATCGTTATAGAAACTCAGATGTTAAGTTGTTGGCCATGAGATGGAGAAAAAAGTCCATGGCTGGTGGGAGGGTTTCTCTAATCTAGTTCATCTGTACATCTCGGGAGAGAAAGGTCAAGAACCTCAGAGGAAGAAGAATTTCATGGAAATGAATAGTCAGGACCCTCTATTTACATAATATATAAATCAAGCGCCAAAATAAAATAAAGATGATATATTGAGAAAATGGGCAGGAATCCCAGAATAAATAATTTTTTCTGTTTCTATCATAATGTGATGGTGGATATGCCTGAGTGGGAATGACCTATGAGGTGAGACAAAGAGGATAAATGTGACTTATCCTACTCTCTAAGAAAATCATTGGCCACTGTAGCAAAAAAGAAAAGAAAATTTGGGAATAATGCACATATATAAATGTATTTATACACCTTCTTCAAATGACCTGAGTCTAAAATTGGTTAGAGTTTTCTTCATTGGGTCTCATTAACTGTGAAACTTGCTACCTTTTAGTTCTACAGAAGTGGAGAGGTGTCAAAGACCAATGCCAAAGGAAGCCAAGAGCTCTGAGGTCTAGATCTCCCCTCTGCTCATTATTGCCATGTGGTCTTAGGAAAGTCATTGGCCTTTTTGACCTTGAGGTTATTCCAGAATTTGGCCACAATGTAATGATCTTAGCTTCCTTCCCAGTAGTCAACACACTATCATCACCTTTGCTAGATCAGTATCCCCTTTCCTCACATTTCCAGATTCCTCCACACTGGCTGTTCACCTACCTGTCCCAGCCTTGCCTTCCTTGCAGCATCTATCTCAAGCCCTAACTACTCTACAAAGTCCTCCTTCCTATCATACATAATTTACACTTATCTCTCTCTCTTGAGTTTTCAGAGCACAGAATATCAAGGAGGGTGTTTAAAATGTCATCTAGTCTAATCCTACCCCTTCCACCCAATCTGTGGTTTATTACTTACCAATGCAAATTCTAATGCCTGTGGGGTGACCTGAAATTCGTATAAATGCATGAGGAGTGTGGTGGGATAGAGGTGTATAATTGAAAGTGACACATGTTAGGTACTGTGATTTCTAAAATATTACACCTACATAATAGCACACCAAATGTAAATGCAACAATGTCAGGATGGACCACCACACTAGACCCTGACTTAAATCACCTGATCCATGACATGGTCATGAACCCTAAGTGAAAATTATGTGAAGCATGCTATTTCCTGTTCTGTTTTGTTTCAGCTCTACTAGAAATCCTTCATTAGGAATCAGTTAATATCAGGAGTCTATGCTACATTAGGAAGCACTCAACTCTCTCTCAAATCTCTTGTATTATCCCACAATTATTTCAAACGCATCATCACTCTTATTCCCCAAATGAGGGGTGTGAGGTATAAGCTACTTGAGAGCAGGACACAAGCACACTGGTTGGTTTAGAGCAGGGATGGGGAACCATTTTGCTGCCAAGGGCCATTTGGATATTTATAACATCACTAGAGGCCTGGTGCATGAATTCATCAAAGGTAATTTATCAAAGGTCATACAGATTCATGCACCAGAGGGGTCCCTCGGCCTGGCCTACGGGATTGGGCTAAAACCAGCTCTCCGACATCCCCCAAAGGGTCCCGGATTGCAAGAAGGCACAAGCTAGGCAAAGGGACCCCACGATCATGGTGCATGATCGGGGTCAGGGAGGGATGCAGGAGGTTGGCCAGCGGGGAGGGACTGCAGGAGGGCTCCAGGGTGTGTCCGGCCCATCTTGCTCAGTCCTGATTGGCCAGATTCCAGCAACAAGGGCATCTTCCCCCTGGTGGTCAGAGCATGTCATAGTGAGCGGTTGAGCAGCCTTACCATTCCATTTGCATATTATGCTTTGATTGGTTGAAGCCCACCAGATGACCTGACACTTAGCATATTAGGCTTTTATTATATAGGATTTGCAGGCCATACAAAATTAACAACTTAAAAAATTAGCCTGCTATTTTTGGTCAAACATTTAATTAACAACCCCAAATGCCTTGGCAGGGCCAGATCAAATGATTTTGCAGGCCTTATATGGCCCACAGGCCCAATGTTCCCCATCCCTGTTTTAGAGACTGATTTTCTGTACTTGACTCATGCACTCTGTATCCCTGACCATGAGAACATGTTGTTTGAAGAGAATTTCTTTGGAGGCCTTTTTTTAGAAAAATGACAAATGAAGCAGTGAGGTAATTAAATCCAAAATGCTCACTCTCAGGATGTGGGAGAGGATCTCTCATTTCACCCAGAAATGTTGATTGTGGTATGATTTTTTTGTTGTTTTGGCGTGTCTGCAAAGTAAAAATTCCTCAAGCATTCATCACCCAGCAATTATCCAGAAATGTTGCAATTAAGTTTTCTTTTTCCCCCCGAGCTGTTAAAGTGTCAGGAGAAAAAACAAAACAAAAAAAAAACCACATTAAATCCACTTAGACAAGGCAGGTTAAGGAAAAATCTTAAGTGTTAGGACCAAAATTATGCCAGTGATTCTCAACTTCCATTTGATCATTTGACTGGTTTCCTCTCATTGCGTGCACAAAGTTTTTGTACCTTTGCTATCAGCCAGGTTAGGTCTTGTGTCTTGAGTGAAGCTCACTGAAGTCAAAGCAGCCAACCAGCCCTGAGAATGCAGAACTCAGAAATCTCTAACATCCCCAGTGAGTGACCATGGGACAAAGCATGCTCACTCACTTTCTGTTGCTAAAAATGAAGTGAAGGAACTTTTAGGTTTTCATAAACTCTCTTAAAGAGAAACAGCTATCTCCATGCCTGAGAGGTGACACTGCAAATGAGTGTTGAGTGACCATATAATTTCCTAAGAGATTTTATGCTTGATAGTTCTGTAAAAGGAAAGAAAACAGAGGTAGGGAATGGAGAAATTAATAATCAATGATATTTATTGTATTGTGGAATATAAATGAGGGTTGCCATTATTTTGTTAAAGTTGTATCCACATGGGTTTGTATTAATGAGTTTATTAAAAAAGAAAGAAAGAAAGAAAATTTCCCCAAAACATCTTATCTCTTGTGCATAAGCTCATTAACATCAAGAAATAAAGCTTGACACTCTGGGGGGGGGGGACCTGACATATTTAGGCTATTAATAATGATGAAAATAGCAATATTTATCAAGTACTTATCATGTTCAGAAAACTTGATATGTATTTCTGCAATGAATCCTCCTAGCAATCATCTGAAATAACATATTCTATCCACCATTTTACAGGTGAGAAAACTGAGACAAAGACAGTTTAAGTATCTTACCCATAGGACATAATTATTAAAAGTATAAACTCAGACAACCTACGTGCAGAGATGGCAAGCATAAACACTCCATTTTTAAAAATCCCAACATCACTGCATCAACTGGTGCCCCAGGGACCAGCCTTCATGGGACACTTGCGTTCTTAAAGTAGCAACTACCTTTAATTCACAAATCAGCATCTCCAAGACTCTCTTCCATGGGATACAATTGTTCTCTCGGATATAATTTATTAGCAGAACAATTTGGTCAATTACATTTTGGAAATTTGGACATAAGCCCAGTCGAACAGGTTGCTCTATCCCAGACTCCTCAGAGTCTTTAACACGCCAAAGTGAATTGCATTTAAGATAAAATGTAAACTCTCTAGCGTTGCCTACCAGACCCATCATGATCGGGCTTCTGCAGACCTTCCAGAACCCCAGCCCCTGCACTCACCTCCAATATCCATGCTCCAACTATGCTCCTCCCACCTTCAGTTGCTCCCACCAGCCATCTCTATATTGCTCCCAATACACTTCCTGCTCTTTGCATGGCTGACTCCTCCCTCTCACCTTCCAGGTCTCAGCTGAAATGTCAATACCTTCAGAAAGCTTCTCCCACCAACCTATCTGAAACACACATGGCCCATCCAGTTGTCCCTATCCTATTACCATTTTTATTTCCTTCACACACCTTGTTCATTTATTTACTTACTTGACTACTGACCTTTTTCTAAATAAAAGGCCCATGCAGACATGAGGACACAAGGTCCAGAAAGACAAGGTCACTATCTTATTCAGTGCTGGACCCTTACTACTTAGTATAATCCCTGACGCTTGCAGATGCCCAGAAAATGTTTGTCAAATGATTGAGTAAATTTCTAAGACGTAGACCCAATTCATTCTATTTCCTAAACCATTCTGACCATACAACTACTCTGTTTCCCTGTTTAATATCTATTATATATCACAGAAACATTCTATTCCACACAATAGTTTATTAAGGGCAAAACTAAGCCATATAAAGTCTCACTATTATTCAAAACAAAGGAAAACTTAAATTATCCTATTTTTGGCCTACCTTAAAATAGCTATTCATTAAAATTAATATTGTGGGATATTTCTGATGAAATTTTTATATGCATCTAATTAGTATAGTTATACTCCCATTAGATTAATTAAATATGTCCAGCACTTTTTATGGTTTAAAGAATACAGGATTTTTCCATCCTCAAAAATGCACCTAGGTCAAGTGATAATTCTAGAAGTGATGTTTTAAATATAAACAGATTTATTAAAACTCCTGAATTCCCTTGTGTGTTAGCCCAGATCCTCCAACAAAGACACACTAAAATAGATGTTGTGGGTTGAACTGTGACCCCCCCAAAAGATTTTAAAGTCCCAACCCCCACTATCTATGAAAAGGATCTTAGGAAATAATATCTTTGTAGATAACTAAGTTGAGTTTAGTGGGTCAGGCCCTAATCTGACTATGTCCTTATTTTTTAAAAAGGGATATTTAGACACAAAGTCAGAAATATACAGAGGAAAGATGATGTACAGACACACAGAAAAGACCATCTACAATTCGAGGAACACCTGAAGCTATCAGAAGCTAGGAGACAATATGGAACATAGCCCTTAGAAGCAACCAAAACCTTGATCTTGGCTTCTGGCCTCCAGGATGTGAAATAAGTGTATGTTTAAGCCACCCAGTCTGTGGCCTAAAGGTCCTAGAATACTTTCATTCCAAGACATTTCATTATAACACTGATGAGATGCTGTAGGAACTTTACTCTTGTTTATATCAATTAGCCTATGGTAAAATTGCTTTTGTTATATATTATTTTGCTTAAAATCGCAGAACCTATCCATGACATTAAGTGAGGACTTGTTGTACTTTGTTAAGGCAACCCTAGGAAACTAATACAATAGATTAGACCTGTAAGAGATTAATTTTCCTAAAATTAATCAGAGTGCCATGCAGGTCTGTTCTTTATGAACCACAGGAGGGTGGCAGGGAGGGAGGAAAGGGTGGTTGGCTAAGTGGAAGAGCCTTACACTGCATTTCAATTCTAAGAAAGTTTGGCAGGGGAGAACCAAGATGGCGGCATAGGTTAACGCCGGAGTTTGCTGCCTCAAACAACCACTTCAAAAATACAACTAAAAGACTGAACAGACATTGCCTAGAACCACAGGAACGCTGGCTGAGTGGAAGTCCTACAACTAGGAGGAAAGAGAAACACATACCGAGACTCAGAGGAGGCGCAGTGCTGAAGTCAAATACTAAGGTGCGGAGTGCATGCGGAGCGGGCTGGTGGCTGAGGGTGAGGTTGGCGTTTTCAATCGGGAGGGAGTCGCAGGCTCTGAGCTCCAGATCCGGGCGAGTCTTTAGGGACCCAGACTTAACCGGGAGAAGCGGGAATGTCTGGCTTCAGTTGGAACTCAAAGGCAGCTTTCTCTCCGAGGTTTGTAGCGGTTGCTGGGTATCTGAGGCAGAGCCCCTAGGGACGGAACTGAGAGCCGCCATAGCTGCTCTCTCTGGCCCACCCTGTTGATCCTGTGTGACCTGCACAAGCCCTGCGCAGAGCCATTTGCCAGATAGCCTCAGGCAAAACCTAGATTAGCACCTCACTAGAGG
>NW_006292696.1:5146005-5170779 GCF_000327345.1 Myotis davidii | reverse complement strand
GGGGAAATTCCGGAAGAGACTGGTCAAAAATCATGCACCTATGGATGAGGACAGTGGGTGGGGAGTGAGGGCGCAGGGTGGAGCGGGAACTGGGAGGAGGGGAGTTATGGGGGGAAAAAAGAGGAACAAATGTAATAATCTGAACAATGAAGATTTAATTAAAAAAATAATAAAAAAAGGAAAGTTTGGCAAAAGGAGATGGGGAGTCCTTGAACCAAATTTGCGCATCAGAGAAGTCCCATGTCTCCCAGGAATGGCATGCTTTGGTGTCGTTGTCATGCTCTATCACAGCCCATGGGAAGTGTGACTTTAGTACCAATGCAGTGGTAAATTTCAGAGCATAGCAGTTGGAACAATCTGAGTGATGCATTTTCACTCCCTCCATACTCTTGCCTTGCTTATACCATTGAGATCTTGCTGAACGTTAATCTAAGATAGATTTTTGGAATTTTTTAAAGGAAGTTACCATGTACATAATAGTTAAGAACTTGCCTCCCCAGACAGACTAGACCTAGGCATTAGTTCTTGTGCTGCTTCTCACGAGCTGTGCAATTTCGGTCAGTTAATTAACCTCTTTGGACCTCAATTTCCTCTTCTATAAAATGGAAATAATACTAGAAATAATTATAATAGCAACTTACTCAGAAGGTCATTGTGAATTCTAAATGAAATAACAGGAAAAATGTTCATCATAGTTTCTGGCACATTATTAGTAACCAATAACCATGGATTACATGGTTAATAACCATCATTGTTATCATAAATATTATTAACACAGGGAACATCTTGGAGGTTTACTTTGTGTGTCTGTTTTGCCTGCCTCACATTGCTTAACATTTTTTCAAAATAATAGAACTAGTCTTTCCTCACCACCTTCCCACTCTGAGACAGTTGTAGCTCCTAGAACTAGCCAATTAAAGGGCCCCGTTCCCCAGCCACCATCAATTAGGCCATCAAGCATGGTGATGTATCCTAAGTGGGTCTAATTGGGGTCATCCATACCCAAGTTCCCAGGTAAGAGGCTCTTTTTTATAAGAGTTGTAAACTGTGGGATGTGACATCCTAATTGTCATCCACTTATCCCCACTATATCAGCGTGTGCTATGCTCTCCCTTGTTCACCTTCCAGACACACAGGCCTTCTTTCAGCTCCTCAGATCTCATAAATTCTATCCTGTTTGAGGCTGTTGTCCAGAATGCCCTTTTCTCCTCCCCTGTCCACCCTGCACTTGGTCAGCTCATCCTTCAAATCTTGGCTTGGCCTTCTGTAGGCCTTGTCTTGTACCTTCCCTGAGGTCTCTAAAGTATCACTGAGTAGGTGTATCCAAACCCATGATCATCTCCCCAAGCCTGATCCTCTAGCCCTGTGAACATTTCCACTATCTGTAGAGTTATGCCAGCTAGAATCACCAGTCTTGATCTGCCAGTGATTATCATGCCTACCCCGTGGGCAGAGCCATCTGAGAGCTGAAGAAGTAGAACCCTGGACCCAGCTGTGACTGGACTTGCTGAGCCAATAGATCTACTTTTCTTCTTAAACTAGTTTGAGCAAGGTTTCTATCACTACAGCCAAAACAGTTTGAGCTAATAAATGTATTATCATTATCACCAATATGCTTGTTGTTAATATTGTTATCTATTTGAAAAAGGAGCGAGCCCACCTCTCCAGAAGGTGTACATGTGAACTCACTGGCAGACCATGGAGTAGTCTTGATGACAAGTCAGAGCTTCCATCAGGTAAATGGATTTCAGAGCTGGAACATCAGAGGTAAGCTTTCTCACTCAGGTTTCATTGCCCTTAACCTTCAGGAGGACTCATTTTTCACATTCACCAAAACCATTTCACTAAACTTTGAGTACTCTATTCATCCATCCACCTGGGTGTCACTGGGAGTGATTTAGAAGGATTACAAATCTCTGTGCCTTTCCATTGCCCTTAGAATAAGAGAAACTCTAGCCTGAGATCTCAGGGCAGCATGAACTAGGAATGCCATGAGTCCAGTTTCTATTGGGGGATAAATATGCCATGAAGAAGCCGGGTGGCACTTATGACTTAGGCTAAGCACATTCAAATATCTGGCCACAGTGACCAACTCAGCAATGAGCTTGCAACCTCTGTGTGACCCGTCAATTTAAGAATCACAGGATATTTCCTGGCTATGCTGAGGCAAAGGTTCTCTCTTTCTGCTGGGGGTACATGAGTAAGTATAAAACCCTAGGAGCCTGTCACAACCATCCTGGGACCCCAAGGTCAATCAGCCTCTGGATGCAGTTGAACCTGGGGAAGAAAGAGCAGAAATGGAGACCTCATCCTCTGCCACATTGTTGAGATAATAGATCAAGCCTACCCTGGAACCAGATACTCCTGGATTTTTTGGTTACTTGAATCAATAATTTTCCTTACAGTTTAAGCCTGTGTCACAGGGTTTTCTATAACTTGCAACCGAAGCATCCTAAGAAACTTATTTTTATATGCATATTATTTTTCCTGAAAGAATATCAAAATTTCCATCATATTCTCTAGATATCTGTGATCCCAAAGAACTATTTTAACATCTGGACTCAAGAATTTATAAGGTTTGTTACGACGTTAGCATTCTGTGATCTTCCAGTTGATTTTGTTTCAAATTCCAAGCTTAGCTGATAATGCATAAAGCTAGGTAATATAAAGATATGTTTTCAAAAAAAATTGGACTTTGCTATTATAACAAGAAGCATACTTAGAAAAAATGTTTGAAAATACAAAAAAGGGTATAAAATGACAGAGATAACCACTATTAATAATTGGGATTATTGTTCTATGTATTTTTATTCAGGGAAGTTTTAATATAATTAAGCTCATACTATATATATATCCAATTTTCCATCTGACATTTTTGTCACTTAACATTATAGCAAAGCATTTTTCCATGTTATTAGAAACCTTTTGTAAATATCCTTATAAATGGCTGCATAACTTTCTACTGAGCACTATAATTTTTTTAATGTTGGGAGAAAATGAGTTTGTTGTTTTGCGGTTATATTTTCCTGTTTCTGAAAAAGAATTCTCTCTCTCTCTCTCAATCAAGATATGTTTCTTCAGAGAGATAGAAACATTGATGATGAGAGAAAATCATTGATTGGCTGCCTCCTGTGTGCCCCACACTAGGGATTAAGCCTGCAACCCAGGCATGTGCCCTGATCAAGAATTAAACTGTGACCTCATGGGTCATAGGTTGATGCTCAACTACTGAGCCACACCAACTGGGCTGAAAAATAATTCTTGTCTGAATGTAAAAGAAGGGGATACCAGTGGTGGAAGGGTTCATCGCTATGGTGGGTCAGTCATGGGAAACCTGGGGAAGGAGGTGGGAGCATACCAGGACACTCCAGGTGGCCCTTCCCTCCTCGCTGTGTATCATCCCCATCTTTCTCTTGCTGCAGAATATCTGCTGCTGGTCCTGATGCCACATAGAAGCTGGTGACCATCGGTGGCCTTTAAATTTCATGGTCAGCCTCCTGGAGAGACTGACTCCAGATAAAGCCAACTTCAACTAGTTTGGGTCAGGTGCCCATTTAGCTCTGCCTGGGATGAGGATCACACAGGATATGACTGCTGCTGGAAACCCACCAATGTGAACCTGGGCCTCACCCACATATATCAGAGGTAGGGGCAGTATCCAAGAGAAAAAACCAAATAGGGCTCATTTTCTCTTGCTCTTAGAAAACACCCCCAAATTATCCACCATAACAGGTTATAAATATAATACCACCCTCCCCACATTCCCAATGCTCAATTTCTCAACTATTCTTTGCACTAAATGCCAACCTCTATCAAAGACTTCCCCAATAACTATGAGTTTTCCTGCTGGGCCCCATGCAGTGCTTGGATTAGAAGTTATATTTTTCTTTTGCATGGCTTTTCTTACTCATTTTCTGCCCAATTTCTGCAAGACCATACTTAGCCGAGGCCAGCCTGTGCTGATGCACAAGGCTACAATGGGCTCTCTCGTTGTTTATAGTAAAAAGACATTTTCCTTCAGGGTCTGCCCTGACAAAGAGCTAAAAGTGAGCTTATTTGGCATACCGGATTCTTTGGGCTTTTGATGTCTCCTGCCTGCCCCTGGCTACCCCATGGGTGGGAGAGGTGGGGATGCAGCAGGCAGTTGAGGGACGCTGGGAGAGAGAAAAGAAACAGAGGATTTAAGGAACTCCTCTGGGCTCCACTGTGTGCCATGTAAACACTCACCGAGAACTCTCTGAAGTTTACACTCTTTTGAAGGGCATAGTTAATAAATGTGTATCTCTAAGGAGACATAAAAAGCCCGTGCAGCCTGTTGCTTGCTGATCTAATCGGTGGCTACACATATCTCAGATGTGTTAACTGTTCACAATCTGAATGGCATTGATTGAAGAACTTTTCTTCTTTCAATAGTCCTCTCTCCACCAGAAATTAATCAGGAACTATACTAAGTGCTGTAAATTGACACGTATTTTACAGAAATACCACTTAGTCCTGATCCCAAAGAAGTTTCCAAGGTACAAAGTGTCATCAGAGTTTGCACAAAAGAGGTGCTAACTCTGTGAGATTAGGAAGATGTGCAGGGAAAGTAAAATTCACTGTAAATCTTTAGGCGTGGATATGCTCTGGGAGAGGAAAAAAATGGGAGGGGGTGATATTCAAATAAGACAATAACACAAATAAAAATAAAAGAGATGGTAAAAAAATAAATGAGGCTATTTAGACCCCTTTCATATTCCAGTAAGATTCTAGCACAAGGTGCAAGTGGTACGTTTAGAAAAAGGAAAGCTGGAAAGACAGATTAGAGCCAGGCATTGCCGGACTCCCAAGGCTGGACGAAGGCATTTGGCTTTATTTTGCAGGCCATGGGAGAGCCACAGAAGGTTTTCTAGTTAGGGAAGAAACGGTCTTATTTTCACTGAAAGGAAGTAACTCTGTAGGGCGTTGAGATTGGAGA
This sequence comes from Myotis davidii, assembly GCF_000327345.1. Taxonomy (NCBI): domain Eukaryota; kingdom Metazoa; phylum Chordata; class Mammalia; order Chiroptera; family Vespertilionidae; genus Myotis; species Myotis davidii. The sequence continues at coordinate 5,165,822 of NW_006292696.1, read as the reverse complement.
TGAAGAGAGCAGTTGAGAGGCTGTGCTGTTTAGCAAGAATGCCTTGGACCAGAATTCTGGCAATTACAAAAGAATTAGAAGGAAACTACCACGGAAGCTTTGCACCTACAGCATGCATTTGAGATAGTTTCATTGTTTGAGTCCAAATGAAGAAGGGATTCATGTGGGCTGGGTTTGTCAAAGAAATAGGAGATGGATCTTAGGGAAAAATAAAGGTACAGTTTATTAAAACTCTCTGATGAGGCAGCACTCTGCTAAATATTTCTGTACATCTCTAATCCAGTTGAACGTGAAGGCTGCATAAAGTCCGAATACGTAATGAGAAGGGAAGAGAGGAAGGAAGGGCATCCCAGATATTAGAAAGACCATAAGTAGTAGTTCTGAGTCCTGATTAACAGTACCTGCTGGAAAAGCTTAGCAGGTCAGGTTGATGATCTTTAGTCAGATGGATATGGTGGAATTAAGGATAAGATTCTTGAATATCATCTAGGCAAACTTGGATGTGGATTGGATGCTATGATAGTCCATTGTGGTTTGTTGAGCAAGGAAGTGTGCGGTTGAAGAGGCGTCAAGTCGTCTTGGAGTGGTCTGTGATTTATGGTATAAAAGAAAATGTAATTTTATGAACCAATGTCACCTCAATAAATTTAATGAAGATTAAAAAATAAATTTTAAAAAAAGATAATATAATCTCCTCTATAATTATTCCCTTTATCCATCAACCAAGATCTTCCTTACTGTATTTCAAGTTGGAAGAAAGAACATTTGCCACCAAAATGACTGGCCAGTACTTGGAGCTTCAGGCCACACCAAGCAAACCTGAAGTCCCCAGGGATTTTCACTCCCTCTTCATCTGCAACCGCACTCTGGGAAGACAGCGTTGGCAGAGGGGAAAATACCAGGCTGCTGCCGTGGAGAGGCTGGTCATCTGTGCTAGGGTGACTCACCATGCATGAAATGAGGATTAATTATCTGCTCTGTCTTTGTAAAAGGGTCATTGCGAAGACGTAATGATGGGAGGTGTGTGCAATTACACACCTAAAGGAAGGATGGGCATAGCAAACTGCACACCGTTGAGATGATGTTAGAATTAGATTCAAAATTTCAACCTCGGCATGTTCATAGTAACAACAAAGAAAAAGAGAGGAGAAAAAAACACACAACCCTTTTTCTTGCACATATTACATGTACCAGGTACCATGGTGGAGAATTTATAGGCATAATCTCATGTAATCCTTTCAAGAATTCTAAGAGATGTTTTTTCCTCTTTTTGAGATGAGAATTTTGAGACTCAGAGAACTTGAAGGTGAGGTCCAAGATCACACAGCTAGGAACAGAGTGGAATTTGAACCCAAGCTGGCTGGTACTAGAGCTCAAATATGCGACCTCTATTCTACACTGCCTCTGAGGGACCCCAAGCCCAGTAGGATACTTCAGAGCTGAGCCCAGGCTTGCATTGAGAAGGACAGGCTCCCTGGATAAGTTGGCAGATCTGTCTTATATGCTTACAGTCCAACTCCCACTGAAGGCATGTGGCAGCCTGAACCCCGCCTGCAGAAACCAACAAGAAAGGAAGGATGAAATGTGACCACCAAAGCAAGAAAAATGGGGCACAGGGTGAGTACATTACAAGCACAGTGATAAACACATAGCAAAAAGTGGAACACAACTATGTGTGGCATGAATAAACGGATGAATGATGAGGTGGAAACATTTGTATATTTACAGTTACGAAGGCTTCCCATTTTGCTGGCAAACTGCTTCTGCTAACTTGGATTATATTTAGATTCTTCTTTTTACAGTATTACATTTGAAAAGCTGGAAATAAATTTAAAAGAAACAGGCTCTTATAATTACTAGAACAAAGCACCGTAGAGATTCAGGATGAGACAGGGCCTTGAAGCCAGACCGGGATGGCTCATTTCTAGGCACAGCTGATCCGAAGCTCCCCAGTTAGCTAGTACAGTTCCTATCCTCCCTTAAGGCTGCCATGGAAAAGATCAGTCTCCGCCTCCCAGAAAGAAGTGTCCAGGGAAAATGTTAGCAGCCAGGTGTTTACACGGCTCTGCCACAAAGCAATAAGTGCATTTGTGGTGCCACTATCTATTCAGTATGTTCTGTACCCTGAGTAGGACTTCTCTACCTAATACTCCTTTTATTTGTGGGGGGGAGAAGTGGGTATTATAGTTATAGTTCTACCACGGAGTGACTGTATGATCTTAGGAAGGTCACCTCTCCAAGCTCCAGTTTTCTGACCTATAAAATGGGAACAATAATGGTGTTTATCGCTAGGGTTATTCTGAAGATAAAGGGAAATGATACATGTTAAGTACTTCACTTGGTGCCAGGAATAGGGTTGCATTCCATAGATGTTAACTGCTTTGCAATTGGTCCTGTCATCATTAGGAACCCATTAACAATGGAGAACCCCACGACCCCCTCTCCAGCAGCACTGGCGAAGAGGCAACTTGCCCTGTTTTACAATCATCAAATTTTTCTCTTTAAAAGTAAAAAAGAGGCAACAGCATTTTTTTCTTTTATCACTACTTTATCTGAAATGCCGTTTGTATCAGGTATCTGATGCCTGATGCATAAAATAACTATAAAAAAAGAGCTGAGTGACTTGCAACGCCTCCATACACCTACAATGACAGGTGGGCTGCTCCCAGCCTCAGCATGTTATAATCTTTCCAAGGTACAAAGTAGAATGACCATCAGATAAATTGCCAGAGACACGGGTGGCCCAGATGGTAACAGCAAAAGGACTGTTTGGAGCAGATCAAAGCTCGGTCCCTCTGGCATCCCATAGTTCCCACCACAATGCAATTGATTCTGTCACTGTAATAACACATCACCGCTAGCAGAGCATCCCTGACTTAGGCTTTCGGTGGTTTCCGATGCCTTTACCTTTTGGCTCGAAGTTATGATCTTTAGGGAGAAGAATGATGCGTCTCATTTCACAGCCAGTTCTTTTTGGATCTCAGAGTTTCTTAGAACTAAAGACCAAGTAACTCACCTAACAGTTCCAGGCTGGGGACGAGGGTCCGGCATGACAGGGCTAAGACGGTAACGGAGTTGTTCTGCACAAGGATTTATGAGGTTGTCTCAATGCAGATCAGGAAGAGAGGGGTAGGAACAGAGGTTCCTGGCAGCCTGAGCAGGTACTGGAGCGCGTTGACTCTGGAAAGGCTTCAGGGAATTCTATTACTCCAAGTTGGCAAAATGGTGGCCTGCACATCAGAATAAGCACAAAGAGAGTTTTGTTTGACAAACATCGTCTTTAAGATGAATTTGAAGGAGATGCTAACATTTAAAATATGGGAAATCACAGATAAAAATCTACATTTCCTGGCTGTTCATAAAGGATCTGAAGATGTTGACAACCCTGGGTCCAGTGGCAACAATCTGAGCATCAGATGACCCTTCGAGGGTTCATCAGGGTCCCCACCTTTGAAATCTCCTCAGTATCAGTGCTAAAGGGATGCTCATCACTTACTATAGAGACTGCTGTCATATTTACTGTGAACATATTCCTAACAAAAGTAGAATATAGGATAGATCTGGAGAGCTTGTTTTTTTTTTTTTCTCAAGAAAGATGAAAGAGAACAAATTTATATTCATATGCGAGGGTAATTTCTATCCAAAGCTAATCTTTGTGGAAGGAATACAATTTCAGACAGACACCATTTTGAACCCAACATGGCCTGCTTTAGCCATGACTCACCTATGTGGTCCCTATTGATGTCTGAGTTTGTAGCCCTGGATTATTCCCACCCCATCATTGTATAGGAGGAGAAACTGAGGCATAGAGAGGGTCCGGAATCTCAGACACATAGACCTCAGAGTATCCCTGTCCACTCTGGAGCCAGAATATAAACCTCTGAAAAGGTAGCTCACATAGTATAGTAGCAGGTACCCAAGTGAATGGTTTGTGCTGAAAAGGCAGACAGTGGAATGATTCAGGTGGGGGTGGTGGGCTTAGAAGTAGGGCTTGATATAAACTCTAAAGGCAGTTACACTGGACATGTCAGGTGCAACAGTGCAAATACCCTGGGTGCACCCAGCTCCATGCAGGCTTCAATCAGCCTTGTGCAGGTCAATCAGCCTTGTGCAGGTCTTGCTCTTGGCTTGCAGGGGAGTACAGGGGAGTTAATACTCCTCAGGGCAATTCTTGACTAAAGGGACAAGAGCTAATGGGTAAATGTGTCCCCTCTTTATTCCCTCCAAGGGTACACTTCTAAGACAACTTCATATGCCTTCTCAAAATGCCCCACAATATTACAATGGTCTCCCCTAATGGTGGCCTATTTAATGACACAATCTTATATTTCTCTTCCTCTTTCCCCAGTGTCTTAGTCTGCTCAGGCTGCTATAACAAAAATACCATGGAATGGATGTTTTAAACAAGTAACATTTCTTTCTCTAAGTTCTGGAGGCTGAGTAGTCCAAGATCAGGACAGCAGCAGATCTGGTGAGGACCAACTTCCTGGCTTATAGACAACTGCTTTCTCACTGTGTCCTCACATATGGAAGAGGGAATGGGAGAGACCGAGGGAGGTAAGGAAGGAAGGAAGGGGTGTGGGTAAGAGAGAGAACAAAAGCTTTCTAGTGTCTCTTCCTACAAGGGCACTAATCCCATTTATGAAGGTGCTACCCTCATGACCTAATCACCTCCCAAAGCCCTCAGCTCTAAATACCATCACACTGGGGATCAGGCTTCAACATATAAATGTTGGGGGCACACATTCAGTCCATAGCACTCAGTCATCCTCATCATCACTCGTGATAACTAGGAACACAACTTGTAACAATGAAAATACATGCGGCATATCAGATATTTACATTATGATTCATAACAGTAGCAAAATTACAGTTATGAAGTAGCAACGAAAATGATTTTACGGTTGGGGGTCACCACAACATGAGAAACTGTATTAAAGGGTCGCAGCATTAGGAAGGTTGAGAACCACTGCTTTAGGGACACTTGGGCTAAAGCCAAGTTCAGTGGTAGAGGAAGGTAGATGTCATTTCAGCTAAGAAGGCAGGTAGCATTCAGGGGACAGGACCAATGTAAGGCTTTTGGCAATGGAATACCTGGGAATAATTGGTTTTCTTGATATTACATAATACAAACTCTTGTGAGCTTTAATTGAAGAATATTATAAATGCCCTGACCACACCCTCTTCAGTGACTCATTGCAGGAAGTAGTTGAAACAGAGCTGTAATTTCAAAACAGTACAGGGGGTATAATTCAATTTTTTTCTTTTGTTTTGCTTTAATATTCAAGGCAAAGTACTCAAGAATTTCGAATTGAATAAAACAACCAAAAATTTTAGAACTCTTTCAAGATGTGTCCAAACATTCAAATTATGTCATTAAGACAGGGTTTTGTATTTTAAGTGTGTTCTGATTCTGTTGCTTGGTTTCACCTTTCTCGATAATTTTAGTGAGTGAAATCTAGTTTCCTTTCAAGGTAAGATTTAGGATGATTTCTGAAGGTGCTTATTCAGGAAAACATGTGTGTGCTACTTGACATTAGATGAAAATAGCTCTGTTCTATCACTTATCTCCAGAATGAGCTTAGCCAAGTCCCTTTCCCTCACCTAAGAATGAGGGACCCTACCGAAGTGTTAGGAGGAAATGTGTACATTTTGTAGTTCAACCCTAGAGTATGAATCCCTTATTTTATATCCAGAAAACTAACAATCCCACTTCAGCCTGAATATCCCCAGTGATCTCCATTTTCACCACATGCTTCCCAAAGCAGACTGTCCCATGTTTTAGAGAAAGCTGACCTGATTCTGCTGGCCAAAGTGCCAGTGTGAAATTTTCATGAATGGAGAAGAGACAGCTGTTTGTTTGTGTGCTTGCTTGCTAACTTGTTCATGTGTCTGGTTCACTGCAGGCTTGCTCCAAATATAATTCAGTATGACAAGGAGGTTTCACAAGCCCAAAGTCCTGAAAACACCAACACTGTCAATGATTTTCTTCCTGTGTTTGCTTTACTTTCATTTGGGTCAGCTCTGAGATTTTCTCCCCAGAAGCTCTTGGATTTTGTGGCTTTAATTAATTCCCCAGTCCAGAAGACCGAGAAATATTTTTTTCTCCAAACGCAGTATGACTCCTCAGAGCATTGGAAGTGATGCAACTTGACCCGTGGCAGACTCATATCCTAAGAATCCCCCTCTGGGCCCACAGGAGCCTGACCTAACTTATTTCTCTGGCCCTCAATCGACCATTTCATGCCCAGCATCAATACAATTGGGGCTGAATACCAGTCCCAAAGACTTGGCCTCAGAATAATGCTTCAGAAACTCTTGTTGAAAGCAAGTACCTGGTGGAGAGCTCTGAGCTGGCCTTCTCCTTGATTCTAACCTGGGGAGGTCTAGAGTTAGGCACTGGTTAACTTTGGCCTCTCTGTGTCCGCTCAGTGTAGGTGCCATCTGACGAAGCAACTGGAGGGGTCAACACCTGGCTGACATCCAGATCTTTGCTCCTGGCTGGACTTCATCAGTCAAATGTGGCCTTTCAGCGCACATCTGTCTTCCAGGCTGGCCACACACTGTGTACTAGCACTTTGGCAGGCTGTAAAAGCACCCCCATTACAGCTGACTCTGTGTGGTCCTGCACATCCAACCGTCTTAATTAGCTGAACTGCCTTTAGCTCATTATTCAGACTCTTGCCCCAATCCCAACGGCACAGCTTTTCTCATCGAGGTTTTGCACATGGTTCATTATGGTTGGGTACTTGATATTAGACTTGCTCCCACAATGGTATCTTCTCTTTAATTTCATTTGCTGTTTGTTTCTGGGTATGGAACTACACCTGCATTTCTATAGTAAAATTCTGTCATAAGAACCTAGCTATTCTGACAAACACCAACAAACCGTTGACGCTGAAGGTAAATGCTGCCTTTCACTATTTGGGCTGGCAACAGCGGAAAGCTTCAACTTGAGGAATTTGAGAGGCACGAGGTGAGAACTGGGAGAGTTAGTGCTGCCACTGTGGCAGGAATTTAACAGCACTGTCTATAAAATAACGGGGTGTTTTTTTCTCATGGCGCACGTCAGCAGGGCATTTGATTGATACACTGCATTGTTTTCAATCATGGTTTTATGAGGCCTGTATTAAATATTGAACACTGAGCTATCTATTCAGAACAGTAATTAGTCTGAAGCAGCCTCTGTGCCTCACCCCCTGTTAAAGTTTTAAAGTAAACCAAGGATGATGAATATTTAATGGACTGTACCTCATTGTCATTTGATAATAAGATTTGTTATAGGGTTATAAAATGTTATGTTAGGTTCTTACAGCACATCATTAATATTGTAAAATATAGTCGGCTTCCCAAGCAGAGCTGTCTGACAAAGAAAAAACAATAACAACAATAGAAAGATAAGTGATATCGACCATTTCCTTCAAGGGCCTAAAAGACAATCTGCCAAGCCCTGGCCAGTGTTTCTCAGTGGATAGAGCATCAGCCCGCACACCAACGGGTCACTGGCTCGATTCCCGGTCAAGGACATGTACCTGGGTTTCAGGTTCGATCTCCGGCCCCAATCAGGATGCATGCGGGAGGCAACCAATAGATGCATCTCTCTCTCACACTGATGTTTCTCTCTATATGTACACATATATCCCTCACCCTCCTTCCTTTCCACGCTCTCTAAAAATCGATAGAGAAAATATCCTTGAGTAAGGATTAACACAAAAAAAAAGAGAAGAAGACAATCAACCAAGAGGTAAAAAATATGTATTTCAGAGTCAGCTGTACTCACCATGTATTAATGAGGAAAGAGAAAAGAAGACAATGAGGGAAGTAAAAGAGACCAAGGGGGAAAGGTAAGAATATAGTAGGAACACCAAAGAGAAGGGATAAAGAGGTTAGTTGTGGGCAGCATCCAAGATTCAGATGGAAGTTTCAGTGGCCTGAACGTTAGAGGCCTTATCCACATTTAGATTCTAAAATTTCATGTTCCCTCTACAGGAGATTAAGGTATGCAACCTCCAACACGTGCCACTTTGACATAGCGTTATTTTGGGCCAAAGGCAATTGAGAGAAAGTGGACACAGAGAGAGCTCTTTGCCCTCCCCTCCCCATAAGGCATGAATTTCCCTTGCAAAGGGGTCCTCCTTCTCCCATACCAGGAAGAGGAGAGCAGTCCTTGTCACCGGAGGCAGAGATGGCACTGAGATGGCTCTATGTAAACAAATCCTACTAAATAACTCATATCTATCATGAGTTTCGTCAGATAGCACCTAGTCCCCAGTTCCATACTTTATCATTCCTGAAAACCCAAACCTCCTTTTCCCTTGTCTAGTCACCTCTCCATAATTCATCACTCTTTGTTTTAGGGGTAAAGAAGCCCACTAGTCCAGCCACTTCTTTGAGGTTTTATTTCTTTTCTGTGAAGCCTCCATGAACATAAAATTTTAAATATTAACATCAATAAAAGTGCATATTTCTTTTCTCCTGCTAATCTTTTTTTTTTCTTTTGGTTAATTTAATAGTCAGAAACCTAAGCTCCAGACACAAACCTAAGAAGCTAGAGGAAAATATTTTCCTACACCTCACAGTCAATAAAAACTCTACAACCATAGCAATCTCATGAGGTCATTGATTCCATCTCATGATTCTCCGACAGAATCCAATGGCCCTGCAGAAAGGTTGCTGCTGTCCAGAGTAAATTCTGAAAATAAATTAACACTTAGCAATAGTAATAGTAAACTAACAGTAGAGTTTAGATGCTGTTCTTCACTTATGGTCTATTCTTGTCCATCACAGAAACAGGACAAAGTATTAGTGTAGATATTAAATTCTAATCTAGAGATATCAAATTTTAATCCAGAAGAGATATCAAATTCCTCTCTCAAGGGGCAGAGCAGCCCAACAAAAGATCAATCAAAACCAAGGGAACCAGAACTAGCCATTGATAGATTCTAGAAGACAAAGATGACAATTTGAAAAGAAAAAGAGAACTTAGGGATACCTGCACACACTCTACCCGCTCTTCTCAACACCCCACCTCCTGCAAAGATAAGGTTTGCAATTAAGCTGTTTAGTAGATTTAGTAGTAGAGTTTAGGGAGAGGATGTTCAAGTTCAGTGTCAAGACCCAGTTTAGTGTAATGGGGAAAAACAGTTCAGCCCTGACTGGGCGGCTCAGTTAGTTGGAGCATTGTCCTGCACACCAAAAGGTTACAGGTTCAATTCTCAGTCAGGGCACATACCTAGGTTGTGGATTTGATCCCTGGTTAGGGTGCCTATGGGAGGCAACTGATCAATGTTTCTCTCTTTCTCCATCGCTCCCTTTCTCTCTCTAAAAGTCAGTAAAAACACATCCTCAGATGAGAATTTAAAAAAAAAAAAAGCTCAGAGTATAAAGAAATACATAAAAAAGATAAAAGTCACGGGGCGGTGGGGGGGAGGGGAGGGAGATGATAATAAATCGGAAGCTGAATACAAATAAAAGGAGCTCCAGAAAAAAAAGATCAGTGTAAGAGAGACAAAGACAAAACAAAGACAGAAGATCTATAAAGTCAATGCCTTTCCAATCTTAATTCAGACAGGCTTTTTGTACAAATTGAAACGCTGATTCCAAAGTTTATCCAGAAAGTCAAACACTTTAGAATAATCAGTTCAAATTTCAATAAGAACAAAGTCAGAAGACTTACACTATCTTACTTCAAAACTTGTGTAGAAGTGAATACCACCTAAATGAGAACAAGCAAAACCTATATATTCAGAGTTTGCTACAGCAAGGGAGTCAGCCTCCAACCTGTGTTGGGCAGACTCAAAGGCAGACCAGGGTGCTGGAAAGCTTTGTAGTGGAAAAAGGGAAGGCTTTAGTTATGCCCTGATTGGTGGCATGGAAGATCTGGAAATGGGCATTATTTTGTAAAAGTGTCCAAGACAATTAAATGGTAGAAATGATAAACCTCAATAATTGATACTAGAACAACTCTAACCATGACCTGACATCATACAAAATAATTAACTTGAAATAAACTGTACAACTAAAGGTAGAAGCTTAAACTACAAGACCTAAAAATAAACAGTGCAGAACACCTGCCCCTTTCAATTAGGTAGTTTCCCTGGATAAAACATAAAAATGCATAATCTATAAAAAAATGAACATATTGGGTTTTATTAAATTAGAAACTTTTTAAAACTTGAAACTCACCATAAAAAAAAGACAACAGACTAGAAGAATATATTCTCTACACAGATACCAGGCAAAGGACTTGTAAGAAGAATATAGAAAGAGTCAGCCAGTATGGCTCATTGGTTGAGCATTGACCCATGAACCTGGAGGTCATGGTTCGATTCCTGGTCAGGGCACATGCCTGGGTTGCAGACTCAATCCCCAGTAGGTGGCATGCAGGAGGCAACCGATCCATAATTCTCTCTTATCAATGTTTCTTCTCTCTCTCTTCCTCTCACTTCCTCTCTCTGAAATCAATAAATATATTTAAAAAAAGAATATAGAAAGAACTCTTATATTTTTATAATAGGACAAACAATCCAATAATAAATAGGCAAAAGATTTGGACAAAAACTTCCAAAAGAATATATACTAAAGGCCAAAAAGCATATAGAAACCAGCTTAACATCATTGATCATGAAGGAAATGCAAATTAAAATTACAATGAGATAGTATTATGTAACAATGATAATACTAGTAGCTAAGATTAAAAAACCTGACAGGACCAAGTGTTAGTGAGGATGGAGCTCTCAAAACAAAGATGGCAGGAAGGGAAAATGGTACAACCACTTTGGGTGTCAGTTTGGCAGTCTCTTAAAAAGTTGAATATAAATCTACTATTCAACTCAGCCATTCTATTCCTAAGAGAAGTAAAAATATGTTATATAGAACTTTGTACAGAAATGTTCTTTGCCAATAATTATAATTGCTAGCAATTGGAGATAACTAAAATATCTTTCAACAGAGGATATAAAATGTGGTATTGCCATATGTTGGAACATTCTTCAACAATAAAAAGTAACAAACAATGGGCATAAGTAACAGTATGAATGTATCTCTAGTTTATTATTCTGCATGAAAGAATGCAGATCTTTTTAAAAAGTAGTGCAGACTCTATCATTTCATTTATATAAAATTTCACTCATATACAACTGGTAGTTGTCCCAGTGCACGGATTCTTGCACATTGAAAGGAAATGAATTAGAAGAAGTATTTAATACCACTATTTGCATCTTGCTAATAAAAACAAATAGGATTCTACCAAGTCTCCTATCTACCTATTCCAGGACTTCTGTGAGGATCAAATGAGATGGGGCACAGAAAAATGCTTCACAAATATTTGATTAAACTGTAAAATGTGTGCAACTGGCTATAAAGCAAGTTGGGTTCCTGGGCTGAAGAAACTCTAAGGAGGCTAGTCGCTAGAGAGAGGAAGCTGGGCGTTGCTATGTGATACTATTACCCGGTGCCCACAGCCACCGTTTCCAGTCTGGGCTGGGCTGGTCTATGGGACACATTTTGCACCATGGGGTCTTGGCAGCATTGGCTGCAATTTGGTGGGGTACTGCTTCAGGTTGGTGGTGGGGCGTGTGTCCCATTTGGGGAAAGCCGAGTGTTGGTGTGCTGGTGCCAGGTCCGTGGTGCCATTTTTTTTAAATGGCCAGTGCATGTCATGGCAGCTAATGCATTGAGTGTCTGCCCCTTGATAGTCAATGTATGTCATATCTATTGGTTGGACAGATGGACAGACACTTAGCCTTTTATATAGAGAGATTCTAGTGACAGAAAGCAGATCAGTGCTTGCCAGTCAGTGTGAGTGGAGGAAAGTATAGATTACAGAGGAAGAAAGCTTTGGGGAGGAGTGGAAATGGTCAGTGTCTTGACTATGGGGGTAGTGGTTGGTTATATATTGATCAAAACTCATCAAATTGTACATTTTATTTTTTAATATATATATATATTTAAATATATTTTATTGATTTTTACAGAGAGGGAGGGAGAGGGATAGAGAGTTAGAAACATCGATGAGAGAGGAACATCGATCAGCTGCCTCCTGCACACCTCCTATGGGGATGTGCCTGCAACCAAGGTACATGCCCTTGAGTGGAATTGAACCCAGGACCTTTCAGTCCGAAGGCCGACACTCCATCCACTGAGCCAAACCAGCTAGGGCTATTTTTTTTTTATATGTATTTTTGTTACCCTAGCTGGTTTGGCTCAGTGGATAGAGCGGTGGCCTATGGACCAAAGGGTTCCAGGTTTGATTCCAGTCAAGGGCACGTACCTTGGTTGCAGGCCTCTCCCTGGTCTGGGCCCAAATTCAAGCATGTGCAGGAGGCAACCAATTGATGTGTTTCCCTCACATTGATATGTCTGTCTGTCTTTCCCTCTCTCTTCCACTCTCTCTAAAAATCAATGGAAAAATTTCCCTGGGGTGAGGATTTTTTTTTTAAGTATTTTTATTGATTTCAGAGGATATATTCCTAGGAGTGGGATCACAGGGTCAAATGGGAGTTCCATTTGTAACTTTTTGAGGAAACTCCATACTGTCTTCCATAGTGGCTGCACCAGTCTGCATTCCCACCAGCAGTGCACAAGTGTTCCTTTTTCTCCGCATCCTCTCCAGCACTTGTCATTTGTTGATTTGTTGATGATAGCCAGTCTGACAGGTGTGAGATGGTACCTTATTGTTGTTTTGATTTGCATCTCTCAGATGATTAGTGACTTTGAGCATGTTTTCATAGGTCTCTTGGCTTTCTGAATGTCCTCTTTTGAAAACTGTCTATTTAGGTCCTTTGCCCATTTTTTGATTGGATTGTTTATCTTCTTTTTGATAAGTTGTAAGAGTTAATTATACATTTTAAATATGGTCAGTTTACTGTGTGTAACTTATGCCTAAATAAGGTTTTAAAAAATGGCTTAAGAGGAATACAGAAAATCTTACAACTTTTTAATGGGGAATAAGTATACATTTTCACATGCTATATAATGTTTCCAAAAACCAGACTTACATTTTCTTTAAATAATTTTTTAAATTCTGGAATAACTATGTACTTCAATAAAACCCATATATGTCTTAGGCTATATACTTTTATAAATATTATGAAAAAAATCCCTGGTTAACTCTTAGACCAAAAGGAAATTATAAACTAAAAAGAAAATGTTATATTAAGATCTAGAGAGCAAAACTATATTTTCTAGAGAAAACTTTATATTAAGAAAACTCTACTGAAAAGAAAATATATATCTTTAATATTTTCACTGTTAAAAAAAGTGAAAAATAAAGAAACTTAGAGTTCATCTTGGAAAACAATAGGAAAATAACAACAAAATAAAATAAACCAGGAAGCTGAAATTTATATGGATAAAAGGACTAGATAGATATGAAAGAAACTGTAGAAAATTGTAAAAAGCTAATCTTAGGGAAAATAAATATACATGCACAAATACGTAAGTGGTTCAGAACAAAAAGAAAATGCAACCAGAGGCACAGGAGGTATTTTTAAAATTATAATAGAAAACATATTATAGGCAAATATATGGCGATACATATGAAAACCTAGAGGGAATGGATAACTTCCTGACCAATATAAATTACCACAGCTGACTCAAGAAATAATATATAGGGAAATATAATGTATGACAAATTGACATTTCATTTCAGAGTAAGAAGGATAGATTTGTTTTTAATGTCACTAGCAAAATTGGTCATCCTTTGGGATAAAAACAAAATTGAACTAACTTACATAATACAAACATAAAGTAAAGATAGAAGAGAGGGGGAGAAAAAAGAAAGAAAATAGAAATGCTGCAAGAAAAATTAGGTGACTTCATGTGTAACTTCACGGTAAAGTAGACTGCTACCCAAGACTAGAAAACAAGGTGCTTAATAAATCATATCTAGCCATATACAAATTCAAGTATTTATAGCAAAATATAACAAATTCCAATGCTGAGGATGGAAATTTAGTACCTATCATATTAAAAAAATATATAGCCCAACCAGCATGGCTCAATGGTTGAGTGTTGACCTATGAGCCAGGAGGTCATGGTTCGATTCCCACTCAGGGCACATGCCTGGATTTCAGGTCCATTCCCCAGTGTAGGATGTGCAGGAGGCAGCCAATCAATGGTTCTTTCTCGTCATTGATGTTTCTGCCTCTCTCTCCCTCTCCTGTCCTCTCTGAAATCAATAAAATATATTTAAATATATATTATACTAGAGGCCCGGTGCACAAAAATTTGTGCCCTCGGGGGGGAAGAGGGGTCCCTCAGCCCGGCCTATGCCCTATCGCAGTCTGGGACCCCTCGGGAGATAACAACCTGCTGGCTTAGGCCTGCTCCGGGTGGCAGAGGGCAGGCCTAATCCCTAGGTGCAGCCCCTGGTCGGGCTCAGAGCAGGGCCAAGTTGGGGCGCCGCCCCCTGTCATGCACAGAGCAGGGCGGATTGGGAGGTTGTGATGCCGCCCTTAGTCACGCTCAGGGTAGGGCCGATGGGGGGGTTGGGGCCCCGCCCCCTGTCACACACAGAGCTGCAGGGCAATCAGGGGGTTTGGGTGCTGCCCCCTGTCACACTGATCCCGGTGCCGGGAGGCCTCGCGGCTCCGCTGATCCCAGTGCTGGGAGGTATATTACCCTTTTACTATATAGAATAGAGGCCTGGTGCATGGGTGGGGGCTGGCTGGTTTGCCCTGAACAGTGTCCTGGATCAGGATAGGGGTCCCCACTGGGGTGCCTGGCCGGTCTGGGTGAGGGGCTGAGGGCTGTTTTCAGGCTGTGATTGAAGCTCCCAACTGCTCCTTTTTTTCTTTTTTCTTTTTTTATTCTGGGCCAGCTTTAGCCTGGCTCGAACTCTGAGGCTTCCGCTTCTGAAAGCAGGTATCTGATTTGTTTCGGTTCTATAATCGAAACTCTGTATCAACTCCAGCTCTGAGATCCCAGCTCCCTGAAAGCTGGTTTCTGGGGTTTTGTTTAGCGTCTTTATTTGTTACTATGTTTCTTAAACTGCAGGCTCAGAGGCCGGCAAGGCAGGCGGGGAACGTTGCAGTCCTCCGTCACTGAAGCAAGCAAGCCTCATGTTCAGCTTAAGCTGCCTGGCTGCCAGCCGCCATCTCGGCTGGCAGTTAATTTGCATATCTCGCCCCTGATTAGCCAATGGGAATGGTAGTGGTCGTACACCCATTACCATGTTTCTCTTTTATTAGGTAGGATATCTTTTAAATTGATAAGAGGAAAACTACTCAGAGAAAAATAATCGAAGTTATAAATAGAAATTCACAGAAGGACAAATCTGAATGCACTCAAAATCACTGGTCATAAAAAAGAAAAACCAAACGTGACTTAATCCAACAGTAAGTTATGACTGTATACACATCGAACTGGCAAAAGACCAGTAACAACTATTGCCAGAAGGGATATGGGAAGGATAGGGTGATGTTGACACATTGCTGGTAAAAAGTAAATTGTTACAGGCTTTGTTGGAGTACATTCTAGCAATTACTATTACAATTAAAATATCAATACCCAGCAATTCCACTCCTGGGAATTTATTCCATAAAAATAAAAATCTCAGTATATAAAGGCAGATACATATTTAAGGATGTCTGATACAACATTGTTTAAAGTGGCCAAAGAAAACAAAATAAGACAAAGAAAACACCCCACTGGATATAAATTTAATAGCCATCAATTGGAGAAAGGCTGAATAAGTTATAATAACTTACACTATGAAGCAGCATGCTCCAGTTAGAACTTCACGTTTTGAGTATCAAAAACAAATGCAGAAGAATATGTGTATCAGTTAAGAAAGTGTTTAACGGTAAAGGGGAGCAAACCGGAGGATTGTGGCTTAAACCAATAGCGGTTTATTTCAGAAATCCCCAGAGGCCAGCAACTATGGGCCCTAACTCAGCCACTCCCAATACTATCAGGTACCCAGGCTCTTATTTTTCCATCATGCCGCCACCATTCTAGTTTATGTCCTCATCCTCGTCCCATCATGTCCCAAAGATGGCTTTGTCATTTCAGGTATCATTTCCATTCCCAGAAAGGATGAAAGGAGAATAAAAACTAGTAAAATTAAATGTATCCTATTTATCAGGAACTAAGTTCTAGAAATCTTCCCAAAGACTCTCCTCAGGTATAGCTGACCAGCACTGGAACTCTCCCCACCTCATCTCAGCAGTAAGGATGTCTGCTGTGCATTCAGATTTAAAAAAAAATCTTTATTGTTGAAAGTATTACATTTGTCCTCCCCTTTTTCCCCCATTGACTCCTTTTAGCCCCCCACCCCCACCCCAGACCTGCATCCCCCTATTGTCTGTGCCCATGGGTTATGCATAGATGTATACAAGTTCTTTGGTTGATCTCTTCCCACCCACCTCCACCTTCCCTCTGAGATTTGACAGTCTGTTCCATGCTTCTATGACTCTGGATCTATTTTGTTCATCAGTATATTTTGTTCATTAGAGTCATGCAAATTTTAAGCTTCCCAGCCTCTATTAGTAGAAAAAGGCTCAGGAAAAGGAGTTTTATAATCTGTAAATCTCATAAAAATATGTTACATTTGTATAAATAGAATCTTATATTTGTAGATCTATGACCAAAAACTGTATATGAATATGCATATGTGATTTGGCTATGATTAATAAGAGCAAAAAGGAAAATATATATACACACAGACTAAGTTTTTAGGTGGACTTTTTCCAGGCAGGTCATATGGATGAAAAGAAGCATGAAGAGAGAGAGAAGAGAGCCTAAAAACCATCATCGACTATATGTGATCACATGTACGCATTTCAATAAGGAATTTTTTTTAAGTGTTCCCAGCATAGCAGGTTGAAAGTGGTCATTTCTGTCACACAATGCATAATGTGACACCATATTTATTTATTAAAAGGTACACATGTTTGTGTTTGCCTTGGAAAATACCCACTATTCACTGAACTCTTATTTTGTGCCTTACAGGTACATGCAAATGACATATACCTTTTAATCCTCTCAACAGTGCTTTGAGATAAGCAGCTAATGTTATCCCGACTTTACAAAGGTGGGAACTAAGGCTCCGAGGAGATAAACGACTCCCCGAGATCACCCAACAGATGACGGGAAGGACACACATCACAGTAATGGTGCTTGCCCCAGGGAAGAAGGGGAGAGAAGCAGAGCCTTCCACAGCTCCCTGTATTTGTCTCAGAATATTTTGGCTATTTTTATGATGAGTCTGTGTTTTCAAAAAGAAGGGTTTTTGTTTTGTTTTGTTTTTTATTTGACCGACAGTTCACCATAAAAGTGAAGCAATTTTGCTTTCTTTTCTATCCCCTCCCCTTATATTTATTTTCCCCACTTATTTCTCGAAATCATTTTTCTGTCATTTTATTTCTGCCTCCGAACAACAGTGTTCAGTCTCCTCGATTTTTCTCTAACTCTCATCTTCAAAGTGAAGTTATACCCCCGAACCCATCTCACGCACACACAAATCCTGGGAGGAGGAGAAACCACGCTCTCCAGTCAAGCTTACGGAGGATTACACATGTCAGAGAAATGCATGTTGATGTGAAACAGATCGGAATGCAAACTGGTAGAGAAATGGACCATCAAGCGTTATTTGAGAAGGGCGATCAGGCAAAACGCCCGGGGTCCCATCAGACAGAATTGATTGTCGTACACGGTAAGAAGGAAACAGAACTAAGATTGACAATGTGTATGCCTTCAGAGTCCCTGCATTAAACAGGGATTGGAATGCTGCGATCCAGCGTCAAATCCCACAGCAGGAGGAGAGAATGTGGAGAGAGAAAATCTCTTCAAGCCTCTTAAGTCACTATATCCCTGCCTCCGCTCAGCTCCTGACTTAGAGCCTGTTCCAAGCTCCAGATGGAAATGGTGATAGGGAGTGGATTAAGCACAGTTGGGCTCTTACACTTAAACCTTGAGCATTAATGGTTCAGCAAAGCAAGGTTTTCCCATTAGAGCCCCGTACTTCCAAGTCCAACTATTGATAAGCCCCCAAGTTGAACGCATCTGTAAGAAATATGCATGCGTGTTGGCCATAAACTAAAGCAGAATCAGGAGTCTAGGAAAAAAGCCAAGTTGAGACTGCCTTCGCAGACAAATAGCATCTCTCGCATATTGCCAGGCTGAAAGAATAGAAGTTTTCCCAACACCCAATTCTCAACTATAGCAACAATGAGACATTTAAGGGAAGAGAGTGATATCTTTTAAATGTACCTGTTTTTTAAAGACTCCAACATTAATGTTAATATCTTCTTTTGTAGGAGAAAAATAATTTCTATGAAGCATTTCCAAAAATCTGATTATGGAACGGGGGCTCATTATAACTTTTATTGTAATAAATATATAGGGAGACTCTTATCCACAATGGACTTAGTTTCCAAAATCTTGTTATACTTACAACTTGTTCCAAGATGTTAAATCCTAGAAGTTTAATCCTAGGTTGCAACATCTACATATTTTTCATTAATAGCTTTTTATCTGGAAATTTACCTGAATACTCAAAAGATTATGGGATGTGAGACATAGAAGAGGGAAATACTCCAGGAAAAAGTTACTAAAATAATCCAATAATGTTTCCCCAATATAAAAGGAAATCCAGCAGGATTCTCCTAAAGGCTAACATTTCTCCCTCGTTACTAAAATACTCCTAGCAATGAATTTCCAGAGTAGGTTCCCTCTGAATGCCATTACGATGGGCAAGGGAGGGGAAAGGGCTGAACAGACTAATTGGACAATTGAATGGAGGAAGGCAAAGGCACGTGTAACAACCATGTGCTGAGAATGAGTGATGAGGACTTTCCTTCTCTGTGGGAAGGAAATAATGGAAATACCTACCAGTCCTTGGGCACCCACTGTGGGCCAGTCACTACATCAGGTGCTTTCGCCGCCGTAAGGCACACATGCGGTGAGTACTTTCATCCCCGCCCCACTTCTAAAATGAGAAAAATGGGCTTGGGAACAGGGAGGTCACTCATCATCACACCTTGGGCGATTTCCTGTGGCCATACAACCATAAGCTTTTGTACAACCATTAGCATATAGGGCTCCAATTTCACTGTGACCCACTTTGTTAATTCCACCTGAAACAAACAAGGCACTAAGCCACTATCCCCCTGCCCATTAAATGTGCAGCACGCCCCAGGAACGTTACAGAAAAACTGTGTCCAGAGAGTCAGGCAACAGACTTAGTTTCCAAAAACTAAGTCTTTGGCACCAAGAATTTCTGTAACATATCTCTCAGTTGGGTCTTTGTTTACTTTGTTTAATTTATAAACAACAGAACTGGCTCTGCCTACCTTAAGCAAAACAGCTTTATTCGAGTGATATAGGATCACTCGAAGAATTAAAGAAACTACCAATGAGCCAACCTTAGGAGAAAAAAGTAAGCAGGGAGCCAGTCAGCAGGATTTGGTTGGCAGTCAGGGTGACAACACTGCAAAGAACCACCTCCAATCATCTTTTCCTGCTGGCACCACTGCATTCAATACTTAAAGTCCCCAAAGTGAGAATTGTGTTGGCCTTATGTGGGTCACTTGCAGTCCCTCTAGGCTAAGGAAGATCAGGGCAACTTGGTTGACAGCACCACAAAGAATTCAAAAGAAAGCTGGGGAGAGAGTTCTCCACAGGGCAGTGTGGGTGGGAAATAGGTGCTAAGCTGAAGAAAATGCATCACAGCATCCCAGGGCTTTGAGGGACCTCAAGGAGCTTCATTGTTGGTTTGAGCTGGATTCTCTCATTTGCTCATTCAGATTCTATCTCTATCTCTATCTCTATCTCTATCTCTATCTCTATCTCTATCTCTATCTCTATCTCTATCT
>NW_006292696.1:5143424-5145956 GCF_000327345.1 Myotis davidii | reverse complement strand
TTTTTTTAAGACTTTGAAATGTTATACTAATAACAGAAATGTTTGTTTTGCCAACTATAAACAGCTGTCCTTCATGAGGATGGATTTTGATGAACATGGGGCCCTTTCTTGGCTGACAGCTTGATATGCAAATGTGAACAGGAGCTGGAATAGGGGGCAGTGTTTAATAAAAGAGAATTTGGAGTGCAGCGAGATGACAATGGACCTGGGATTGAGAAAGTACATTCAGACCCTGTGAAACTTGGACTGCTCAGGACATGTGCACTGAGGGTCCCACTTTGGGAAAGCCATTTACGGTCTGTGTGCCATGATCAGGCTGAAAGAGATCAACCACTAAGCAAGTTAGAAGCACAAAATACTGGAGCACACATATGGGGGGCCATCTATGAGGACCTAGAGAGGAAGCGAGACTAATAGAAAACTGTCTTGGAATACAGTGTCCTTCCAAGTCTAGCTTATGTACCTCCTGAAGATTGGTCAGATTTGTAGGCACTGAGTTCAAAGACATACCCCTCATTCCTTAAAACAAATCCCTATCAAATTGAGCCAATGGGCTGGTTTTTGGTTTGTTGCTAGCAAAGCAATTCCAGTAGAAGGCCTTTAGTTAACCTTGGGATGAGGGCAAGCCCAGTGGAGAATGCCAACAAAGGGGAACCTGTGTGTCACGATGGACCATTTGACACGAGGAAGAGAAGCCTGCGAAAGAGCCCTGCTATGGAAGATTCACATCAGAGACGGTGGGGGTGAAGATGTGAGCAACGGAGGGCCAGTCCCGACCGACTTGCCAAGTCAGGAAAATCACAATCATACGCAGAGATGTGAAAGTTGCAGTTCTGGTAGACATCCCATTGCTAGCCCGGTCCACAGCCTGTGTTGTTGGCTGATTCATGACATCCGCCCAGCCTGCCTCCGATGGCAAGCGCCCTGAGTGATGAGGGGAGTAGTCACTACTTTTCACAGCCAACAGTGGTGAGCGATTACTGTGATTAACAGGGACACCGGGTCCATTTGCATGATGAACTTGCAGCTTTGGACAGTGAGGAATTATGGTGATTAGCTATTCAGAGTGATTAAAAGTTCACTGGCTACGGCAAAATCTCAGCTGATGGGGGAAAAGTGATAGAGAAGGGTAGGTCCACTGCAAAGGGAGTGGCCGCTGATACAGAGCCACTAATATGAGAAGCAGGAGATAGACACAACTGTCATTACCTTGGTTGCATCCACAATGACCCATAATAAACTGAGCTTCCCAGACAGAGAGAAAGGAGGAGGAAAAGTAATAATTAACAACAACTACAACAAAAAAGGCCTTGTTTGGGGGAAGGAAGAACTGAAATCTTCTTTACCCTGAAAAAATAGGATTAACTTTAAAACAATTCTATTAACTCTACTTAGGCTAGATTCAGGGGTGGTTGAGTCTAAGAAATACAGATGTGTAGAAAGGGCATAGGAAAGACCTAGCCTAGTGGGTAAAAGCTTGGGCTCTAGGGTAAGAAATCAAGGTTAATCATATTCTTTTACTTTCCAGGTGAGACCTGGTGAAGTCCACTCTAAGTTTGAAAAAGGGGGTTAATCTCAGTAACTCTCAGCACTTGCGCTGCTGAAGGCTTCAGTGAGAAAATGCCTAGAAAGCACTTAAAATGTGCCTGGAGCATCATGCTCAAGAAATACTATTATTAATAACCAAATCATTTTGGCATTTCAATTCCAAGGGATCAACCTACTTTTATGTGTACCAGTGAAGTCTCCACCACAGGGGCATACTTATCCAGTTTAGAGTGGATATGATACTAGGGAAAATACCCCATGACATGGATGACAGAACCGAGATTCCAAATGTCCTTAACAAGCTGGAGTGACACTGCAGCCCTGACCTAATAAAACTGAATTCTGCAATGTATGCTGAGTCAGCCTTCAGACTGACCACTGGGCATATAAAGCTGACTCAGAAGTGGTAGTTAGAAAGAAAGAAGCCTGTATAAACAAAGGCCGTTCCGGGGTATAAGCACAGTCGCAGGGCCACACCCGGAGGAAGGGTGTGTTACCCTCCAGGGGTCATGAGGGAGCAGGGAAGTGAGGGAGCCCCATCGCAGCTGAACTTCAGGCAGAGGAAACACAATGTGGGAAGGAGTAAAACATTAAATGTCATGGCATATTTGAGAAACGACAGAAAAGAGTGGTGAGCGAAAGGGAGAAGGGATAGGGGAATAAACCGGACACAATGTTGAGAGACATCAAGTGCCATGTTAAAGAGTTTGGGGTATGTTTTGAAGGGAGCACAGGAGGAGTTACTAGCTTATGAAATAAATATATTTATTAGGCACCTATTATATGCCAGACATTTTTCTAGGCACTGAGAATGTAGCTGATAGCAGAGAAGAGTACCTGCCCTCCGGGGGCATATATTTTAATGGGAATAGAGAATAAACAACTAGGGTATGAATAAATAAAACATTTCTTTTCTCAGGTAGTAAGTGTTGCAAAGATACAAATATGCTATAAGAAGGTATAACAAGGTAAGAAGCAGACAGG
>NW_006292696.1:5133881-5134159 GCF_000327345.1 Myotis davidii | reverse complement strand
TGCCTAGAAAGCACTTAAAATGTGCCTGGAGCACCATGCTCAAGAAATACTATTATTAATAACAAAACAACCTTAAAATCATTTTGGCATTTCAATTCCAAGGGATCAACCTACTTTTATGTGTACCAGTGAAGTCTCCACCACAGGGGCATACTTAT
Source organism: Myotis davidii (assembly GCF_000327345.1). Classification (NCBI taxonomy): domain Eukaryota; kingdom Metazoa; phylum Chordata; class Mammalia; order Chiroptera; family Vespertilionidae; genus Myotis; species Myotis davidii. The sequence goes on along the minus strand of NW_006292696.1, from coordinate 5,134,001 downwards.
CCAGTTTAGAGTGGATATGATACTAGGGAAAATACCCCATGACATGGATGACAGAACCGAGATTCCAAATGTCCTTAACAAGCTGAAGTGACACTGCAGCCCTGACCTAATAAAACTGAA
>NW_006292696.1:5130343-5133868 GCF_000327345.1 Myotis davidii | reverse complement strand
GCATGAGGGAGCAGGGAAGTGAGGGAGCCCCATCGCAGCTGAACTTTAGGCAGAGGAAACACAATGTGGGAAGGAGTAAAACATTAAATGTCATGGCATATTTGAGAAATGACAGAAAAGAGTGGTGAGCGAAAGGGAGAAGGGATAGGGGAATAAACCGGACACAATGTTGAGAGACATCAAGTGCCATGTTAAAGAGTTTGGGGTATGTTTTGAAGGGAGCACAGGAGGAGTTACTAGCTTATGAAATAAATATATTTATTAGACACCTATTATATGCCAGACATTTTTCTAGGCACTGAGAATGTAGCTGATAGCAGAGAAGAGTACCTGCCCTCCGGGGGCATATATTTTAATGGGAATAGAGAATAAACAACTAGGGTATGAATAAATAAAACATTTCTTTTCTCAGGTAGTAAGTGTTGCAAAGATACAAATATGCTATAAGAAGGTATAACAAGGTAAGAGGATAGCAGACAGGGATGCGACTGGAGCCAAGGTGGTTTTAGGAGTGCTTTCCCAAGAAGGTAACATTCAAGCTGAGACCTGAATGACAAGAATCAAGCCAGGCAAAGAGTTGGTGGCATAACCATCCAAGGTGGTTAATGGGAAAAGAGAACAAACAACGAGGGTATGAATAAATAAAACATTTCTTTTCTCAGGCAGTAAGGGCTGCAAAGATACAAATATGAGATAGGAAGGTATAACAGGGTAAGAGGATAGCAGACAGGGATGAAACTGGAGCCAAGGTGGTCTAGGAGTGCTTTCCCGAGAAGGTAACATTCAAGCTGAGACCTGGATGACAAGAATCAAGCCAGGCAAAGATTTGGTGGCACAACCATCCAAGGTGTAGAAAAGGCAAATTCACCTACTGGCTGTTTTGAGTGAAAAAAGGCATTGAATGTGGAGCATGTAGTGGATGGAGGAGTGGTTGGGGAATTAATTAGAGAAGAAGGCAGGAGCCAGATATCATGGAGCAGGAGTTCATGTGAGCCATGGGCACTTCTGGAACACTGTTGGAGTGTTCTTTGTTAGTGGCAATGACAAATCTCCCTCCTGGCATTGAGAGGGCACAGGCCAGGAATGCTGGGTTTCCTGTACACTTGGGACAGTTCATACATCAAAGAGTTGTCGTTCAACCTACATGACTGTCTCATGTCCCAATGGACATTCATTTAGGTAAGACATTGCTTATAATTATCTCAGCCTAGAACCTAAATCCATTTTACCTGGCAACACAATTTTTTTTAAATGAAGATCTAATAACTCCTGAATTTTCCAGAAATACAAATACCTTATGAACTGAAGGAAGACTCTACTTTTTTGTCCTGAACATTACCAAGAACCTCTCAGGATAGAATGTCACTAGTCAAAACAAAAACATGTCTCAGTTTTCATTTGTTGCTTACATATTCCTGGTGACTTCACCTGTAGATACAGGCATTTATTCCCTATGTCATCTAGTGGAATTGTACCTGTACATGTACACATAGAAATTCATATTGCATTATTTAAAAATCACTTCTATTTTGTTACTGTATAAAATTGGGTCATTTCTATTTTCTTTAATTAGTGACCTACTGGCTGTTTTGAGTGAAAAAAGGCATTGAATGTGGAGCATGTAGTGGATGGAGGAGTGGTTGGGGAATTAATTAGAGAAGAAGGCAGGAGCCAGATATCATGGAGCAGGAGTTCATGTGAGCCATGGGCATTTCTGGAACACTGTTGGAGTGTTCTTTGTTAGTGGCAATGACAGAACTCCCTCCTGGCATTGAGAGGGCACAGGCCAGGAATGCTGGGTTTCCTGTACACGTGGAACAGTTCATACATCAAAGAGTTGTCATTCAACCTACATGACTTTCTCATGTCCCAGTGGACATTCATTTAGGTAAGACATTGCTTATGATTATCTCAGCCTAGAACCTAAATCCATCTTACCTGGCAACACAATTTTTAAAAAATGAAGATCTAATAACTCCTGAATTTTCCAGAAACACAAATACCTTATGAACTGAAGGAAGACTCTACTTTTTGTCCTGAACATTACCAAGAACCTCTCAGGATAGAATGTCACTAGTCAAAACAAAAACATGTCTCAGTTTTCATTTGTTGTTTACATATTCCTGGTGACTTCACCTGTAGATACAGGCATTTATTCCCTATGTCATCTAGTGGAATTGTACCTGTACATGTACACATAGAAATTCATATTGCATTATTTAAAAATCACTTCTATTTTGTTACTGTATAAAATTGGGTCATTTCTATTTTCTTTAATTAGTGACCAGATTATATTCTCTGTAAACTTCAATATGAGAGAGTAAAGGGGCGGGGGATGATTTAAAGTATCTGTTTATGAAATGGAGTCTCCAGGTCTGTAGAACATGGTGAATTCTATCCTCAGTCCAATGAGAAGTTTGGAGGATACGAAATAAGGGAGTGCTGTGATCGGACTCGCAGTTTCACATGCTTCTATCTGCCTTTGTGGAGCCCTGATTGAAGGAGGGAAGAAGGGAATCAGAGAAACCAGCAAAAAGCCTGAGGGGTCAAGGAAACGATGGAAAACTGGACCAAGTTATCAAAAATACAGTTGGTGGAAGCTCATTTATTTTTCTGCTTAGAACCCTTGAAGTATTTGAGGCTTTATCATATCATTCCATATTATTTTCCTCTTTCTGCTAAATATGCCCAGACCCTTTCATTAAATCCTGTGTGACATGGTTTCTAGGCTCCTCTCTGCCTTGTCAACGAAGACATCTGAAACATTTCTGGGTTGTCACTATCCCTCTTAAGGGCTCCCAGATTTGAAGAAAATTCTTTAAATGGCATTTGACTTATTGACTAGATGATTTAACAACTGGCACCTATAAACTCTTTACCCCGCCAGATTTGAAGAAAATTCTTTAAATGGCATTTAACAACTGGCACCTATAAACTCTTTACCCTGCTGTCTATGGAAGAATAAACTAGCATTTTCTGTAGCAGCATTGCACTATTTCTTTACCTTCAACTTGTGGAGAAATCTGACTTCCCTTCCAGCCTTCGACATTCTTTGAGCCTATACACCAGTCTTTATGTTTCTTAAGAATGCCACTCTGATTAGCTTTGATTTCTCCCTATCCTTAACCACTGGAATCCAATATCATATCATGAATATTGGAAAGAGAAGCCCTCTACACATCACAAAAGCCCGAAGAAGAAGAAAAACAAGGAGGAGGAGGGGTAGAAGAGGAGAAGAGAGAGAGATAGGAGGAGCAGGAAGCAGCATGTGACAAATTCCAGCTGAGTAGTCCAAACAGCAGGTGTCACAGTGTTTGCCATTTTTTCATGGGCTACAACTTGTGTATAAGTGGAGCCTTTCCTCACAGTCCCTTTCTCTTAAGCTGTTGTGTTTGTTGTCACCAACCATCTCTTATGTAGCAGTGGACACATCTTTCCTCAGTGTATCCCAATGTACTTCTGCAAAAGAGAATGCTTCCTGAAGTTCTGAGTTCTTCATCATTGGAAGTAGGTAAGCAAAGAGTA
>NW_006292696.1:5128244-5130087 GCF_000327345.1 Myotis davidii | reverse complement strand
GTTAAATGGAAAATCAGACTTGTGGCAACTGCAAGGCTGTGATTTACTAGATGACACACAGGATCCATTATAATTCTGAAACTACTAATCCCATGATTCCTGTAGTCTTTCATTAGCTAAGTTTGCAATTGGCCAAATCCTCTCACTTGGCACCTGGGGATGGTTCCATGAAACCCATTGTTTCAGTTATCCATTAACAAATGATCACAAAACATAGTGATATAAAGCAACAACCATTTTTATTATGCTCATGGTTTCTGTAGGAGAGAAATCTGGACAGGAAACAATAGGACCTGCTTGCCTCTGCTCTTCAGTTTCTGGGCCTCTATTGGGGAGACATGGATGACCCGGGATGACTCAAAAGTTTAGAAATGGCTCCAACCACTGGGGGCTGGAATCCTCTAGAACAGTGGTTCTCAACCTTCTGGCCCTTTAAATACATTTCCTCATGTTGTGACCCAACCATAAAATTATTTTTGTTGCTACTTCATAACTGTAATGTTGCTACTGTTAGGAATCGTAATGTAAATATCTGATATGCAGGATGGTCTTAGGCGACCCCTGTGAAAGGGTCATTCAACCGCCAAAGGGGTCGCGACCCACAGGTTGAGAGCCACTGTGCTAGAAGCTTACACACTCACATATTTGGTACCTGTGCTGGGATGACTGAGAAGCTAGTTTCAGCTCAAACTGTTGACTGGATCATCTGGAAGCTTCTCCATGGGGCCTCGGCTTCCTCACTATATGGTGGCAGTTAAAGTTTTTTCACAGGGGCTTGGGTTCTACCCTGGGGATGGTTCCATGAAACCCATTGTTTCAGCTATCCATTAACAAATGATTCTAAAACATAGTGATATAAAGCAACAACCATTTTATTATGCTCATGGTTTCTGCAGGGGAGGAATTTGCATAGGAAACAATAGGACTAGCTTATCTCTGCCCTTCAGTGTCTGGGCCTCTACTGGGGAGACATGGATGACTAGGGGTCAGCTCAAACTGTTGACTGGATCATCTGGAAGCTTCTCCATGGGGCCTCGGCTTCCTCACTATATGGTGGCAGTTAAAGTTTTTTCACAGGGGCTTGGGTTCTACAAGCCAAGTGTTCCAGTTGAACAAGGTGGAAACTGCATGGTCTTTTATGACCTATCCTTGGAAGTCATTAGCATCACTTTTTATAGGTTGAATCTGTCATAGACCTGCCCTGATTTAAGGAGAGGGGCCACAGATCTGACCTTCCAATAGGAGAGATGTCAAAGAACATGCAGCAGCATTTTAAAGTTGCCACATTCCCTATGGCATATATTTTTAAATTTTAGATAACAGCAACCAAGTTTTTATTTTCTTCTTCTAAATTTTCTGACTCTGATAGAAGTAAAGTTACGTACCTGTGTAGCTTACAAACAGAGGCCAGGCTTCTAAGCGCAACAGGGAAGAAAGGAGAGAACCAAAGCTTCCAGTGGTCATGCCAGAGATTTTTTGGAGCCAAGAGCTCATATGCCTTTGGAGTGGAACAAAGACTGACACTCTGGACACCTGCTGCTTCCTTTGAAAGGCCCTAGGAGTTCCAATATTAAACTCTGCAGCACTCCAAACCCTGGGAGAGTCTTGTGCAGACCAATTTATTGGACACTGACCTTTAACCCACTGAAACTTGTATGTGTTCTATAAGTCTCCCAGTGCTCTGTTGTGGCTAATTGGTTACCTAGACATGTCCTCATTCTCCCCTGGACTGTAAACATGCCTGAGCCCGGGAGAAAGGATGCAAAGGAAGAGACAACTATGCTTCCTTCTGAGATCCATCAAGTTCAACTTCTGAGCAACAAAGGAGAGGAGAGGAAACGAG
>NW_006292696.1:5093148-5127668 GCF_000327345.1 Myotis davidii | reverse complement strand
CAGCCCCCGTCCCCTGGCGCGCGGAAGTGCGTCATCACCGGGGCCGGGATTCTTCCGGAGGTGGGTGGAGCCGGCGGGCGCGGACGGGGGCCGCTCTGGAGACAGCCAGGCGGGAGCCACTGGCAGCCCGGCCGCCGGAGCTGGTGCCGGGCCGCGCCCCGCGTCTGTGAACCTGGGTTCGGGGACGTGGCGGCCCCTTGGCCGAGCGCTAAGCTGCCGACTCAGGGACCTCAGAGCTCTAAAGTGACCACGAAAGGTGGTCTGAAAACCTTTAATAAGAGCACTTTGTAGTGGGTAGCCATGTCCTGGCTGACCAAGGCCAAGTTTCAGTGTTGCCTGAGCTTACTGTCTCTTTGCATCTAAGACAACACCCTGTGCAACGTCAGGGTCAGGGTCATGCCCCTCGACCAGGCCCTCAGGGCGCAGGCACGTGCCTGGGCGCTGCGGCGCACGTGCCCTCCTTACCGTGTGAATTGTCCGCTGCCAGCTGCCCTGCACCCACCTGCGTAAAAGCAGCCTGTGTCTGTCACTTTGCTTTCCACCCAGTCCCAGAGGCTTCCCTGCGTTGCTTTCGCCCAACCTTCAGTGGCTCTCAACCTTCCTAATGCCCCTTCCTGACACAGTTCCTCATGTTGTGGCGACCCCCAACCATAAAATTATTTTTGTTGCTACTTCATCACTGTAATTTTGCTACTGTTAGGAATCGTAATGTAAATATCTGATATGCAGGATGGTCTTAGGCGACCCCTGTGAAAGGGTCATTCAACCGCCAAAGGGGTCGCGACCCACAGGTTGAGAGCCACTGTGCTAGAAGCTTACACACTCACATATTTGGTACCTGTGCTGGGATGACTGAGAAGCTAGTTTCAGCTCAAACTGTTGACTGGATCATCTGGAAGCTTCTCCATGGGGCCTCGGCTTCCTCACTATATGGTGGCAGTTAAAGTTTTTTCACAGGGGCTTGGGTTCTACAAGCCAAGTGTTCCAGTTGAACAAGGTGGAAACTGCATGGTCTTTTATGACCTATCCTTGGAAGTCATTAGCATCACTTTTTATAGGTTGAATCTGTCATAGACCTGCCCTGATTTAAGGAGAGGGGCCACAGATCTGACCTTCCAATAGGAGAGATGTCAAAGAACATGCAGCAGCATTTTAAAGTTGCCACATTCCCTATGGCATATATTTTTAAATTTTAGATAACAGCAACCAAGTTTTTATTTTCTTCTTCTAAATTTTCTGACTCTGATAGAAGTAAAGTTACGTACCTGTGTAGCTTACAAACAGAGGCCAGGCTTCTAAGCGCAACAGGGAAGAAAGGAGAGAACCAAAGCTTCCAGTGGTCATGCCAGAGATTTTTTGGAGCCAAGAGCTCATATGCCTTTGGAGTGGAACAAAGACTGACACTCTGGACACCTGCTGCTTCCTTTGAAAGACCCTAGGAGCTCCAATATTAAACTCTGCAGCACTCCAAACCCTGGGAGAGCCTTGCGCAGACCAATTTATTGGACACTGACCTTTAACCCACTGAAACTTGTATGTGTTCTATAAGTGTCCCAGTGCTCTGTTGTGGCTAATTGGTTACCTAGACATGTCCTCATTCTCCCCTGGACACTGTAAACATGCCTGAGCCCGGGAGAAAGGATGCAAAGGAAGAGACAACTACGCTTCCTTCTGAGAACCATCAAGTTCAACTTCTGAGCAAGAAAGGAGAGGAAAGGAAAAGAGAGCTACCTCAGCAAGGGAACTGAAATGCTAGAAGAAGGACCCCCCTCTTGGCTGAGAGTAGTGGAGTTCTCTGCAAAAATCCCCAGCAAATTATTCCTCACTGCACATCAGCAGAGGCTGATCTGATTAAACTCACAAATCAACTCTGTGTTTCTGTGGGAAGGGTATGGAGCTGGGTGTGTTCGTTAAGCTATACATTATCATCAAAACTGGAGGCTTTGCCCGGTAGGTGTGGCTCAGTGGTTGAGCGTCGACCCATGAACCAGGAGGTCATGGTTAGGTTCCCAGTCATGTCACATGCCTGACTTGCAGGCTTGATCCCCAGTAGGGGGCGTGTAGGAGGCAGACAATCAATGATTCTCTCTCATCATTGATCTCTCTCTCTCTCTCTCTCTCTCTCTCTCTCTCTCCCTTCTTCTCTGAAATCAATTAAAAATATTTTAAAAAAATAACTGGTAGCTTTGGTCAATCACAGGCCTTCTCTATGTTTAGTTCAAGTTACCAGTCTTCTGGGTTCAGAGATGTTGGTTGGCCTTTCAGTTCAAATTCTAAGCTATTGAAATTGAAAGGAGATTACAAGTCAACATCCTGTCATTCACAGCAGGCAGGAGGAAGAAATGAGCATGTTACATGGTCACTAATTAGTCTTCATAATGGTGGTTAATGAGCGTCAACTAAGTTAACTAAGCACACGCAAGTGCCAAACTATTCAACATTTCTTATTGGATTTCATACTTATAATAATCCTATTTTATACATACAAAAACTAAGACCCAGAGAAATGAAGTAACTTACCCCAAATCACAGTGTTTTGCACTGATGCAGCCAGAATTTGAGCCAAGTCTGTATCTAAACCTAAGACTTTCACCAACAGGCAATACGGCCTCTGCTCACAAGCACATATGAGACACCATTAAGGAACTCCCTGAGCAGTCAGGTGAGGCTGGAGAAGGTGAGGTCTGACCTCAGTCTTCAGGGTAAGAAGAACTTAACTACGCTGAGAAAGTAGAAAGGGGTGCTGTAGCGAGAGCATTACAGACACAAGAAATGACGTGTGTAAAGCATGAAAGCTCCTTTGCATCAGGAATCATGTTTTCTTGTTCATGGAAGCCCTCGGTGCCTTGTATATAACAGCCATGCGACGAGTCAACAGAGTACTGTAGCCACAGACACGGTCTTTGGAGTCAGACTGCAGTGTTGAGCTATGTGACTTCAAACAACTGGTTTCACCTCTGTGAGCTTTATTTTTGCCACCTGTTAAAATGGGAGGGGATAGTAGAATCTGCCTCCTAGATTTGTGAGGGAAGGTCAAACGCGACGTCATGTGGGTAAAATGCATGCATAGGCTAGTGCCAGCCATTGAGTCAGAGCTCATAAAATAGTAACAATGGTTGTTTATTATTAGGTTCTCAATAAGTCTGTCAAGGGTTAATGCATGGCCCTGGCATGGCATGGCATGACTTATTAATGGCAGCAAGGATTTCAATACGACAGGGAAGATGACAGACAGTGGTTCAAGGTAAAGCTGATGCCAACCTAATAGTCCATGATCCTGATGGTGAGGGTGAGGAGGAGAAGAAAGGTATCACCTTGCATTTACATTGCAATTTGCACTTCATGACATACTTTCACAGTCATTATGTTACTCAATCTCCAAACAAAGATATGGCAAATGTGTGATGTCTGTGTCTTGTCCCCATTTTGCATAAATCTGCAGAGGCCCAGAGAGTATAAGTACCTGGAAAAAGTCAACAGGCTGACAAGCAACAGGAAAACAAACAAAGCCCAATTATTCTGACTCCTGGCTCTTTATCCCTCCACATGGACAGGACTGCAGGGAATTTGCTTAATACCAGAGAATCGGTTTGACAGGCTTGCTGGCTATTCACCAAACCTCGTTTCTTCTTTTCCTGGAACATGCCTTTACTACATTTCCTTCACTAAAGTCACTACATTTATAAAAGTATCTGAAATTTTTTTTTCTCAGAAAGGCTGACAATTTTCTGCATTTTGATTTATTAATATAATGATGTTTCCCCCTTTAAAAAGATCCATTCAAAATACCTAAATCCTGGAAGTAGAGAATTTTTAACTAAAAAAAAAAATACCAGGATAATCTTTTTAAAGAAAAAAATATTAATATTCTTTTAGCTTGATACATAAAAATCATCTCTTCCCTTATGCTCTAGGGAACATAAATGGACTGCAAGTGTACATTTATACATCATTGCATCTCCCTTGCAGTTAGGTGTGACCACGTGGCTGAGCTCTGGTCAGCGGATCATGGGCAGAATGATTTGTGGCATTTCCAGGCCTCATCCAGGAGGTCATCCTCTCCCCTTAAGCAGCAACATTAGAAGATGGCAAATCTATAAAATAGAAGGGACCTGGATTCCTAAATCTTAACTTTAGATGAAACTGCCAATTGCTCTGAAATATCCATTTTGGAAATTAAATGAGCAAGAAATACATTTCTATTATGTTAAGCCACTGAGGCTTATCTGTTTCAGCAGCTAGCATTACCTTAACTAATAAAACCATGGAAACGGATATAAATAGTACAAACCCAGACACTCACTAAGACCATCTTCAGAATTCCCTGGGTCTACACTTCAATGAACCTTTGCCTCTTTATTGGAATCACATTATGTCCCAATCCTGAAAGCAGGTGGTAATAGATAAGACTCAAAACTCAATTTACTTGGGGCAGAGTCTTATCTACCTTTGTGTCCTCAGCACTTCATACCATATCAGGCACAGGGTAGATGTTTAATAAAGGGAGACATATAAATGACCACTTTAATAGCCATCATCCAAGGAGATGACAGCCGAATGGGACTTGAGTGATTAGCTTCTCCAAATGGAAGAGGGTAATTTCCCACTGGAGGCATCCTACAGAGCAGATCTGCCATGACTGGTGAGATATTTTATTCATGTATTTATTCATTTCTTCAAAGCTCTTTATTGAGTACCTGTTGTATGGCTGGCACCATTCCAAGGGATCAAGGCAACAACAACCACCAAAAAAAAACCCAGATGAGGTCTCTGTGTTTGTGACTCTTACATTTGAAGGGAACTGGAATGTACCAACCCAGAATACATCTCTTTGGCTTAAAGATTATTTTGAGCTGATTTTTTTTTTTTTTTTGAGAAACAGCCTACACAGGAGAAGCTCTGAAAACAGAGAAGTTACCCTTCAGTAAGGAAAGTTTACATTGATTAAAAAAATCTCCATTTTTTAAGTGTGCTTCCCTCTGCATCGAGATAAGAAGGATGACTCCAAATCACAAGGAACTCTATGTGGAGAAAAAGGGACCTTAGTACGCTGTTGGTGGGAATGCAGACCAGTATAACCATTATGGAAAATAGTGTGGAGTTCCCTCAAAAAATTAAAAAAGGAACTACCATTTGACCCAGTGATCCCACTTCTAGGAATATATCCTAAGAAGCCAGAAACACCAATCCAGAAAGAATATATACACCCCTATGTTCATAGCAGTACAATTTATAATAGCTAAGATCTGGAAACAGCCCAAGTACTCATCAGTAGATGAGTGGGTAAAAAAAGCTGTGGTACATTTACACAACAGAATACTATGCAGCTGCAAAAAAGAAGGTGCTCTTATCCTTTGAGACAGCATGGATGGGCTTGAAGAGTATTTATGCTATGCAAAATAAGCCAGTCATAGAAAGACAAACATTACACGATCTCATTATATGTGGAATTTAATGAACAAAATAAACTGTTGAACAAAAAAGATCCAGAGATATTGAAGCATGCAACAGACTGAAGTATCTCAGGGTGGGGTCAGGAAGAGTTTAACCAATTAACTTATATGCATATATGCATAGCCTAGGACAGGCAATAGTGCAATAGTGTGGGGAAGGCCTGGGGAGGAGAACAAAGCAGGGTGGAGAGGGTCAAGGGAGCAAAAAAGGGGGGGCATTTGTAATACTGTCAACAAGAAAAATAAATTAAAAATAAATAAATAAATCACAAGGAATTCTATTAGTGGAAAAGGCACTGACTGTATAACAAACCTATCCCTCATTTACTATGCTTTTCCTGGTAACCTCCCATAACTGGCCTTCCCAACCCCCAACATCTTTATTTTGTCTTTAGCTGAAGATGTTATTTGAGAGGGTGGCTTGGGCCATCTCTGGAAGCTAATCAATTTTTCTGAGTGTCTCCCAGGTATACATAAGATATACATGTTAATAAATGTCTGCTGTTTTTCTTTCATTAATCTTTTACTACATGGGGTCTCAGCCAAGAACTCAAAGGGCAGAGGAAAAGTTATTCTTTTCCTCCCCTATACATTCTAATAAAATTCTCTTTGTGTGTTGAAACACTTGCATGCAAAACTGGCTCCCAGATCAGCCAGGTCCTCAGTCCTCTGGGTACACGTAATAGTGAGTGTGTCAGGTTAGCAAAGTTATGATGAGAGATACATTATGATAATAATCCATTCTCTCAAAGCATAAGAACACCTGCTCCAAAGCCATCAAGAAAGGAAATCAACAACTAAAAGCTAGAGAACAAATTAACCGGATCTTCACTCCCAAAGCGAAACCACACAGGAAAAATAAAAATCACGGCAATGAAAGTGAGTAGTCAAGATCACCCTCTGTGGCTGGTCATACAGTTGATGACGGTGTCAATCCATTCTGCATCTAAGCTCCTGTTTTATAAGAGTTAATCATATAATTTGGCTACAGCAATGTGAGCAATGGCAGATGTGCTGTCCAACTGACCAGGTTAAGAAAAATAAAGGCAGATGGTTTTAGATTAAAGTCTGGATGGCGACACTGCCATGAGAGAATTGACGTTCTGTCACCAGGCCAAGGTTCTTCGATTTACTTTATTCTCTAAATTATCTGCCACCTGGTGGGCCAGGGAATCATTTAGAAGTTTAGTCATGGGCAGCTGATAAAAACTTAATTTAGATTCAGTGATTTCATTTACGGAATATTTACTGAGTGCCTACTGTGTGTACAACAACACAGTAGGTGCTGGGGAATACAACCACCAGCAGGCCAATAAGGTGACTTCAGATTCTGTGAAGTGCAACCAAGAGAATAAGACAGGGTAATGGTGGGCACGGGAACGCCTAGCAATAGAGTGCTTAGGAAAGGCCTCTCTGAGGCAGTGACACCAGCTAAGAAAGGAGAGATGGTGTATCAGTTTTCTATTGCTGCATAACAAGTTGCCACAAATTCACTGTCTCAGAGTTTCTGTGAGGAGTCCAGGTAGGAATTAGCTAAGTCCTCTGTTCAGGGTCTCATGAGCTGAAACCAAAGCACCAGAAGAGGTTGTGATCTCATCAGGGGGTTTGGAGTTCTCTGAGAAGCTCACTGGTTGTCAGCCAGATTTATTTTCTTTTGGCTGTATTATTGTGGCCCCTGTTTTCTTGCTAGTTGTTAGCTGGGGACAACTCTCAGCTCTTAGACATTATCCTTACGGTCTTTCTGCATGGTCCCCCTTTTTTTACAATCTACTGTAATATTTTTAATCCCCACCTGAGGAGTGAGAATATTTTTCCATTGATTTTTAGAGAGATTGGAAGAGAGGGGGGAAGGGGAACAGAAAAACAGAGGGGCGAGAGAAACATTGCTTGGTTGCCTCCCACAGACACCACAACTGGGGGCAGGGATCGAACTGAAACCCAGGTAGGTATCCTTGATCATAATCCAACCCTTAACCATTTGGTCACAGGTTAAGGCTCTAACCACCAGCCAGGGCACAACTTGCTTTCTAACAGTCCAATGGGAAAGCATCTCTCTGACACTTTACCTTCTTTTAAAGGACTCACTTGATTATATCAGGCCCACCTAGGAGTTTCTCTTTTGATTAACTCACTGTCAAATCATCAGTAACATTATCATAGATGTAAGGCAGCATCATATTCACTGATTCCACCCAGTCAAGGGGAGGGGATAATACAGGGCTTGGAACACTACAGGGGGTGGGGGGAGGTCTGGGAGGCCTTCTTAAAATTCTGCCCAGAATAGATGAGGACCAGCCATTCAAAATCAGGCAGGCAGAGTTATCAGAAAGTGCAAAGAACAAATTTGATATTTTCAGGAAAGGAAAAAAAGGTTGGTCTACTGAAGCATGGTGAACAAGGCAAAGTGTAGAAGGAGGTAAGACAGGAGTCATCGGCAGGAGTCAGGCCACCGAGGGCCTTGGCGTCTATGAAAATGATTTGAACTTCATTTTATGTGTAACTAGAATTCTACTAATGTTAACTGAGCCCCTCTGACATGCTATTGGACTCAGCAATGACATGAAGAACATCAAGAGAAATGGGGGGCATTAACTTGCTGTGGCTACCTCTCATTTTGAGAAATGAGGGCTTATGCTAAAGGTTCTTTATAGGGCTAACACTCCATTGTTTCTAAGTCCTGTTAAAAAGACTATTCAGGTAAAATTAAAAATACTATGAATGTAATCACTTCCTAGTGTTGGCTGACCTAATTAGAAAGGAATCTGGTCTCCTGCTTCTTCTAAGCATCTTCCAATGCCCAAGAATGCACCCTTGGGTCACTTCATAAATTCTATAAATAACATTAATAACATTTCCAGAAGCAATATAAGATTTGTCCTTTGGTCAGGGGAGAACTCATAATTAGTGTTTTTAGAATTTTCTAGCAACGCAGATTTTCAAAGATAGCACTGACGCAAGAGCTTATTGCTTTGAAATGCTAGCTCATCACAGTCGCTTTTTCTTCTTTTTCTTAAACTTGGGCTGAAAGAGAGACCCAAGTCTGAACGGAACAACCATTAGGAATGTCACTAATTGACCCAAGAGTCACAGGTATAACTGCTTTCTCAGTTTCTTCGATTGAATTACTAGCAGGATTTACCCAAGGCTTCCCCTTGCACCTCAGATTAGTAGGAAAAAACTTAAGAAATGATAGAACTAAGATTCTAAAACTTGAAGGCCCAATGAGGGCTCTTGGATAACTCCCACTTTTTCCTAAGTACCTACTCATTAGTGTAATTTCCCAAGTTTCATTTGGACCAAAATTTGGGTTATCAGTACAATAAGGCAATTTAAGATCTCTTCTCAACATCACTTTTTTTGTTTCTATAACTGTGGTCTTATGTTATAAAGATAATGTTACATTATTTTCCTCTCGGGAAGTAAGAGAAATTTATTCAATGAAGCAATCTAAAAATAACTTATTCTAGAGCTAGTGGCTTCCATGGTTACCAAAAGACCCTGTTGAATCTTTGCTCTAATAGGCAACCACAAATGGGGAATCATTTGAATTGAAATCCACACATGCCCAAAATAGCATGAGAGGCCCTAGAACAGGGCTATTCAGCCTTCCATTCCACTAAGTTCAGTCTTCTTTACAGCCCTATGAAAAGCACATGCCAGGAAGAAAGCAGATGTCTGCAAACGAAATAAAACTTGGCCCTAAATCAATTTCTAGGTTCTGGGAATCCCCACCACACTGTTACGCTCTGACAAGCCCCGCAGTAGTTCACAGTGTAAATTTTAAAAATATCATCTTTACAAATAACTGATTATATGCTTTATTTCTGCTAAAGGCATCAAAGGGAAGTTATGTTTTTTCCCCTTAAGTATGTCATGTGACTGTATATGAAAGTTACACACATATCTTTGATGGTTGGGAATGTGGTAATGTATGCCTGTGTATGTATATTTGAAAAATACATGCTCATATATTTATGTGTTCCTTCATGCTTTTGAAGTCTCCTAAAATTCTAGTATCCCATTCCAACTTGTTTCCAGAACCAGGGGCATAAGTAGAATCTACTTCCGAAAGAAGAATGTCATGTTTTTCATCATAGATTCTTGGCTCTAGTATACCCTAAACATATTTAATGAACTATGAGAAAAACACACACCAAAACATATTAAAATTGCATATACATTAACTAAGCTGAATAGTAAGAGTGCCAAAGATAGAAATTTAATTAATTTGTGTACCAGTAATTTAGATTAGTCTTAGGCAATCAAATCTGACATAAATTGGTGCAAAAAAAACCCAAACTGTTTAATATCAATTAAATTAGCTTAAATATTTTTTGCACCAAAGGTGGTTTTATGGTTCTTTCATTCAGCAATACCCAGCAAGTAGCTGCCATGTGCCAACCAGTATTCTAGACATGAGGGTATGACGTGAGTAAGATGGATAAGGTACCTATCCTCATTAAGCTAACATTCCTATAGGAAATGAACAAACCAATCAAGTTCCAAACCATAATGTGTTTGTAATAATTAAGGAAATTATACAAACCCATTTGATAGACAGTACAGGGAAGGTAGTGAGGTCAAGAAGGCATAACTAAGGGGTCTCTGAGCTCTTAAAGTTTTTAAAGCAGGAGAGTAAATCCAGTCCCTGTGCTCTGCCCAAATTGGCCCAAGAGTCTTTGAGCTCTTCAAAGAGTTAAAGTCAGTAGGAGGAGCCAGTCATGAACAGAATTAGATGAAGACCATGTGGCGACAGAAAACAACGACCTGGAGCAGAGAGAAGAAAGAACCTGACTCATAAAGAAACAGGAAGCAAGCCAGTGTGCCTGGAGCAGAGGAGACAAGCAATACTAGTTAGAAAAGAAGCCAGGTGCCAGAAGGGGCCATGGCAAGGAGCTTAAATTTCACACTAAGTGCCTTGGGAACCCATTAGAAAAATTAAACAGAGCTGTAATAGGATCAGAAATGAGCTTTTAAAAGATGACTCTGGCTGATCGTATGGACAAAGGACTTCTGTAATAAGAGATTATGAATAAGGTGACTACCATCGCATAATCCAAGATGATGTTGGCTTGGCAAGGGTGGTAGCAGAGAAGTGGAGAAGCAGAAATGGTGTTCCTTAGATATTAATGTAGGAAAGGCTGGAAAAGGCTGTCTTTATTTTGCAGATGTGTGGATATATAACAGAATAAAGACATCTTCTAGTTAGGAATGAGCTGTATGCCAAAAGTTTATCAGTTATTTCAAACTCAGGCCACATTTTCCCAAAACTATGGTATTAGCATCTAATGGGAATTTATATGAATAATGAATCAGTCTACTCTTAATACTGGTGATGGGCAGAAAAATCCTCAAGGTCTGCCCTTTCCCCTTATCTGACCTACTCTCAGAGCAGAATGGCTTTAAAGGGTCACACATGTGCCTAATGGCTTTTTTTCATGGTCTTTGTTTTTTCTGTTGCCCCAACTATTTGCTTTAAAATATCAGTTTTATCCTCTATATCTCTGTAGTAGGAAACAATCCTGATTATACATATACCAAGGTATTTAGGCTCTCTAAAGAATAATACCAAACTTATTCATGGTCTCATAAATCTAGAGCAAATGGTTTCAGAAACCTCTCAGAGGAAGGGGAACAACTAAGAAAAAATATGGAAAAAAAAGAAGTAATTGGGCTCATTAAATCTGAGGCTGACGAGGTCTTCTAAGACAATGTTTCTTGAGCTTGAATGTTCAGAAACTTCAAGTTTGGCTAATGTGGGTGGGGTACAGAGACTGGATTTACTATCCTACCTTAACAACTATAAATATAGAAAAAATACATGAAACAACAGTATCCAGACATTGGACAACAAGCAGCATAGGACAGTGATCCCTACCGGAAGGTAAACCAGCTAGGTGTGTGCCCTGGCAATCAGACCTGGAAAGAGGTGAGAGGCCCACAGTGTTGGAAAGGGGAATGCAAACGAAGTCCAGTTGAGAAAACTTGGTTGGGAATTTAAGAGACCAAGGTGGCTAAGAATACTAGAGAGAAGAGGGCTGCAGAGAGAGACGGAGCTCTAGAGAGCTGCGGAGATTTTCTCTCCAATTTTCAGCTGAGTGCTGATCAGTGCATATGTGCAAGAAAACTACCAGAACCCAGAGAAAGGAAATGGGGTAATCCCTGGAGTTCACACATGCTGGGCGTAGTTTATGCTTCCACCAGCCAGAGAGGGAAAATTCTTGTAATACATGTGACATCAGATGGAGTTCTCAGAAAGGCATTGATTCTGAGGACATAGAACAAAATTCGCCCTAGATTAAAGGCTACTATTCCGGTCCCACCTTCCAAAGTTTATTAAAAGCAAGTCTTGAAAGAATCAAACTGTTTCAAAATAAATTATGTCATATCCCAGGACAAAGTACATAAATATTTAAAGGAATATAAAAATTCTACCAACAAAGTAAAATCTGCAATGTCTAACATCTAATAAAAAATCCAGGTAGGTAAATATGCAGAAAAATAGCACCCATGATGAGGATTTTAAAAAATCAACCAATGAAAATAGTCTCAGAAATAACACAGATGATAGAATTAGCACTCAAGAAAATTAAAACACTTTATTATAAATCTATTCCATATAATGAAGAAGGTAGAGGAAAGCATAAGCATGTTAAAGACAGATGTGGAAAAATACATTAAAATCAATCCAAATTAAACCTCTAGAGGTGAAAAATGCAATGGCTCAGATAAAAAAAAATCTACTTGATAGAATTAACAGTGGTTTAGAGACACTGGTGAAGAAAACATTCATGCGCAGCCATGGTGGTTCAGTGGTTGAGCGTTGACTTAAGAATCAGAAGATTACGGTTTGATTCCCAGTCGAGGCATATGCCCAGGTTGCTGGATTGATTCTCTCTCATCATTGATGTTTCTAACTCTCTCTCCCTCTCCCTTCCTCTCTGAAATCAATAAAAATATATTTAAAAAAAGATGTGAATTTGAAGACATAGAAATAAAAAGTATCAAAAATGAAACACAGAAAAAAAATTGCAAAATAAACCTCATTAGTGAGTTGTAGCACAACTATATACATATATATGTGTTCTTGATAAAGGAGGAAGAGGAACATTGAAAAAATATTTGAAGAAATAATAGCTAAAATTTTTTCAAATATGCTGATCTAAGAAGGTCTATGAACTCCAAGCTCAAGAAATAGGAAAATAACTACATTATGGTACATTACAACATAATCTAATTGCTTAAAATCAGAAATAAAGGGGAAAAAATCTTAGAAGAGTCATGAAAAACTTCAGTGTGATTATGAGTTACAATGCAGGTTCTGATTCAGTAGGTCTGGGTCGGCTCTGAAATTCTGCATTTCTAAGAAGTTCTCAGGTGGTTGTAATGCTGCTAGTGTGTGTGATAAACACACTTTTGAGAAGACAATTCCTAAGATTCTAATGGTCAAACTGTTTTGTTTTTCTAAGTCAATTCAAGATACCCAAAGACTCACAATTGAAAGAGATGGGATAGATATAAAGAAGCATCACAAAAAATAGATACAGAGGCAGAGCAACATCGAACAGACTGTCAAACTACAGCGGGAAGGCTGAGTAGGGTTGGGCGGGGGGGATTAAGAGATGAGGGGGTAAGAGATCAACCAAAAGACTTGTATGCCTGCATACGAGCATAACCAATGGACACAAGACACTGGGGGACATGGGAGGTGAGGGGAGGGTCAAGGGGGGGGGGAAAAAGGGAGGCATATATAATACTCTTTGTAATATTTTAAGCAATAAAACAATTTTTTAAAAAAAGAAGCATCACAGTGTTTGGTTTCCAGTCAATTTCATACTAGTTATACATCAATAGAAAGCTACACAAGAACTTAGTCTTGAAACAAAACAAAACAAAAATAACTTTGAAATTCCTTTGGCCAAGCAGAGTAGATATTTTTTGGCTATTAGCTATTTCTTCTTATTCGGTGATTTTACTTTGATTTCCTTTTGAAACTTTATCTCCTTACTAGAGGCCCGATGCATGAAATTTGTGCAAGAATAGGACTTCCTTCTCCTGGCTGCCAACACCGGCTTCCCTCTGGCACCTGGGACCCGGGCTGGCTTCCCTCTGGCCCCAGCTTCAACCGGAATGACGTCCAGTCGAATTAGCATATTATCCTTTTATTATTGTAGACTTTACTCCCATGTTATGTGCTTTGAGTATGTATTCCCTCCAAACTCCAAGGACGAAACCTATAATCCATCCAGCCAATCAACTCACTATATTTCAAAAGAGAGATTGCCTCTGGATCTTTTTTGTTCCTCAGTTTTATTTTGTTCCTTCGATTCCACATATGCGTGAGATCATGTGACACTTGTCTTTTTCTGCCTGGCTTATTTCACTCAGCATAATAGTCTCCAGGTCCCTCCCATGCTGTCTTAAAGGGTAAGAGATCCTATTTTTTTACTGCTGCATAGTACGCCGTGGTGTGATAGAGAAACATGGGACACACTGTTGAATCTCAGAGGGAAGGCACAGTGGGTAGATGGGTGGGAAGAGATTAACCAAAGAACTTACATGCATATATGCATAACCCATGGACACAGACAATAGTGTGGTGAAGGCCTAAAGCAGGGGGCAGGTGCAGGCCAGAAGGGGTCAATGTGGGGGGTGGGGGGAGAACATCTGTAATACTTTCAATAATAAAGACAAATTTTTAAAAAATAAAATAAAAACAAAAGAGACATTGCTCTTCCATTTGAACAAGAATGTAGGCTAGATCTGCTGCAATCAACCTGCCTCCTTTGGAGGAGAGAGAGAGAGTGTAAGAACGAAGTCGAAAAAGATGAAGCAGAGCCAGGAGAAGAAGAGAGAACGATTAGGTTCTGGTCTGTCAAGTTAACCCCTAGATCACGCTGTCACTGAAGTTAGATCTATGCCAATAAACAGTCCTCTTCTTTAAGGCAAGTCTGATTAATATTTTCTTTTTATTACACATGAAGAATCCTAACAGCAACAAAAATTGTAAATTAAATAAGCTTTTGTGACCTAGCCCAGGAATCTAATCACAAGTTATAACACAATTTCTATTAATCAAATCTCAGGATTCTTGGAGATGTCTCTTCCCTACTTGCTGGTACAGCATTTGTGGATAAAGGGGAAATTAGATTCTGCCTGGCTGGGTCAGAGTGGTTTGCCAGAGCGTCTCTAAAACCATGAGTCTAGCCCAGCATTCAGTAACTTATGTGTCAGGATACTCCTAACAGTAGATGTCACTATATCTGGTGAATACGGTGAAAGAAAAGCATAAACACCATGTAAATAAACATCTTGACTTGGAAAGAAGACACTCATTAACCAAGACAATGAGTACCTGATTGGGGCTTACATTTTTGTTGTTGCTGTCATTGTTGTTAATTAAAAAAAAAAAATTGCACTGAAATCCGGGATAATTCTGAGAAGAGAGAAACCTTCAAATTAAGCATCATGCATTTCCTCTGACAAGACCAGAGGATACATAGAGTGAGAGAGTTACTCTCTGGGCTTCACATTTCCTCTGCTAGAGGGACTGAGTCAGAGGTTCTTTCCTTAGAGTTCTTGAGTTTTTATGATTCTGTTGAGAAATAATGGTTAGTTAAGGTTACAAAATCCTGAAACAATTGAGGCCTAATATTTTTTAAAATTTTTTAAAAATATATATTTTATTGATTTTTTACAGAGAGGAAGGGAGAGAGACAGAGAGTTAGAAACATCGATGAGAGAGACACATGGATCAGCTGCCTCCTGCACACCCCCTACTGGGGAGGTGCCCGCAACCCAGGTACATGCCCTTGACTGGAATCGAACCTGGAACCCTTGAATCCGCAGGCTGATGTCTATCCACTGAGCCAAACCGAGGGCTTGAGGCCTAATATTAATCATATGCTGCATAACAGTCTAGCATGGAGTAAACTGAGATGAGCACAAAGTGTTTTAATCTGTCCACAATCACATTCCGTGCCAGACTTCAGACCATTTCCCCCCAAAGCTAAAAGGCACTGGGTGCACATGATGATGTCCTTGTTATTCCAAACCAAATATATTAGAAGGCTTCTAAACATCTGGCTGAAGTCTAGAGTTCTCTCAGAATAGAGATACTTCTGGTGTCCTCAGAAAGAGCCTAAAAGGGGGAAAAGATAAAAATGGGACTCAGGATGCTGGCCTATTGGTAGCATCCCAAAACAAGCACAGATAAGACTTCAAATGAAGAGGCATCAGCAACCTCTCCATTCATTTTGTTTATTATGTGCATTGTCATGGAGATGGGAATGGTGCTCTTGAAGGAGATTGGTGAAAATAATATAAATTAGTGCTGTGTAAAGTGTTTAAGTACCTCTCCCTGAGTCGGGCTTATAACTGAATATTGCCCAATTTCCTTACGAAATAATAAAACGGCTTGTGTTCACTGGTCTCTACCTTCTTTTAAGTAACCTTGGCACACTAAAGGTCCAAATTGCCTGGAAAGTGAGTCTTCATCATTGTGACAGGGTAGCTGCTTTCACATAAAATCAATTGGTGCCTTTTATTTTTTTTAATATTTTATATTTGAGAGAGAGAGAAAGAGAGATAGAGAGATAGAAACATCAATGAGAGATAAACATCATCAATCAGCTGCCTCCTACACACTCCTTACTGGGGTTCAAGCCCACAATCCAGCTATGTGCCCTGACTGGGGACCTCTTGGTTCCTGGGTCGCCACTCAACTGCTGAGCCAGGGGCAATAGCTGGTGCCTTTAAAATACAATATATTCTTCATTCTAATTCCCATACATCAATCCTGGAACCCAGTAGTATTCTACAGAACTCACAAGTAAAAAGAATGTATTTCTTTCTATTAATCCTAACATAAACAATAGCACTCCCTGAGAAACAAAAGCCGTTGTGAAGAGTCCAAAGAGCCATTGTTTACAATAAGCCCTTACTCATTTCAGACTCCTTTTCTCCGGGTTTCTGGATTCACACTCTGGGTCTCTCTTTTTCCTCACACACACAAACAGGTAGAAGATGCACTGAGGCCAGAGCAACCACCACTCTGACAGGTGATTGCGAAGAGGCACAATACTCTCCAGGACTTAAAAAAATAATTTTGGTGGAAGGCCAGTAAAGTTTCCACTACAACCCAAACTCAATCAATAGTAAACCATGGGAGATGGATTAGTGGATCGAACACCTGTCTATAGCTTTCACCTTTCTAAAATCATCAGAGATTAACAGTGTTACGTGTTCCTTGGGCAAATAAACCCTGTCCCCAGGAGCTTACAATGAGGGTTCTTCCAGTAAGACCCCCCCAAATCCAATCTTGCCTTATCGAACAGCAAGTAGCTTAATAAACATCCTATCTTAAGCCTCCAAGAAATATAGATTTATTACTGCTTGAGCCCTATGGACCAAACCTTTAACCCGCCTCAGATAATTCCAGTTTCACAAATGATGTAGATCCATTTCTTATCCGCGCAGAGATTTCCTGGCAGTGGCTCTGAGATTCTTCCTGTTAAGAAGGGTGGTATCGTGTTTTATGCTAAAGATGCTGCTTGTCTTCACTTGAAATGTGTATGTGTGTGTGTGTGTGGGAGAGAGAGAGAGAGAGAGAGAGAGAGAGAGAGAGATGGAGCTATTGTCTCATTCATTCATTTATTCATTCCACATGTAATTAGAGATTTCTAATGTACCAGGCAGATATGATACATGGAAATGCACTGGTGACTTCCACAGTCACCAGCTGAAGTCCATATAACTCATGGAGCTCATACACCAATGTGGGAGAGAAGGGTAAATATTTTAACATGCAACTCAAGAAGCAGGGATGAAGAGAATGAGAGAAGCAAAGCCAAGGAGGATTAAGAGCATAGAGAAGCACACCTGACTCATGTTTGGGAAGGCAGGAAAGGCTTCCCAACGGACTTGGCCTCTGAACAATAACAATAACAACAACAACAACAACAAACACCTGAAGGGTAGGAAGGAACTGACCAAGAAATGATGACAGAGAAGAGTTTTACAGACTAGTGGAATGGCATGTGCAAAGGCCCAGGGGAAGGCGTAGCTTAGTACATTGGGAAACCACAGTAGTTCAGTCTGAGTAGAGCAAGAAATATGAGACTGGGGTGTACAAAGAGATGTGGCTTGAGAAGCAATAGTATTCCGATCATGATGAACCTTTGGGGCATATTTAGGAGGCAACCTTTCACCATATGATGTATCACAGACACGTTTCCTTCCAGGAAGCTCAAAACAATACGCAGGTAATTGACACCAGTTGTCACCTCCTTGAGAGTGTGTGCAAGAAAGCTACAGATGAGCACCCTTGAAACACAGCCTTAATTTGTAATTGAGATATGGCGCAGGCCATATCAGATTATGCCTCTCTCCTCTACTACCTAGAATAAGCTCAGATTCTCCATGGGGGCAGACCATATGCTCTGTAGCACCTGCCCACCTACATCTCCAAATTTATCTCCATGCCATCTCCTGGACTCCATCCACATTGGCCCCCTCTGGGGCTTTCATGTTTCACACATGCAGGACACTGCCCAGAGAGCACTCCTGCTCTTCAACCGGCTCCCTCCTCTCCCTCCTCCCAGGCCATTGCTAAAATACCATCTCCTCTGAACAGCCTTGGATGACAACCCAGTCTGCACTCACCATTACAACTGAACGCTCTCCCACTTGTTCCATCATATCCATCCCACAATTATATGTTGCTATGTTAGTATATTACTTCTCTGATTCCCACAATGACTGCAGGCTTCAGAAAGGCAGCATCCCTTTCTGGGCCTAGAATGGTGACTGTAACACAGCAGGGACTGAATCGGTATCTGTTGAATGAATCAATGAATGTTCAAGTTTGGGGGATTCCTATGATGATGATTTTTAAGTCCTCACACCTTCCATGGCTCTTTCACAATATAATTACTTTCCCAGTTTCCAAACTTTCCCAGGCTTCCATTTGTCCTGAGAATAATAACTTCACTGTGCACACCAAAGATGGTTCCCTGTGGGAATGGCTGGGCAGTATTAACTAGGAGCCCGAGGCTGAGTCAGCAAATGTCACCCAAAGTACTCACCTTTATCTTAGGACCGCGGGAAGGCAGAAAATCCCATCTGGGAGTTGATGCTCCAAAGCCCTGCTATTTGGATGGATTCCAGGTAACCCCATGAAAGAAGCTGACTCTGGTCCCTTAAGTCTCTACAATAAACATTATCTGTGTGCAATGAATGGCATATTGACTGAAATGGACAAGTCTTTTGTTCAGAGTGCAATTGATTCTTGAAAAAAAATAAACAGTTATTGGCAGAGAGCTTGCAGGTGGTGGATTTGAAAAGCAATTTTACAAAATGATTTTTAACCAAGAACTCTGCTTTCTTAGGTTGGATGTGACTGACTTTGGTGGAAAATGATAGAAAACTTAATGGAGATTTAAGCCTATACCAAGATGGATATTCTCAGTCAAGAAGTATGTTTAGCTTAAGCTTGGGGTTCCCTATCTTTGTGTAGTTAGGTTAGTCTTTCAAAATATGTATAAAGAACTTCAGGTTTTAGGCCATAGAGAAGAGGAATTTGTTGCCACCCCTGAATGCATCGATGGAACTGGGGCATGAAGTCTTATGACACAGGAATCCCCTGCAGCCTAAGCCACTGGTCCCCAACGCAAAACCTGGAATCCATGTCGCCCCAAGGTCTAGGACAGAACACTGGAAGCAAAGACTTCTGCGAGCAAGGACTTCCCTTTAGTCATCCCTGTGTGAGGCTCATTTCCTCATACCTGGCATTGCCAGAGAATGTGCAATGGGTGGGTAAATACAAGTGCTGTGATGTGGGACATAAAACCTGAGGACTCAGAGAGAGAAAGAGGGAGACAGGGAGGGAGGGGGAGAGAGAGAGAGAGAGAGAGAGAGAGAAGAGGGGAAGGGGAGGGGAGGGAGGGAAGGGAAGGGAAGGGAAGGGAAGGAGAGAGAGAGGGAGTTGGTTTTCTTCCTTTGCAAAGGTATTTTCTGGGTTTTGAAAAAGTACCACCAAAACTATATGCAATGCACATTTGTAAAAGAATAGACAATGATGTTACAACCCACAGAGCATTTGTAAGGAGCCATAGGTAGGTGACAGGGCAGAAGAGGCCTCTTGGGCCCCCTTTGAGTGGGATGAATGGGGCAGGTGACAGAGGACAAGAGAGGAGAGCTGTCCCTCTCTCCCACTGGGAACCAGTTAGAAGGCTTGCATCTCGAGGGCTTTAACAAGGTCTTTTCAGTTGAAATTCAGACAAAGAAGTAACACTCTTTTGTAACCTTCAAAGCATGTCTACATATATTGTTTTCTGTCTTCATAAAGAAAGCTATTCTTCATCTATAAAATGAGGTGTGAATGCCTACCTTACAGGAGGATAGTTTTGAAGAAAATGCAGGTAATCTTTGTACAAGACTTGACATTTTGCCTGGCCTACAGTAAGCATGCCATACATGGTAAATGCCATACATGGCTAGTACCATTACTACTGCTGTCCCAGACTGGGCTTCCTGGGACAGATCATGAGATCGACACCTGTGGAAGGGAGGAGAAGGAAACAGGGTTGGCAGAGAGAGAAGGTTAAAATGTCACTAGTCCCAACGAAGGCCTCAGTCAGTCCCCCAGAGAGCTCCGGACCAGGCTGGCTCCTCAGAATGTCACTGAGTGGGGCAAGGAGGCTGGGCCTTTACATCCCCACAGTGACAAGTCATCATTGCAGGCTGCCCTAGACAGTGGTCGGCAAACCCATTAGTCAACAGGGCCAAATATCAACAGTGCTTCTTCAAAACAGACTCGCCCAGGCCGAAATCCGACTTCTGCTCATGGGCCACGACGTTTCAATCGCACTGTACGCGCGCCCGCACGTGGTATTTTGTGGAAGAGCCACACTCAAGGGGCCAAAAAGCCGCATGTGGCTCACAAGCCGCAGTTTGCCGACCATGGCCTAGAAGGAGGCAGGCTTTGGACAAAGCCTGAAGTCTTCCTCAGCTGAGGCCAGCCCTAAAGGGGGCTCCGCACTGAGGGCCACCTACGGGGAGCACGTTCAGAAGTGATTGTGTAAGTTTTTCTATCCTGAAGGGGTAGCCGGGCGCAGCACAGAGCTGACCCCGATTAGTAAGTGAGAGGATTGCTTCAGGGGCCCTTGACCGAAGCCAAGTCAGTCAGCAGCGGTGCTGGGAATGAACATGAAGTCCACCGACCCTGATCCCGTCCTCTTCAGAAGCCAGGACTCTTCCGAATCATTTGGCATTTGTCTGTTGTGCCAGCAACTGCTCTGCTCTGAGCCCACACAGATCAAGGAACATCGGCTTAAGGTAGTTCTGAGTCTTTTACTGAGATCAGGCTGCTGAGTTTACTTAAGAACAAAAGCTATCATGGAAAGGGGAGTTTTTCCAATAATGCTATTCTTCTAAAGGTTCTCATAGTCTCACCTGCTTCCCCTCATTAGAAACACACACGCATACATACCACAGATCCCTGAAGGGTCAGTTTAACTGGTGATTTTGGCCACAAACCTACCAAACTAGGATCTCTGGGGATGAGACCTTATAATGTCTTTTTTGCAAGCACCTCAAATGAGGTCAAGTGCACTAAAGTCTGCAAATCAAGCTATAAATTACCCGCATCACCGCTCTAAAGATAGCAGCACATGTTTTCTTTGTGCCTTTAAACTGACTCTAAAAGCAATTAGTAGAATCAAAGAATTCTCAAGTTCAAAGGCATCTTGGGAATTATGAAGTCTCCATGCTTGAGAAGAGAAACATCAGAGCCGGAGAAGAAGGGTGTCTTGTCTCAGGTAAAAGGAAGAGGCTAATGATGGGAGCCAGGCTCCCACTCAGAATCGAGCCTTCTTGTTGCTCTAACAAGCGTCAAAGAGGCGTTTCAAACCATTTTTCAGCAATGAAAGCAATAATTTTAAAAAATGTTCCAGGGACTATTCTCAATAATATTGTAACGTGAAACCTTCAATTGTGTTCGTTATAAATATCTTCCATTACATAACTATTCCCAATTGATGCATCTTGTGATGAAAGACACTGAAAGCCTGCTTATTTGAATGTGTTTTAGCCAGTGGGGAGAGAAGACTCAAAAGCCATTCATTCCAAAAGGTATTTCCTTTTACTGTTTCTTGGGAGGACATTAAACATCTGCTTTATTTTTATTCAGAAGTGAGCGTGGGTTTCTAAATCTTTTCCTCAGAGAAGCAGGGGAGAGGAAGGGGTACTGCACCTCAGAGTATGACCACATCTCACAATTTTTTTTCAAATCTCTCAAACTTTGATGAATAGCAATTATAGTAACAACAATGACGATGATGATGGAAAATCAACCTACAGTGAACTCTTTATTCGTGCCCACACTCAGTGACTCAAATAAACGTCAACTATGAATGATGTGGCTGCCTCTGTTGGCATCTGTGGAACTCCAGGTTCCCAAATGGTCTGTTGTTAATTCCATTTATGGCAAATTGAGGACATAAATAAACTCTTAATTTGGGTGCCTATAAAAATATGGCAGGCTGGCATGCCAGCATAGCCCAAAATCTGCTTTAACGGGTGTTCCTGCCCATTAATTCCATTAAAAGTTGCTGCACTCAGAGGCCAGCTTACAGTCAAGTGCTGAGTGCTTCTGAGCCTGTATAGGGAGGTGATGTGGGATGGTGGGGCACCACCCAACAGGTCAGGAGGAAGAAGGCTCCATTTCTAGCTTCCACCATCACATGCTATAGGTTTAGAAAACACTTTTTCTCTCCTGGCACCTTAAACATGGTGTGTACTGCTGGGTGGTTTCATAATTGAGCTTTCTTACCTGGAGTCATTCACAATATCTAAGGCTAGAGAAACTCTAGGACATCCCATGAACCATATACATCTGTCTCCTTGACAGCCTGACTTCTCATCATCCAGGGGGGAAGGAGCTCATTTCTTTTTAATTAAGAAAAAAATCCGAGGAGGAGCCACACTCAAGAGGCCAAAGAGCTGCATGTGGCTCGCGAGCTGCAGTTTGCAGACCATGGTACTAGGCCTTGAGAAGAAAAGAAACTCCTTCAAGCCCCTGTGGATTCCTGCAACAAGGAATCCGAGAGAGGAACTGACCAGATTGCTCCAGCCACAGAATAGTAGTGGCTCCCAAGACAAGAGGAAAAATAGTCCAGAGATGGAAGATGGTGAAGACGCCTTGCCAAACTAGCAGTCAGCAGCTGTGCATCGCCGCAGGTTCCCCAGGACCAAGCCAGAGAAGGTCGGACCTGCATTGCCACCATTTGCCCACCATCCAAAACTAGAATAGCATTGCTGGCATGTACACATAAAAAAATGTTGGACATTGGAAACAGGACACAAAAAACTGTTGGCCCAGAAAGAAACTTACTACAGACTGATTCCTTGGATGCCTGGCAGCAATTTAAAAAGGACATGACATTTGACTTTCAGCATAACCACTATTGCTTGTCTTTTTTGTTCTCATATGTTTATTTCTAGTCTGCAGATGCAGAATGAAGAGTCTTAAGGACTTCAGCTCTTCAGGCGGTATTCACCTTTCAAGATTTACCAAGGAAAAGAAACGGGGCAGATGTGGGAAGCCGCCTATTGTCTTCACTGGCAGAGAGGTGTGCACAAGGAACCCGGGATGTTGGTGACCCTTGAAGCCCTGGCAAGGTCAGAGCTATGCACCCACTGTTCAGTCAGACAATGGTAGCTGAAGCAACTTCCCCACCAGATAGTCATGTAAATCCTTACTGATGAGATAGTCTGTCTCTAACTGGAAATTGCCTCCCTATGTGCCCTATATAGGTGTATCCCAAATGGAATAAAAGACGGCAAGGCCTGAAAAAAAAAAAGAAAAAGAAAAAGAAAAAAATCCACAGATAGAGCCTCAGTAGTGATGTAACCACAGACATGGCCTCAGAATACAAAGACACAGGGATTGGTCTTCTCTGACACTCAGTAATCATTTATTGGCCACAAGTCCTTGCTGCTCCCACGATCAATCTAGACTGGAGTCAGCTGAATATTCTGATTTAACATAAAGTTCCCCAATAACAACCCACATCAGAAATCGCTTCTCTGGCGCCATCAAAAACATTGTCATTTTGAAATGTATTGGATTCAAGACTGGAGAACTACGGAAGGACTAGCAGTCATTCACACTTTACCATATATTTCAGAGGACCTACTTTGTTCCAATAGATAATAACTTCCATTGCGTACTTTCTGACCTGGAATCACCTATGCAATGGCCCAGACCCTAATTCATTGTGTCATTCGCTGCTCAGGACAGAAGAGCCACTGAACATCATTTCCAAATGTGCAGAGTCACAGTGCTTTTAATGATCTCTCCAACATGCAAGGATGGCCCTCAGAGCAAGAGCTGTGCATCTGCCTGCCTCCTCGGTGTGGTTTCTATGCACGGCCACAGACAGCTTCTAAATTTAAGCTCGCACTGCCTTTAATTGGGTGGTTAAGTGCTGTTTCCCACCCACTCTCGCTACTAGCTTAGCCTCAGGCTACTAATTACCAGCAGGACAGGTCAGCTGTCATGTCTGCACCAACTCCATCATTTTTGACATCCTCCGACAGTGACAGGCTCACTCGCCCTTTTCCTTTTAGCAAATCTGGGTTAGCTGGTGTTTGGCTTCATTTTCACGAATGCAGGATACCCAGTATTCCTACCTGTTCCTTAAATTATTTAGTTGAATTTTCTGCAGCTTAAATGTATCTGTTCACTCAATATATATTTATGCAGGGTCTTCTCTGTGCCTGGACCTCTGCTAAGCACTGAGCATACAGAAGAGAGTTCAACAAACAAGGTCTTGCCCTCCCTGAGCCAGTCTGCCAGTGGGAGAGATGGACAATGACCTAGTGAAAAATCAAGTAAAAATAGTTGTGTTCAGGGGCAGAAAGGGAGAAGAAAAAATGCTATGAGGAAAAACAGGACAACCTAATTTAGATGTAAGGGAAAAGGCAAGGAAGGCCTCCCTAAGGAAGAGATAACCAAGCTGAGACCTGAATGATGAGAAGGTACCTTTCAGGTCAGAGTGAAGAATGGAATTCCTCACAGAAGGAACAGCAGCAGAGAAGCCCAGAGGCAGGAAGACTATTGATGGTTTCAGAGGATTAAAAGGAAGACAAAGCTGAAGATGAAGGGTAGGAAGGGCCTTGAAGGCCATCTTAAGATATCTAGATTTTATTCTAAGCGTGACGAAAGTCATTGGGGAGTTCATTCCTTCAGTCATTCTTCCAGTCAACATCTATCAGGTGTACTGAATATCTACCATGTATTAAGCACTATTCTAGGCACGGAGAATACATCATCATCATAAAAAAACAAAATCCCTGTCTTCCTGGACCTTGCATTGTAGATGGGCCTCTAACACAGAGGGGTTTTCTTTGTTCCACATTTGTAAAAAGATGACTTTGGTTCTCTATGCAGAATGGAAGAGGGGCAGCCAGGCAGCTGCTGTATGGCTTCTGCAGGAGGGACAGAGAAGCATCAGGCTTCCTGTGCCACACACTGCAGGGCAGTACTCCCGATGCCCCTGAGGAAGGCGTTTCGTGCTGCTTTTCAGCTAGAATGGTAATGACTTTGTGTTGCTCCCTTATTTCATCTCCCCAGTACACGTTGAGAGGGCTGGCTAAAGCTGAACAGCAGTCTATGGCCCAGAAATGACAGTGCTAGGCAGCACCTTTGAGACTTTCAAAGCAAGAGGTATGAACACGTAGGCTGCATGTTGACTACAGCCCTTGGGCTAAAAGAAAAATAGATGGCTGCTTACTCAGTCCATCTCAGTAAGACACTGCCATGGTCTTCCTTCTCTTTCCATCCCTTCACCTTACACACACACACAAACTTTTAAGGCAAAACAAATGCAAATTGGGCCCTACAGAGAATGAATTCAGAACCATGACCTCATAGCTTGAAAAGGCTAACATTTCCCAAGTAGAATCTAAGGATCACCTGTATCTGTGTCAGGAGCACTGCAGACTAAACAAATGTCCAGATTTCTGTGTGTCCAATTCCTTCCCTGACCCTAGAACTCTCAGAATCTAAATCTCTAGGGTGAAACCCAGGAATCCTTATTTCCCACATATTATCTAGGGATTTCCGATTCAGTTTTCTCACCAGTAAAAATTGATTGAGTCAACTAAAGATAAACCATACAATTTAAGTGTCTGCTCATTTCTCCAACAGGAGAGGACATTGCATGACCTCTAAAAGCCCTTCCTTCACTAGAGATTCAACGAGAGGCAGGTGTCATAATGGCTAAAAGGTTTTAGGGTGAACCAGATCTAGCTTCAAATGCTTACTCCAATAATAACAAGCTAAATGACCATAGCAAGTTACCTAATCTCTTTAAACCTTAGGTTCCTTGGCCCCAGCCTGATAGCTCAGTTGGTTAGAGCATCCTCCTGATATGCCAAGGTTGTGGGTTCAATCCCCAGTCATGGCACATACAAGAATCAATCAATGAATGCATAAATAAGTGGAACAACAACTCTCTCTCTCTCTCTCTCTCTCTCTCTCTCTTTCTCCCTCCCTCCCTCCCTCTCTTTTTAAAATAAATAAGTAAATAAATAAAGGAAAACCCAAATAAAGGTAAAAAAAAAAAAAAACTCTCTCTCTCCCTCTCTCCCTCCCTCCCTCTTTTTTAAATAAATAAGTAAATAAA
The DNA here is from genome assembly GCF_000327345.1 of Myotis davidii. Taxonomy (NCBI): domain Eukaryota; kingdom Metazoa; phylum Chordata; class Mammalia; order Chiroptera; family Vespertilionidae; genus Myotis; species Myotis davidii. The sequence continues at coordinate 5,101,525 of NW_006292696.1, read as the reverse complement.
TAAGGGAAAACCCAAATAAAGGTAAAAAAAAACACAAAACAACCTTTGGGTTTTCCTCATCTGGAAAACGGAGACAATTTTCTGTGAGGATTAAATGAAACAACAGGGTGGAATCCTCAGAAAAGATCTGGCACATGCTAGGCGCTTAATATATGGTAGTGGTGATGACTGTTCTATGACTTTCCTTCTCTCCTTCACCTTTGCTACTATTAGGACCTGGAGAAGGTATGAGAGAATGGAAAAATGGAAAGAGATTACAGAGTAATAGATACTTAGTCTTTCCTCTCCAAAAGAGAAATTTTTATGCATCATAATCACTATTCCAGGAACACTTCTGTAGCTTAAGACACAGCAAATGGCAGCCTGAACCCTTACGTAAGTATAGAGATAGCTATTCCCACAAGGAAAAGAAGTGAAACTCCCACACACTAGCCCTCCCATGCTCACTCAGGGCTGCAAACGCTGGGTTTGTCAGAAAACACCTCCTTGATCCATCCCTAGAGATCTTTCTAACCTAAAGTTAATTTGCTGCCACTGGGGGTGGGGGTAGAAGGGATGGGAGGAAGAAAAGGGGAGGTAACATCGAATGTCATCACCAGAATTTAGTCCTAGTTTAAACTTGAAGCCTAATAAAGGCAGAAGCCTCCAGAGAAAAATTGCCAACAAATATATATTATTCCCAGATGGCAGGAGGGAATGTAAGGCTGAGAGAAGTGAAACATACTTTTCAGGACTGGTGCTCATGATAAACTAAAAGATGGCTCCCTCGCCACTTCTCCCCGTTCGAAAGGCTGTCTCCTTGCAGTAACTCTTCTTTATCCTCTTTGGATGTGATCCTCCTAACCTCGTTTTTAATTGTGCTGAGTTTGGAAGGCAAAGGGGTAGAACGCAATGTGGGTGGTTTGGATGGAGGAAGGGCATGCGAGATGAAGACATGTTTTCCAAACAGGCCCTCGGTCCATGAGAGCGGAAACAACACACAGAGAAAAACACTGAGAAGGTCACTACCAACATCTTCCCAGAGAAAATGATGGCACCTGCCCGGGCTTTTCTGTTCCATTCTTGAGCACACTTAGATATGGGGGGGTTTAAGTTTCCAGTTCCAATGGCTGCTGCCTTGGTCCAGAACTTGCGTTTCGGTTCCCCTAATACTATCTTGTTCGAGCAGGAGACCCACAAACATGGAATATAACTCTGAGAAAGCTGGTCACTGTGTGGCATGCCTTGGTCCAGGGTTAGATTTGTGACCCTACCTAAAATCAGGGCATTTCTTGTTGCTCTCTTCATGAAGCTGTGAGGATGTGGCCCTGCAAGGGCACACGGCCACGCGGCATGGAAGGTCATGAGGAAATGAAGCCAGTGCCTTGGAGAAAATTGCAGATGCAAAGAGAAAGCGAACCTAATGGCACCACGTCCTGAGCTCTGGACCCTGGTCTGCAGCTCTTCCTTCGTTCAAAGAGGTCTGAGCTTTCCCTTAGTTGAAAGGAACATGGGTTCCTATCACATGTCCCTTGAAATCCCATGAATCCCAATATTGTGGCCTGAGATTACAAAACCCAATAGAATAGATAATGTGCTAACTGGAATCAAAGGTCATGAAAAAAATAGATGTCTCTTCTTTAAAACTTCACTCATTATAAAAGAATACCCTTTACAATAGCGACAAAAATAAATAAACTACCTAGAGATAAATTTGATAAAATATATAACAACCTGTATATTGGAAAACTATAAAACCTTGCTAAGAGAAAGTAAGACCTAAATAAATGGAGAAATAAATGGAGAAACATACAGTATTTATGGATGGGAACATTCAAAGTTATTACTTTATCGATTCTTCTCATCTTGGTATACAGATTTTAACACAGTCTCAAGCAAAATCTCAACAGGATTTTGGGGGGAACTTATATGCTGATTCTAAAATTTATCTTGAAATGCAAATGACCCAGAGTAGTCAAGCCAACTTTGAAAAACAAGAATAAAATTAGAGAACTTACACTAACCATACAATTAGCACCCATCTCCCAGTTCTGACAACCAAAAGTGTTTCCATACATCACCAAATGCCCCTGGGGAACAAAATCACCCCAATTGAGATCCACTGAGTATAGTAATCAATATAGTGAGATATTGGTATAGAGACAGATAAATAAAGCAACAGAACACAATAGAGAGTCAAGAAATTGAACCACACATATATGATCAATTGATTTTTGACAAAGATCCAAAAACAACTTAATGGAGAAAAGATAATCTTTTCAACAAATACCAGATAGCACTGGAACAATTAAATATCAACAGACAAACAAGAAAAAAAGAGGAGAAAAAGAAATGCAATTTATACCTCATACCATATATAAAAATGAACTCAAAGCGAATTCTATACCTAAATGTGATATAAAACTCCCAGATTTTAGAAAACTTCTAGAAGAAAATATAGATGAAACTGTAACTTTATGTTAGGCAACACTATTTTAGTTATGGCACTAAAAACTGGATCTACAAAAAATAAATTGACAAATTGAATGTACTCAAACTTAAATATCTCCATTTCTCAATATGAACTGTTAGAAAAATGTAAGACACAGATGGGGAGAAAATATTTTGAAATCACATATCAGATAAAGAGCTTATATGTAGAAAATAAAAAGACCTATTAAAGGCAATAATAAGAAAACAACTCAGATTGGTGAAGGATTTGAAAGATACTTCATTAAAGAAAACATATGGATGGAAAGTAAGCATTTGTAAAGATTCTCAACATCAGTGGTTCCTAGGAAAGCAGGTTAAAATCGCACTGAAATACCACCTACATTCCTACTAGAATGGCTAAACTTAGAAAGACTCACTACACCAAGTGTTGGGGAGCATGTGCAGGAACTAGAACTCTTACACACACACAGTGGAAGTGTAAAATGGTATGATATCTTTGGAAAACAGTTGGGCCATTTGTTTAAAAGTTAAAACTTTTTCTTACTGTATAAACTTGTTAGGGCTGCCATACCAAAGTACCACAAATCGAGTATCTGAAGCAACAGAATGTATTGCCTCACAGTTCTGGAGGCTAGAGGTCTGAGATCAAGGTGTAGGTAGGCAGGGTTGGTTCCCTGGGTCTGTGAGGGGTAATCTGTACCCTGCCTCTCCCCTGGCTTCCAGCGGGTGCTGGCAGTCTTTAGCATTCACTGGCTAAAGCATCACCCCAGTCTGCTTCATCTTCACATGGCATCCGTCCTGAGTGCATGTCTCTGTGTCCAAATTTTCCCTTTTCTAAGGACACCAGTTGTATTGAATGAGGATGCCCTTAATGACCTCATTTTAACTTGCTTACCTCCAATAGGTCACATTCTGAGGTAGTAAGGGTCAAAACACTGGCAAATCTTTATTGGGAGATAAATTTCAACTCCTTACACTTACTATATGATCCAGCCATTTCATTTATAGGTATTTACTCCAAAACAATGAAACCATACATCCATATGCTTACAGCAACTTTATTCATAATAGCCAAAAACTGGGAATAAACCAACTGTCAATCATTGAATGAATAAACAAATTGTGGTATATCTGTATAGTAGAATGCTATTCAGCAATAAAAGTAAATAAGTAAATTATTGCCCCATACAATTACAGAGAAAAATCCCAAGATAATTTATGCTGAGCGATAGAAACCAGGCAAAGAGAAATACACCTTTTGTGTTTCCATTTACCTAAAGTGAAGAAAGACATACTTTTGTGACAGGAAGATCTATGTTTGCCTGGCAATGGGGAGCGGGGGCAGGGAAGGCTGAGAGGTAGAGGCTATAAAGGGCATAAGAAACTTTCGAGGGTGACAGGCCTGTTGACTATTTTGCTTGTGATGATTGTTTAACAGTTTTAAACATAATCCAAACCTTACCCAACTGTATACTTTATATAAGCACGGTTTATTGTATGTTAATTACACCTCAACAAAGCTGCTTAAAAAAATACAGCTTCAGCAGAAAGCAGGGCACCCGATCATGTGAGCAATAAGAAGCCATCATGCTCTGCTGATAGTGATCTTACAAAGCAGTGGGGACAGCCTCAAGAAATGCCACTCCATGGAAAGACAGGACCCTGATTTCACAGTAGGTATAGCCTTAGAACACCATCTGAGATGCCATAAAAAGAAACGCTGCCATCTAAAAGAGGTAAGGTGCTTCAGGCTGGAGAAAGAACACTTGCAAACCCTGCCCACTCCACATAATTAAAGTAGAAATGGGAAATGCCATGGCAAGAGAAGGGCCTTTCCAGGCCGATCTGTCCTGCCAATGCCAAAACTACTCATGTATTCAGCACATATATGAGCTCAAAAAAGGGTCTCAAGCTTGGGGCGTAGTGATGAATTTGATGTGTTCCTTGTCCATAAGAAGCCCCTCATCTTTTGGGAAAAGGGCAGACCAGACGCTGCACATTCTCAACTTACCAGCCCACTGTTGGATTAAGGCTCTGTGAGTGATGTGTGCTAAGTGCTAGGGGAGCCCCCGAGGAGGGAGGGGGATGGGCCTGTCAATTCTGATTCTGTACACAACTCATCAGAACATAAATCCATCACAAGTAAACAAACTGCCAATCTCGGTCAGACTAAGACCACCCACATCAATGTTTTGCATCTGACAGTGATTTTTACCAAGAAGTGTGGGGAGGAAAACATCCTGTTATCTTCCTTGGTGCTATCGTGGAAGTTTGGGACCACTCCCCATACATTCTAGGGCCCTTATATTCTGCGTCTGCAAACTGAAATTCAGCTAAGTTACTTGGGGTCTAGAATACTGGGTGAGAGAAAGGATATAATTAAGTCTACAGAATCAATAGTACTCTAGATAAAATGAATTTGAACTTGATGTATCAATTGAGTGAAAGCCATCAATCAAACCAATATTTGACAACTTGCAGGCAAAACAACCAATTGATTTGCTATCTTTTTCTTTCTATAATTGGTTGCTGCTTGATGCAGCACAGTGGAAGAGAACCTGAATATTTCATCCAAATGCCTAAGAGGAAGAAGAAAGAGAGTAAATGGAGGACAAGCACAAGAATCAGAGACTCTTCATCAAGCTGTGTGACACTGACTACGTAATGAACCTCTCTGAAATGCAAATCCCTCACTGATAAAAAGGGATAGTAAGAGTACCTATATTAAACAGACCTTTTGTTCTTTTTTGAACTTTAATTCACTTATCTATAAGATGGAAATAATTACAGCTGCCCTATCTAACACCACAAATTAATCAAGAATTAGTTATGATAAGCGCAAAAATAGAATATTTGGGACCAGCTATAATTGTAATAAATATTAATCATGCTCAGTTAATTGTGACAGTTTTGTCCTGATTAAAGAAGGCACATTCTAACCTGGCTGGGAGTTGCACGTGGAACATAGGAGCTCACCTGGAAACGTGGCCCATTCTCCCCATTCAGGAGCTGCCTATTATCATGGAAAGATTAACAACCTTGTTGCAGAAACCAGAGCCACCAGCCCCTTTGAAGACCCTCAGCCTTTGCATACCCACAGGCCTTTGCAAATCTCCAGCCCATATTACCTGTAAACTGACCATTTGGCATACCCCTTTGCCTACTTCCCCATGTAACTTTTGTCCTTCTAGCCAATAGAAGCAGCTGGCTGATGGTGGGGGCAGAGCAGATTTTTGTGGATGACCTGCTGCTCTCCCGTACTGCCAGAAGTATTGGGACAAATGCTCATATATGACTCAACCCTGTCTCTGCTGAATTGGCTCAAGTAGTGACGGCAACCCGGACCCATTGATTGTCCAGTTACAGTTAATAGGTGTGTGGCAGGCCCCTAGTCTATAGAGATGAATAAGACATGATTCCTGTCCTACAGGAGTTTCAGTCTAATGAAAAAGACAGACAAGCAGACAATGGCTCTAGAATGAAGGTGCTATAACAGGCAATACATAGGCTGGTATGGATGATCACAGGAAGAATGCCTTCTCTAGTAGGAGCTAGGGTAGGCTTCTTGAATGGGAGTTAGCCACAAAAGGGTTTTTAATAGAGGGAACAGATATTCAAAGGCTAAAGGCAAGAAACCATTTGTGATTTAGCAAACAGCAAGAGTTCAGTTTGGCTGGAGGGTAGAATCCCATAAAGAAAATGCCGATAAGGCAAGTAGGGGCCAGAGCAGACAAGCCTCTGAAACGAAATGGAGGAGTCTGGGCTTATCTTGAAGTACCCTGGATGCAAAGCTGGCATTAGAAACAAACATTAAACATAGTGTAAATACTCTGCAATTATACAGTTCTATCCAAGTATGGCTCTGTTTGAGCTGTTGTGCCCTGCACAGCTGCTATGGATTGCAGTTTTGTGTCCTCTATAATCCATTTGTTTAAACCCTTATCCCCACTGTGATGGTGTTAGGAAGTGGAGCCTTTGGGATGTGATTAGGTCATGAAGGTAAAGCCATTGTGAATTGGATCAGTGCCCTTATAAAAGAAACCCCAGAGAGCTCCCTTGCCTCTTCCCTGATGTAAGGAAACAGAGAATATGGACATCTATAAACCAGGAAAACAGGTCCTTACCAGATGTGGAATCTGCCAGAGCCTTGGTCTTGGACTTCCCAGCCTCCAGAATGGTGAGAAATAAATTTTAGTTTATAAGCCACCCAGTCTACAGTACTCTGTTATAGCAGCTTGAACAGACTAAAACAGTAGCCCCTCTCCTCATTCCCCCCCAACACACACACATACACACTCCCCACAAAGAGAAAAATAAACTGTCTATGATGCCTGCAAATAATAAGTGTGTTTATGATCTGCAAGAATCTCAGGAAGCTGGAGAAATTAACTATTGCTGCTTTGTAGCAATAGCTGCTGCCCATGGTCCCCTCATTAATGTCATGTCCTCAGAAGCCAAGAGCTCCCGGAGAGACTGGTCTTCTGTCTCTAGGCTTGTTTTCCTTTGCTGTGAAGCCGGTTTGCACAGAGCACTGGACACGTTTTGTCGAAGGGAGCAAAGACACGCTCAGTGTTCAACCGACACCACACTGTTTGTCCTTGGATGAGTCTCTGTGTGGTTGGGTCAAATCCCTCAAAAACCTCTGCAGAAATGGAGCACTGAAGCTCCTAGATGAAAATAAACAATGCCAATTTTTAAAAATGTAAAATATAGGTCCCATTCCCTAGGACCTATGCTGTCAACTATTCATAAACCTTGCTATCAGAGGGACATGTAGCTCAAAACCCTAGAGAGCTGCCAATTAATGGTTTATATTGTCACTAATATGTTACAAAAGGCTTGAACATTTAGTTAAAAAAGCAAAAGTGGGGAGGTGCCATGGATGTCCATTGGGGAGGATACCATGACTGAAGAAAGAAGTCTTTGATGCGTGCCAGGGGTAAGGTTTGTGTGCGCCATTTTTTTATTGTTCTTTGAAAATAGAGGTGTCTGCATCAGAGACCCTTCATTAGAAGTATAACTCGGAGGAAAGCTGGAAACTTTTTTTATATATGAAAACAAAGTACGCTCCCACGACGTTTCCAAAAGGCAGTTATTGCATGGTGGCTGGTCCACTATGTGACACCACACCTGTGCTCTCTATTCTAGAGAAAGAACTGGAGAGTTCACCTGGTTGACATTGCTTTTGTCTTCTGGAACCTGTACTCTTGTTAGTTCTCTGTGCTTTAACAATTACAGTTACCTAGCCAATTTGCCTAAAAACCTTCCTGGAGCTCTTAAGGCCATAATAATCATTATGAATTTATAGAAGCCAATTTAGTGGGGGGTTTTTGAATCATTAGAATAGTTATTACATTGTAATCATTAGGATTTGTGGAAATTAATTATATCAGGTAACTATAAATAAGACAAGCAAATAATGAATCTCAGACTAGAAATATATTGCATCATATTCTGAAACTACATACAACACATATCCAGAGGAACATCTAAGAACACTAGCTTTAAATACATGAATTTTTATAGAAAACTCTGTTTCATGTTTAATAGGGCATAATCTTTGGGATTGGCACTGTTGGTCAGGGGCAGTGAGACAAATCTCTCTGCCAAAAATTCCTAGCATGATCGACATATCTGCAATTGATCAAATGCCTTGGAATTCGTTTCAATTATTGAGTTTCTGCCTTAGAAAACTTAACTTCTGATTTATAAATCCTTTCTGTAGAATTATTTTGGAAGTATAAAGACATTCACTGGTTTATACAAAGCTAGGTTGAAAGGCCTATTTGACGCTCGATTTTTCTCACATTGGTCATATATGCCCAAGCTTAATAGACTTATAAGAAGAGAAATATAATGAATACAACTTTCCAATAGATTAGGGAAATGACCACCAAATATTCAGTCAAATGCAATATTGGAATAGCCACTGCAGTGAATCCTG
>NW_006292696.1:5087699-5092823 GCF_000327345.1 Myotis davidii | reverse complement strand
TTCAAATAAAAGAAATATCCAGATTACAGAGCCTGAGTAATCTTCATGGATAATGTGGATGTCAATCAAAACACTGAATGTTATATGGGTTTTAGAATGGTGGGCAGATTCAAGGCAAGGAAAGCATATAAGCCAAGTACATGTACAAGGCAAATAATAAAAATGACTGAATTACAGGCCTTTAAGCACAATAGTGGAAAACAAAATTTGAAAGGTGAGTTTAGACCAATACTGGAGAATCTAAAAACACAAACTGACCTAGCCCGTTTGGCTCAATGGAAAGAGCATTGACCTGCAGATCAAAGGGTCCTGGGTTCCATTCTAGTCAAAGGCATGTACCTAGGTTACAGGCTCCTCCCTGGCACTGGCCCTGGCCGGGACTCATGCAGGAGGCAACCAATAGGTGTGTCTCTCTCACATCAATGTTTCTCTCTGTCTTTCCCCCTCCCTTCACCTTCTATTGAGGATTAACAACAAAAAAGGATATGCTGAGCCAATCAGAGTCCCTCTCTTAGAGAGGTGGCATGAGAGCAAAGAGAGAAGTTACCTGTTAATATCAGAACAGAAGGGAGTCTGACTGAACTATATTTATTATATTGAAATACCATGCACACCATGAATTTCTTTGGTGAGGTCTGTATAGCCATCTGAAATTGAGGACTAGCTTTTAGTACTAGTTTCTCAGAAGTCAGCCCTTTATGGTTCCTGTTCATGGTTTCTGAAAGCTTCCATTATCTTATCATGTGTCTTTCTTAAAGTTCTTATATTTGAGCTAACTGCAATGAGTGCCTGATACTTGTAGCCAAAAAAAATGCCAATCTAAAGCATTATCAAATAGGCAGGTAATTAATTAACAAATTTTGAAGAAAGACAGCATTCTGTAGTGGGCAAGATCATGGCTTTAAAAATGTATACTTGGGTTACATGTCAAATCCTGGCTCTGCCACTTACTAGCTGTGTGACCTCAGGAAAGTTACTAAGTCTCTCTGTTTCTCATCTAATGAGGCCTAAATAAGTTGATGTACATGAGGTGCCTTGCACACTGCCTATCACATAGGAAGCACTAAATAAATAGTAACTATTACTGCTGATATTGTCATGTATTATTGTTGATGTTCGTAATAGTGGTGATAGATACTAACTACATGCAATTACTACGCTAAGCATTCAGCATGCAAAATGGAATAAGGTACCATTCCTGCCTTTCAGGGGGCTAAAAACAACTGTTCAGAGCATTGATAGGTGTCAAATAAAGGGTAAGAGCCACAAACATTCTGGGGTCCAGGGATGAGGGAGAGAACCATGAACTTGAGTGGTTGGCAAAGATTCCACTGCCTGAAAATTATATAAGCTAACTGTATTATTGCCTCTATTTCTGCTAGCAAACATACATAGGAGCCAATCTAAAAATATGGAATATGAGAAGTGAAAGAAAGCCCAGAAGATGAGCCAGCTAAATCCCCCCCTTTTAAAGGTAGATAAATGGATATCCCTAAAGAGAAGAGGCTTGCCCAAGTCACAAAACTAGTCACTGAAAACTGAGGTGAGAAAGTCATTTGAAACTTCTGAAGTTTGAGGTTTCTCTGTTCCCACTCTGAAAGGAGTAGCTAACCCACTTCTGTACATAACTCACCATTTCACTATGCAACTGGCCATATCTAACTCCAGCTCAACTCTCGTCAGTTCAAGGATCAGATCACTTCCTGTGGTCTTTGTTGTTGTCATTAGTTAATTGAGCTGAATTCCACATCTTTACTGAAGCCATTCATTTTAAAAGGTTCCACTGGCAGTGTGTTGAAAGACACTTCATTTTTCTCATAATAGTACCAATCTCACTCTCTAAATTGCTTTTCTCATAAGGGGATCCAGAATAGGAAGTGGAATTGTTCTCTTGCTTTGATATTTATCTCGCTTCCTTTGGTGAGGATCTGCTCCAGGCAGAGGAGTCCAGCCCCCTTGGATCCAAGATTTCAATTCCTGCCTGCCCTGGACAGCTCTGCAAACTTGAAACAGAATTCCTAGCACCAGATTAGCATCTCAGCCTCGGGGAAGGCCGTGTTCTGATTTAACTTGCACCTTTTTCCCTAATGCTTAAAACCCTGTTGCTTCTAAATTTTTAGAACTAACTTATTTCCACAGTTTAGAGTTTTTGAAGAATAAACACACAGTGTCCATTACTGTCTGGCCTCTCAACCAGTGATACAGTCAAGAACATCAAGGTCAGAATGGCTTTCAGGACATCCTACTATGGCCTTCATTCAAATCCAGTGTGCATTTATAAGGAGCTGTTCTAGAAAATCAAACTATCCAGCCATGAATTGGAGTTTATTTTCTGAAACTTCAGTCTCACTGTCAAATCATAGGAAATTTTATATTTTCCCCACATTTTGATAGCCTTGTGGCTCTCCATCGCTCTGTCACCAGCTGGATTATGGTCTGCTAATGGTGGTGGATTCCAAAAAAGACAGAAGGCTGATTTCAATTCATTTGTTATTTTAATGACAAAGAATCACCCCATAAGCCATGTTAAAACCTCATTTAATATAGAAAAAAATAGAGGCACCAAGACATTTAAGAGGGAACATGGTAATGTCAACACCCGTCAAAGCTGAAATAATGGGGTGGAAGGAAACCAAGGAAGGCAGTCCTGGGAGGCAGATGACCATCCCAAAATGAATCAGCAAGAGCTGTTAGCATTAGCTACCACATTGCTTAACCCTCATTTTATCAGAAATTTAAAACCTTGCATACTTGTTCTCAAAATTGAGAGAATAAGGAGCTACTTCTGTGCAGTCAAAACACAAGAAAGAAATGAATTAATAGAACAATAATTCGTGCAGGGATCTTAGAGATGGTCTGTTATACTTTAATAACGTGTGAGCTAACGCCCAGGATGGGAAAGTAACCAAGGTTCTATCCAAGACTCTTTTTTTAAAAATATATTTTATTGATTCTTACAGAGAGGAAGGGAGAGGGATAGAGAGTTAGAAACATCGATGAGAGAGAAACATCGATCAGCTGCCTCCTGCACACCCGCTACTGGGGATGTGCCCGCAACCAAGGTATATGCCCTTGACCGGAATCGAACCTGGGACCCTTCAGTCCGCAGGCCAATGCTCTATCCACTGAGCCAAACTGGTTAGGGCCAAGACTCTTTTGAAATGGCCTTAATGTCATCTGAAAAATGATTTACCAACATCCATTATTCTAGTCTCGGCTCTGTTACTTAGTAGCCACATGATACCATACAATTTGCTAAACTCCATGCCTTAGTTCCATCATCTGTAAAATGGAGAAACCAATAGTGCCTAACTCATGATGTTGTTATACAGATTACTGAGCTATGTACATAAGGTGCTAATCACATAGTAAGCATTTAATAAATGAGAGGCTTGACTATTATTCTTTATGATGTAAAACTTTAGTATAAGCCTTAGCTGGTTTGGCTCAGTGGATAGAGAGTCACCTGCGGACTCAAGGGTCCCAGGTTTGATTCCGGTCAAGGGCATGGTTGCGGGCACGTCCCCAGTGGGAAGTGTGCAGGAGGCGGCTGATCGATGTTTCTCTCTCATCGATGTTTCTCTCGACTCTCTATCCCTCGCCCTTCCTCTCTGTAAAAAATCAATAAAATATATTTTTTAAAAAACAAAAAAACTTTAGTATAATATATTAGGAGTCAATCTGACTCCTCTCCCCTAATCCTCTGTTTCTCAGTCTCTTCCCCTCTCTTTCTTTCACATGTGTACCCTCTAAGCACAGAATGTGGAGTCAGGAGATCTGGATTTCCATCTCAGCTTTCCCACAGACTATGTTGGGTGACCTTGGGCAAGTCAGTTTACTAATCTAGGCCTCAGGCACACCATCTATAAGATGGAGAAATGTGATCAGGTGTTACCTATGGTCCTAAACATCCCTATTATTAAATGGACTGTACAAGACTCTTGATCAGCTCCCCGGGCCATTTCCCTGGGTTTCCAGTCAATGGGAAAAGCTTCCTGTGATACTCAGCCCCACAGATAGTATCTCTCAGGGACTGGGAGAAGGTTGGAGCTCTAAGCTCAGCTCTCCATTCCAGCACCACTTCCCAGGAGTCACTCAGAAAAGCTCGGAGCAGCTCCCCATGGATTCATAAAGCCTGGGCCTGTGGAAAGACCCCATCTGTCTCAAACTCTCCCCTCCAACTGCTTGCCATGGACACTTACCCTCCCAACACCATGGCAGCTTCTGTCCTATTTTCAAAGAACCTTACTTATTGAGGAGTGGCGGGGGAGGGGTCATGGCTGAAGAGGCCCACTGTGGTCCCATCAGAACATTTTCACTTTTAAAGGCCTTTGTTTTCAACCAATGAATGTCTCCTAAAGAGACAGAGTGAAGCCTGAAAATAAAATTCAGAGGAACTGACTCTGTAAGATGGTCTCTGAAATCCTCCTAGATTTTATTCTGTAAAATGTGCGTAGAGAGTTTCTTATATGCGAGGTGTTATTCTAAGAGCTTCACTGAGTTACCTCATTAAATCTTCACCACAATCTTGGGAGGTATTTCAATGACAATATTTTACAAATGAGGACACAGAGACACGGCCCCTCCATGATCAGGTCTGTAATTTTCCAACAAACATTAGCTACCTGGCCACTGCAACTAAGGTTCAATCTGCCAGTCATATTTATCTTGTGTGGTTTTGATATAGATTTTTTTCTTTCTTAGGCAGTGTTTGCTTACTCCGTGATGGGTTTTAATTGAGCCTTCTTCATGTCTACAGAGCAGATGCATAAAATCGTTAAGTACTATTGAAAAAACCTCAACAGGAATATCGATTTTCTTCCTACAGTTCTTTCCCGACATGGTCATTACTGACCATTTAGAGTTATGCATGTTACAATACATTGACCTGGTAGGTACTGATAAATACAATCTGAGTGATTTTTGATGGCCCAATTTTACCTCCTTAGATGAAATGATACAGTAGGATGATGAGAAACAGGGAAACATATGTCACTGCCAAATTTGAGACCGTATGATGCAAAGTTTTTCTCTTTTTTCTGAGTGTCTTTTCTAATGTAAATTGTCATTTAAATGTAAGTTCTTTGATTGTTGTATTAGGCCAATTTGAGATAATATCTATAT
>NW_006292696.1:5051656-5087678 GCF_000327345.1 Myotis davidii | reverse complement strand
ATATATATATATATATATATCCAGTCTGAATCCAAAGACCTGAGAACCAGGAGAACTTATGGGGTTTCAGTCCAAGGGTAGGAGGACACCAATGACCCAGCTCACGCAGTCACGAGAGAGAGCAACTTCACCCTTCCTCCCCGTTTTTGTTCTATTCGGGCCCTCAACAAATTGGATGAGGCCCACTCATATTGGGGACAACAATCTGCTTTCCTCAGTCTACTGATGCAAATGATAATCTCATCTGAAAACAGCCTCATAGACACACCCCAAAATAATGTTTAACCAAATATCTGGATACCTCAAGCAGGCACATAAAACTAACCATCACAGTTTGACAGTTCCTATAAGTTAAATGACACTGTTTAAAGTCAAACTGCACAACATTAGGAAGTGGCAACAAGTTAGAATTCTTTTCTCTCAAGTAATTTAGGGAAGATGGGCCATTTTTGGGGTCATAGAAAGTTCCATATAGTTGTCTTTCCATTCATTTGTAAAACTCCTTAAGGCCAGAAATCATGTTATGCAACCTATGTTCCCCTCAAAACTTAGACTGGTTCTTGGAATGCAGAAGACACAACATAACTAAGGCAAGAAAATATGAAGTCGCTGAACATTTGTAAGGAATCATGAGATCACCTTATTCACACTGAAATGTAACTCATAAGCAAAAGCCCTTGAGTAGAGGACCCACTATGCGCAAGTTTGGTATTTAATGGCTAAATGATCAACTGGAATGAATGTTATCCTTCCCACGGGTATTCACACAGATCTTCAGCTCAGAAAAAATTAAAAGCAACTGTGGCCAATATCTTAATTTTTTCCCTTGCTAAGTTACTATGGAGATGAATTTTAGCAATTTAATCCACCCAGCTTAAACTAATTCTTCATTAAAGCATAACTTTGACCCATGGGAAACTTCTAAATCCAACAGATATGAGCATGAACACCTCCAGTTTGTTTTAATTATTTTTCTTAAATGAGAAGCTGAGCACATTTTTCTAAGGATTAAGTCACTTTAGGTCTCACAAATGTGGTATTCTCAAACTAAATCCATGGTCTCTCATGTTGCAATTCTTTTGCAACAGGAGGAGACCCATTTTGTATCACTACGGGAAAAGCATTTAAAGAATCCAGAAAGGCTTCGACCTGCTAACATCTCTGCTAAATTCAATATTAACACCCTAAAAGTCTATGGGTTACATTCCTCCTTAAATCTCTATCAGGCTTTCAAATGAGCAAAAAGTTATTTTTAAAAATGAAAACACTTAAAAGCATGAGAAGACAAGCCACAGAATGGAGGAAAATATTTGCAAAGAATATTCCTGATAAAGGGCTGTGAACCAAAATATACAAAGAACTCTTAAAACTCAACAATAACGAAGTAAACAACCTGATTTAAAAATGGACCAATGACCTGTCCTGGCTGGGTGGCTCAGTTGCATCATCTCATGCACCAAAGTTTGCAGGTCTGATTCCCAGTCAGGGCACATACCTAGGTTGCAGGTTCCAAGGTTCCATCCCTGTTTGGGATGCATATGGGAGGTAACCGGTCATTGTTTCTCACATCAATGTTTCTCTCTCTCTCCCTCTCATTCTCGAGAAAAAAAAAATTCTGAATGGACACCACCAAAGAAGATATGCAGATTGCAGATGATAGTTCTATAAAAAGATGCTCAGCATATTAGAGAATTTCAAGTTAAAACAATGAGATATTGCTACACATCTATTAAAATGGCAAAAATTCAAAACACCAACAACACCAAATACTGGCCAGGATGTGGAGTAAAGGAAACTCTCATTCGCTGATGAGGAGAATACAAAATGTTACAGCCTCTTTGGAAGACAGACAGTTCTTGCAAAAAACTAAACATACTCTTACCATATGGTTTAGCATCATGCTCCTTGGTATTTGCACAAATGAGTTGAAAACTATGTCAACATAATAACCCACATACAGTGTTTATGGCTATTTTATTTATAACTAGAGACCCGGTGCACAAAATTTGTGCACGGGGGCGGAGGGGGTCCTCAGCCCGGCCTGCACCCTCTCACAATCCAGGACCCCTTGGGAGATGTCTGACTGCCGGCAGATCGGGCCTAAACCGGCAGTTGGACAACCTTCTTGCAATTCGTGACTGCTGGTTCCTAACTGCTGGCCTGCCTGCCTACCTCATCACCCCTAACCCCTCTGCCTGCCTGCCTTATGCCTGCCTGATCACCCCAACCACTCGGCCTACCTGCCTGATCACCCCTAACTGCCTCTGCCTTGGCCCCCACTGCCATGGCTTCATCTGGAAGGACATCCGGAATGACGTCTGAAAGGTTGTTCAGCTGTCCACTCTAATTAGCATATTACACTTTTATTATTGATTGCTAAAATTTGGAAGCAACCAAGAAGTCCTTTAGTCAGTGGATGAATAAGTAAGCTGTGGTACATCCAGATGATGGAATATTAAACACTAAAAAGTAATGAGTAATCAAGCCACAATGACATGGAGGTATATCAAATGCATAATACTAAGTGAAAGAAGACGATTTGAAAAGCTCCAACTATATAACATTCTGAAAAGGTAAAATTATAGAGACAGTAAAAAGATCAGAGGTTGCCAGGAACTGGTGGGAAGGGGGAATGAATAGTTGGAGGACAGAGGATTTTTAGTTCAAGGAAATGTCTGTACGGTACTATAATGGTAGATATGTATCATTATATACAAGGTGGGGCAAAAGCATGTTTACAGTAGTGAGTACGTGAAACACAGTTGATAAAGCTATTGTAATGACCATAACCTGCATGTCTTTTTCCATACGAACAACTGTAGAGCCACTTTTGCTCCACCTTGTATTTGTCAAAACCCACAGAATGCATACCACCAAGAGTGCACCCTAATGTAAACAATGGATTTGGGGTGACTTTGATGTGTCACTGCAGTTGCATGGATGGTAACAAATGTACCACTCTGGTGAGGAGTATAGTTCCCGAGTCGGTGAAGGGGATATATGGAAACTCTCTTTACTTTCTTCTCAATTTGCTGCAAACCTATAACTGCTCTAAAAAATAAAGTTTAGCCTGGCCAGTGTGGCTCAGTGGTTGAGTGTCGACCTATGAACCAGGAGATCATGGTTTGATTCCCCATCAGGGAATATGCCTGGGTTGCAGGCTCAACCCCAGTAGGGGGAATGCAGGAGGCGGCCCATCAATGATTCGCTCTCATCATTGACGTTTCTATCTCTCTCTCCCTCTCCCTTCTTCTCTGAAATCAATAAAGATTACATTAAAAAAATAATAAAATTCAATGGAAAAATATCATTGAGTGAGGATCAACAAACAAAAAAAAGATATAAAATGATGTTTTAATATACATTGTAGATTACCACAATCAAGCTGGTTTACATATTGACCACCTCATACAGTTACCATTGTGTGTGTGTACTGAGAGCACTTAAAATCTATTCTCTTAGCAAATGTCAACTATGCAGTAAAGTAATGTTAACTGTAGTCAACACTCAGTACATTAGATCAACAGAACTTATTCATCTTGCATAACTGAACATTGTACCCTTTGATTAACCTGTCCCCATTTTCCCCAGCCTTCCAACCCCCAGCAAGCACCATTCTACTCTCTGCTTCTGAAGTTCAACTTTTTAAAATTCCACACGTAAGTGGAAGCATATAGTATTTGTCTTTCTGTGTCTGGCTTATTTTTCTTAGCAAAATGTCCTGCATGAACTATAACTTTAAAGCATCCTTAGAAAGATGGAAAAACTAGGTTGGGAGGAAAGCACTTTTATTAAAATACTAAAAAAATTTAATAACCACATGGGAACACTGACCCCTAATAAAGTATATGTCGCATTGTTAAATTATTTCCACTTTTACACGTGTGATCAAGCATGAAAGTTTGCTTTTAATTTACTTTACAAGGCCTTCTTCATATCCTTCTCCCCGAACTACATGGTGCATTAATAAGGCAATAAAATAAATCAGATTCCACATAATTCAGCATCTTAGGAAAACTTAAAGAGCCAATCCAACAAGAAAGAACTTAAGAAGGGTGGTAAGAGGAACAGAGCCTTCATACCTCTGAGACTCAGCATAAGCACCAATCCAAAAAAGCTACCGTTGTCTTCAAAGCTTAGAAACAATGTTTGGACTGCATTTCCTATTAAATTTCTGAAACACCACATCAACCATGTTAGCATGTGGACACTTTTTGTCATTTTTAAAAATAAAGACTTCAGCTGAAACCGGTTTGGCTCAGTGGATAGAGCGTTGGCCTACAGACTGAAAGGTCCCAGGTTCGATTCCGGTCAAGGGCATGTACCTGGGTTGCGGGCACATCCCCAGTAGGAGATGTGCAGGAGGCAGCTGATCGATGTTTCTCTCTCATCAATGTTTCTAACTCTATCTCTCTCCCTTCTTCTCTGTAAAAAATCAATAAAATATATTTTAAAAAAATAAAAATAAAAATAAAGACTTCAGCATGATTTGATGGGCACCTACTTTGAATAGCTAATGCCATTTGAATCTTTGTAGGCAGGTGATATTGAGGTAAGAGCAACTTCTTAGAACACGTTGCTCAATTATTGTTTGGTCATCAATATAGATTAAATGGCACAAGCAGAATTAGAACAAGTTTTTAATATACCTGGAGTCCATTCTAGGCTCACCCTTTTAGATTCTTTTTTTAAAATATATTTTTATTTATTTCAGAGAGAACGGGAGAGGAAGAGAGAGATGGAAATATCAATGATGAGAGAGAATAATTACTTGGCTGCCTCCTGCACTCCCCACACTGGGGAATCGAGCCTACAACCCGGGCATGTGCCTGACCTGGAGTCAAACTGTGATCTCCTGGTTCATAGTTCGATGCCCAACTCCTGAGCCACTCATGCTGGGCCTTTTGGATCCTTATATGAGAGCATGCATGATACTATTTATATAAAATCACTTTGTATCACTTCAGAGTAAGTACCCAAAAAATCAGGTGCATCAAGACATGAGCTTTGAGGATCCAATCACGTAATGTACCACTCATTTGATGGCTTTCTGCACTTTAGAAAAAATACTTGGACAAAATCAAACTCAGGGATTCTATATTTTCTATATAAAACAGAGATTTTCAACCAGGGGCATTTTGCCCCACCAGGGGACATTTAGTTTACAAGCCATTATTCTGTCTACCACAGTAACTTACCTTCAATTACCATCTATTTGTACACAGATGACTCCCAATTTTATCTTTGTATCTCTAGTCTAGACTTCTCTTCTGAACTCTAGAGCCATCTACTCAAGTGTTGAAAACTCCATTTCCAAATCAAACTCATACATAACCGTCCTCCCTAAAGATGCATGGCCTCTGCCAGTGTTCCCAGCTTCAATGAATGGCACCGTCAGCCATTCAGTTACGCAGGCTAGAATCGTGATGTTGGTCATCCTTAACAGCTCTCTTTTCTTCCCCTGCATTTTCAATCCACTACTGAGTCTTTTTTACTTTTTAAATATCTGTTTCCAATTCACTCCCGAATCCTATTACATTCTTCTTACTGTCTCCGCCTCCCTATTTAACTACTCTAATTCAAAAAACCTTCATCTCATAAAACTACTGGGAGACCCTCCTAACTAGTCCACCCCCAGCTGCTTCGACCCCTCCCATCCCCACTCTTTATATGGCAGAATGATCTTTTTTTAGAACTAAAATCTGATCAAGTCATCCTCCAGCTTAAATTTCTTAATGGCTTCCTGTTTTCCTAGGGGTAAAGCACTGGAATATGGCATACAAGGCTCTGCTGAGTCTGGCACCTGTGTACCTCCTCCCGCCTCATGCAGTACCAGGCCACGTTGCTCTTCCTCAGCATGAGAAAGCACCCACTTCTCTTTCCTCAGGAGCCCCCAGCACACACTGTCTTCTGCCCAAAATATTCTTCATGTTTCTCTTACTGTATAACTTCTATTCATCCTCAGCTCACAACTTAACCATCGTCTCCTCCTGATGTCTCTCACTCAAGCCTTAAAGCACCATGCCCCTCTTTTGTAGCACTTAGCATAGTTGTGATTTCAGATTTCTTTGTAAGATTATTGAATTAATAGTTATACACAAACCCCTGCATTTGATTGTCCCAGGAGTGCGGGACAGGGTCTGTGCTCACCCCTGAAGGCCTGGTGCGTAGCCCAGGTCTCGGCATAATGCTGGCATGCAATAACTATTTGTTAAATGGGTCAATAAGTGACTGAATCAATAGGTAAGATGTTTATTACTATACAGAGTCACAGCAATAATCAGTCATCTTGCTATCTGTTCATTCAACAGTTTTACTGAACGTGCCTTTGTTTCAAACACCAGTAATTTTATTTGCTAGTTAGAATCTCCAATTGCATGAACAATTGTATTGTAAGTTCAAGAAGAAATAAAAATGCTCTTTGACATTCCTTGATTTCTCTTCTAGGTATCATTTTCTTCCCCTGAGATAGATTTGGACCACTCCACAGGAATGCGGCTTAACTCTGTCCTCAACATCATTGGCAACAATTCTCAAAGCTGCCAATGACAGCTGTGGACACTCATTGGAGATGACAGCAGATTTCAGCATGGCATTGACTTGCATGATGTTTCTCTAATGCTTAAGAAGTTTGGTCATGTGTCAGAACTCCTCTTGTTAAATGATCTATTAGGTGTCATGATCACCAGAAAGGTCATCTGTCACACTGTTGGCCAGAAGTGTCACCTCTGTTTAATGTGATATGAAGCCCAACTCCCAAACTAGGGAGATATTGGCATATGTCATTGCTGACTCATCCAAAGCTGAGGGTCTCAGTTCACATCCACAACTGCACAAATGAAAGCTCCCCATTTTATTCAGTGCATAAACTAAATGTATAACAGTTAAAGGTTCTACCACTCAATGTCATTGAATTTTATTAGTTAACAGTATTATTGGCTTGATCTTATAATGAGTATAAAGTAATACTCTAATGAGTATTGTTTTGACTAAGATGGACAAAAACCTTTTCTTTGGAGAGAGTTTACAAAATGAAAACTTTGGGTGGGGGGAAATAAGTAAATATATTAAACTAAATTTGCCAAACAAGAAAGATTTTAATCATAAAAATGTCCAAGTATTCATTTGCAGGTAACGCTGCATGATATCTCTGAGGCTCTCAGGTGATTCCTGAGTTAGGTGAAGGCATCATCATATGCTGCAGTACTAGCTTGAAAGAAAAATCACAGCATCCATTAAGTTGAAACAAGTTTAGTGACATGTCCCTGGAAAGAAGGAGATAAAGACTCTCCAAGAGTGCTCAAAATAGTATCACCATGCTAACCAACAATGGCAATTAGAAGAATTAATTATGAGGAAAAGTTATACAAGTTAAATATTTGTGCTAAAAAGTTTGTGCATGCATTATATCTGAGATACTTTGATATCACAAAAGCTATCAGTTGGGTTTGCTCATAACCTTTGTCCAAGATATTTAAGAGTAAAAGAGAAAGTGTATGCTTTAAGCTGACATTTCATCATTGATTTGTGTAATCTTTATGTTTACCAATAATCGAGAAGATTGTTAAGATGATTTCTCTAGCCCTAGCCGGTTTTTCTCAATGGTTAGAGCACTGGCCTGAGGACCGAAGGGTCTCAGGTTCAATTCTGGGTCAAAGGCATGTACCTGCGTTGCAGGTTCAATCCCTGGCCCAATCCGGGTGCAAGCAGGAGGCAACCAATTGATTATCTCTCTCTCACTTCGATGTTTCTCTCTGTCCTCCCTCTCCCCCCTCTCCTTCCCCCTCCCTCTTCCTCTCCTCCTCCTCCTCCTCTCCCTCCTCCTCATCTCCCCTCCCTTCCACTCTCTAAAAATCAATGAGAAAAATATCCTTATTTCTCTAGCTGAGATGTAAGTTGCATCCCTTAGAGAACTCACCAGTGTGTAAAATTTTTAAATCAACTAGGATCTTGCAGACTCAAATCCTCTTGCCCTTCAGACAAGCACTTGGAAAGACAAAGCAGTTGAGTTACTTCTCTAAAACACACAGTTGCCGCTAGAGCAGGCTGGGACTACAGTCTCCCACATAGAGTTCTGTGCCTTTTCACTATATCACAATGCCTCCCACAGCACTAAATTCTTTCAGACATGATTAGTCTTTGCAGTCTTTTGCTCAAGGAGCATGACTGCCTCCTTACACTTAAAAGAGACATTAAAAGAGCCAAAGAGCACAAACCATAAAAAAGAACTGATAAACTGACAACATTATAATTTAGAAGTTTGGTACTACAAAGGATACCATGAATAAAATAAAAGAACCAACAGATGAGAAGACATGAGTAATGTCACAACTGAAAAAAGACTAGTTTCCAGAATATAAAAAGAGCTCCTATTATTAAAAAAGGAAAAGATGACAGAAAAAAATTAGACAAGGTATCAAGAAGCAACTCATGCCCTGGACAGCGTGGCTCAATGGTTAGAGCATTGGCATATATGCCAGTGGGTCTCAGGTTTGATTTCTGCTCAAGGGCTTGATGTCCACCCATGTGGGAGGGGCAACCAATCGATATGTCTCTTTCACATCAATGTTTCTTTCTCTCTCCTCCCCTTCCCTCCACTATCTATAAAAAAATACATATCTCCTCACTCTTGGGCCAAGAAAAACGAATGGACAACAGATGAATGAAATGATGCTCAACCACAGAGGTAGTTAGGAAGATGGAAATTAAAACAAAAGATAGAAACAAATTTATAGAAAAAGTTCAAGTGTGACAACACCTAGTACTGGCTATGCTGCAGAGCTCTGGGGGCTGTCATGTGCTGCCGACAGGAGTTTAAATTGGTGCCACTGACAATAAAAGACCATTTAAGTTGAAAATGCTCTTACCCTACAATGCAGCAATGAGGTCAGTGGTTCTCAACAAAGAAAGGAGTGACTCACACCCCAGGGGACACTTAGCAATGTCTGAAGACATTTTTGGTTATCACATATGTGGTTGCAAGGGGGTGGGGGGTAGAAATACTGCAGTCCAGTGGGTAGAGCTGCTAAACATCCCACAGTGAACAGGTCATCCCTACCCACAAAGAATTATCTGACTCAAAATGTCAATAGTGGTAAGGTGGGGAAACTGTAGTGGCTTGAATGATGGCCCTCAAAAGATTTGTCTACCTGGAGTCTACTCATGTGAACTTATTTGGGGAAATGGTCTTTGCATATGTAATTAATTTAAGGATTTCAAAATGACAACATCCTGGATTATCCGGGTATGCCCCAAATCCAATGACAAGTGTCTTCATAAGAAGAGAAGGCACAGACAGAAGGGGAGAGACACCTAAAAGGCAGCCTTATGAAGACAGAGACCGAGGGAACAGCCTCCAATGAATGCCAACAGCCACCAGAAGTTAGAAGGGGCAAAATATGGACTCTCTACTGGAGCCTCTGGAGGAGGTGATGGCCTGGTTTTGGCTTCTGAGCTGGCAAAGAGAAAAGAATTCTGTTGTCCTGAGCCACCCAGTTTGTGGCGATTTGCTGGGCAGCCCAAAGAAGCTAACACATTGTCCTAGACATACACTCAACAGAAACACTTGGATGTGTATGAAAGGAGAAAGGTACAAGGCTGGCTATTGAAAAGTTCATTATAGCAAAAACCCTAGCCGGCTTAGCTCAATGGATAGAGTGTCGACCTGTGAATTGAAGGGTCCCAGGTTCAATTCTAGTCAAGGGCATATGCTAGGGTTGCAGGCTCGATCCCCAGTAGGGGACGTGCAGGAGGCAGCCAATCAATAATTCCCTCTCATCATTTATATTTATGTTTCTCTATCTTTCTCTCTCTCTCTCTTCTTCTCTCTCAAATCAATAAAAAAGAATTTTTATGTTTCCCCCCCCCCCCTCTCTCTCTCTCTCCCTCCCTCCCTCTCTCTTCCTCTCTGAAATCAATAAAAATATATTTTTAAAAAATCCTGAAATAACCTGAATTTTTATCAAAAGGAAAACTATAAAATGAATGGAAGTTTATTCACTTGATGCTCTCCCGCAATGAAAATGACCAAATTAGAGCTGGTTTTATCAGCGTGAATTACTTTCAAAAAATATTTAGAGAATAAAAGCCAGTTCAGACAGATATACATGGTGCAATATCACTTATATAAAGTTTTAGAATCTACAAAGCAATGTCACAGAATATTTATGGATATCTGGATATCTTTTTAAAAAGTATAATAATGTGCACAATAAACAATGGACCTACAATAGTTATTATTCCTATTAGGAATACAGAGGAAAAGGAGAGAGAGGGGTACGGACAGGCTCCCCATTTGCATCTGAAATATTTAATGTCTTTCGTTAAAAGAAACAGAGCTGATGAAGATTTGCAATGATAATAAGATCTGACAAAGCTAGGTGTTAGGTATGTTGTAATAATCTCCATTCTTGTCTATTTTAAATCATTTCTTAAATTAATTGTTTTTTAAGACAAGGAAATGTATGCCTTGGAAAACAAATTCAAATGATGTTTACAGGTATCAGGGGAGTAATGAAGAGCATGAGAAAATATGAGGAAACAGGATGTAGGTGGGGCATCTGGTTCAACAAGGATTGAGCCCTAATGCGCTGGGCGACTGCAGCACAGCTGCTTCCCTTTCTAGTGTTTTCTTCAGGGATTCTCCTTCCTTTCCTCTCCACCTATCTCTATACCAGCTCTCGGGCCATTTGATTTCAGTTGAACATCCTAGGTGACCTGCTCCTGTGTGTCCCCCTTTTTAACGCTGGTTCACAATGGAATCTGTGATAGTTATAAGCAAGAGGGCAAAATAAGGATGGGGAGACCTCCATCTTTGCTAATTGGATCACGAACAACCAACCTGGAGATTTGCATCTGTGACTTATACTGTACGAGCCAAACTCTCCCCAGACCTGGAGGAATCACAGCTATAATATTTTACATGGGATGCCTGAGTGTAGTAACAGAACCGTTTTTTTAATGCTTCTGGGCCCTGGCTGGGGTTCTTCTAGGAAGGCGAGATGTGCTGAGCAACAGGAACAAATTGTGAGGGCCTGGAATAGCTTGTGATTATGCACAACGCACAGCCCAGTTTGCGATCATGAACTTAGTCAAATAAAAACCCCAAAAGAGGAGTCAGGGAAGGTATCCGACAGGAAAAAATAATATTTAAAAACTATGTTTCTGGTATGTGGGGAAGACTGGCAGTTTGGGAATGTTTTGGGAAAGTAGAAAGATCCAGATTGCCTAACAGCCCCAAATACCCAGGCGTTTGCTCATCCGTTCCTTTTCAAATTGTCTCTAATGGCAAGGACTGGATTCGGTAACTGAATGATTGGCTTGAAATAATTAGGGAGAAAGCACTGTAACATCTGTTCTTTTGGCCATAACAACTGTTACAAAAGGAATCCCTTCACTCATGAATTTTTGTATTAGATGAGGCACTTCCAAATGTGGGATAGAAACACGAAGTTACTCATTAAGAAGAAAATAATACAGTCTATTTCCATTTTTGCAGCTCATCATCTCTCTTTATCCACTACATATGATCTGTCCAAGATTCCAAATGAGGACCTTGTTCATAGCATTGTTCTTGCTAACCTTGATGTTAACCCCAAAGCTTCTGGACAAGTGCTATAATCTGTTTTCTGCCCGCAGTGCATGCACAAAACAAAGGCCATTTAGCAAGAAGGCGGCTGTCGATAAGCCCAGAAGAGAGACCTCATCAGAAATCAACACTTGATGGCACCTTGATCTTATACTTCTAGCCTACGAAACTGTGGGGAAAGAAGTTTCTGTTGTTTAAGGCACCCCATATATGGTACTCTGCTATGGCAGCCTAAGCTGACTAAGATGTTGCTCAATAAATTCTGGCAAAAAAATTGTATCATGATGATGATGATGATGATGATGATAATTATGACTGATAGAACATAAACACTAAGTGTGCAATGATATAAGCTACTGAACTTCCTAAATACCCAAAAATAATTTTTATCTGCAGGTCAAAGATATTTAAATTACATTTAACAAGAATACAGGGAGAAAAACAAATTTCATTCTTGATCAGGTTATTTTTTTTAAGCAAATGGAAGTATTTCATTTCAATTTTTAAAGTATACTTGGGCCTTCTTAATCCATTTAGGTAATTTCCATGATTATTAAATAGCAATTCAAAATGTTCATACACTATAACCAACCAATGTTGAGTAATTTTCCTGGTTCTCAGTTTATATCTTGTGCTAGTACTAGCTGAACTCTAGAGAACACTCCCATGATTATTAAATGTTTTCTGTGTAGCTAGCCATTCTCTAAATTCCATTATTCATGTTTGTTTCTTTTTAAAATTTTTTAAAAACATATTTTTATTGATTTCAGAGAGGGGGAAAGAGAGACAAACATCAATGATGAGAGAGAATCACCAATAGGCCTCCTCCCGCACGCCCCCCAACTGGGGACCGAGCCCACATTTACCTTTCTACCAAACACTAAGTGAAAATAGGAACCCTTGTCTTCATTTTAATATTTCAAATCAACCCAATAAGGCCCAATACTTCCAGAGGATTGTTCTGGAATTATATGCACACCCTCGGAGTTCTGCACTGCAAGCACTGGCAACCCAGAAACATTTTCTCTTGCCAGCCCTGAATGAATCCATCAAGAGAAATAAATACTGCCAATGCCTTTCAAACACTCTTCTGTGTGATTGGCAAAAAGGGGATAAAATGGGCCTTGCCAAGTGGACCAGTCATTCTCTCTCAATCAGCACTCAATATGGCTGACTTAGCACCCAGGAACTGTTCTCCAAAAGTCCAGAAAACAAATGCGCTTGCTTGATGAATGGGAGAGTGTTTGCTTTTGTTATTCGTTCTGACTCACAGTGACTGATGTGTGCTACTATGGGTCATAAGGAAAAATCACAAAAATCTAATCATTGATACTTATAATGAGCTTCCTTTAGCTGAGCCCCCTGAAATGGTATCTGAGCAAAGTTCTTTCCAACATCATGCTCGGGTGACTTAGGTCATTATCCAATCATTTATAGTTCTGGAAAGGCCTTAAAACAATAAGCTGGGAGTTTCATAGTCTTTAAAATCAAGTCTGTCAGAAAACACATTGTGAAAAAGCAAAAGTATATGACATAAATCTTTATGTTGGTTTAAAGTTTAATAACTCTTTCTACATTCTCATCTTTTAGTTATTTACTCTGTGTATATAGGGAAGTGCATTATGCTCAGTGGACCTACTAATCAGCGAGGAATAAATTGGGGAGATGCATTAAGCCTTTTAGGCCTTTAGGATACCATTTAGTTCACTGGAGAAGGTCATTTACTTACAGCAAGGAACCAAGGTCCTTCTCGAAGATGAGCCATTTAATCCCAGCTCACCCACATGATCCTGCCCAATATGCATTTTTCTAGTTTAATTTCCTCTGTAGGTTTCCTTTTATTTGTCCTATTTTATTTCTCCCATTTTATAGGCATGTTGTCTAATTTAAACTTAATTAAAACTTTCAATTAGGGGGGAAAAAGGGATAGTTCTGGACACTCCATTAATGGGAACTACTTAATAAGCAAAATATCTTACTGTGCCCACTAGATCCAACGCTGTGGCTTCAAAGATCCAACCTGTTTTTTCCAAAGCCTGGCTCAGGTTGGCCAATGATGATGACTAACTGCCTCAAAGCTATAGAGTTTCATGTCCAAGATCACAGATTTGCTTGAAATGTAGAGAAGTGCTGTGTTCACCCGAGGCCTGTGAGTGACTCAGGAATGAATCAGGTTATAAATGAGAGAAAACCAAACCAAACCAAACCAAACCAATGGAAGGACTTTTTCTGGAACTATTGGGAAAGATGCTCGATCTTCTCTGTGCTTTTCAAGCTGATAACACATAATTCTGGAACTTCTAGAAGCCTCAGGCCAACAAAGAGGAAGGCAGGGCCTTTTGTAGACTTCCCCCAAGAGCAGCTTCTTTGTCTGTGAAGCCATCACTCAATCACCTAACACCGAACTGAATGCACTTCTCACTTGGCCTCAGGCAGTGACAACTTCCCTTACTCCTGACCAAAGGCATGGACTCAAGCCCACGGCATCACTCTCCCCAGTGACGATCCTGGAGAAGCCCCCTCAGATGTCCACAAGGTCATCAAACCCAATTTTTTAAAAGTTCTGGTGGTGCTAAATAATAACATATTAGATACATTTTAGTGCAATGCTACCAACATATCTCTGGGGAAGAAATTTTTATTGAGAATGTGCTGATATCATTAATGATTGATTATGATTATGATGATGATGATAGCTATGATATCTCAGTTTTTTCTTGAGCATCAGTTCACACTAACCCTATAAGGGTATTACTCCTAACTTATGGATAAGAAAAATGAGGCTCAGAACTTGCCCAAGTTTACTCAGTAACTAAGGATAGAGGTAAGATTTAAATCTACTACATCCATACAGTTCTGTACTGGTTGGAGAATCACAGGCATCAGAACTACCTGGATCTTTGTTTAAGACATAGATTTCTTAAGTGCTCATCAGCAGGTGAGTGGATTAAAAAACTGTGGTACATCTACACAATGGAATACCACGGTACTGTAAAAAGGAAGGAACTCCTACCATTTGCAACAGCAGGGATGGACCTGGAGAGCATTATGCTAAGCGAAATAAGTCAGTCAGAGAAAGATAAATATCACATGATCTCACTCATTTGTGGAATATAATGAACAACATAAACTGATGAACAAAAACAGAGATGGAGAAGCATCAATCAGACAGCAACCAAAGGACTTGTATGCATGCATATAAGCCTAACCAATGGACACAGACACCGGGGGGTGGGGGGTGGGGGAATAGGGGGAATAAAAACACATATGTAATACCTCAATCAATAAAGGAAGAAAAAAAACATAGATTTGTGATCCATACCCTTCAGGGACTAGAATCAGCATCTCTCAGAGTAGAGTCCATTAAGCGCCACTTTAATGCACCTCACAATCTGGGAAGCATCCCACTCACTACAGTCTTTTCATAAACTGTCTCAAGTCCACGGCCGCAGCTTGTTCAGCCAGCCTCTCTCCGTTTACTATATCCTTAAAAATGGATTCTGGAAGGTATCATATGTACCATTTTATCTCCTAGAACCCATCTGTTTCTCCAATTGTTCTGACATGGATAGGAAATGAAGAAGACTAAAACAAACTGAAAGGTTTGCACAGACATGTGTGCAAACATTTAAATAGTCATAGGAAACTATATTCCTTAATGTTTGACTCTGAAATAATTATTGATTCAGAGGAAGTTGCAAAGAAATGTATAGAAGGACCTATGTACCTTTCACTCAGTCCACTCCCACCCCCCAGTGTTAACATCTTACATAACCATAGCACAGTATCAAAACCAGGTAACGTGCCTTATTCAGATATATGCTCTCATTTGTGTGTGTGTGTGTGTGTGTGTGTGTGTGTGTGTAACTGCTTTGTGTAATAGCTTTGTGTAACTGCTACTAAAATCAAGATATAATCACCACAAAGCTCCCTGTGCTCCCCCTTTATAGCCACATATATCTCATCCTTTACTCATGGCAAATACTAATCTTTTTTTCTATCTCTATAATTTTATTACTTTGAGAACCCTATATAATAAAACCCAAATATGCAAATCAACTGAACTGCAGAACGACTGGTTGCTATGATGTTCACTGACCACCAGGAGGCAGATGCTTAATGCAGGAGCTGCCCCCTGGTGATCCACAGGGGGAAACGCTGCTCAGCCAGAAGCAGGCTCACAGCTGGTGAGCACAGGGGTGGTGCTGGCAGGCAGACATCCCCCAAGGGGCTCCAGACTGCAAGAAGACACAGGCCAGGCTGAAGGGGACCGCCCCCCTCCAGTGCACGAATGTCATGCACTGGGCCTCTAGTGTTATATAAAGGAAATCATACTGTATGTAGCCCTTTGTAATTGGCTTTTTTTTTTTTTTTTTACTGAGCATGATTCCCTTTAGATTCATCCAATGCATGTTGAGTTATTGTGTGCATCCATAGTTCATTTCTTTTTATTTCTGAGTAGTATTCCATGGGGTGAGAAAAATAGAGTTTAACTATTCAACCATTGAAACACATTTAGGTAGTTTTCGGTTTGGGGCTGAATAAAGCCGCTATGAACATTCATGTACAACTTCCTTGTAAATATAGTTTTAATTTATCTGGGATAAGTGCTCACAAGTGTAATTGCTGAATCATATGGAAAGTTCATTTTTAGTTTTAAAGGAAACTGCCAAACAATTTTCTAGAATGACTGAACCATTTTACATTCCCACCAGCAATGTACAAGTAATCTAGTTTCTCTACCTCCCTGTCAATATTTGGTGTTATCACAATTGTGCCATCTCGAAAAAGAGACAGTTTTATTTCTTCCTTTTCAATCTATATGTCTTTTATCTTTTTTTTCCTTGTCTATTTTCACTGGGTAGAATTTCCATTACTACCTTCAAGGAACCCACAGGAAAGTGTTTTTAAAAAGAGAGAGAAACAAGAATACGAAACAGAGAAAACAAAAGTGCATACTTGAGTCCTAACATATCAATAATTACTTTAACTGTAAATGCTCTAAGTACACTCATTAAAAGACAGAGAATGCCAGAATGGATTAAAAATTATGACTCAATTATATTGCCTAAGAGAAACCCATTTCAAACTTATGACATATAGTGAAAGCAAACTGACAGAAGAAAGAAATAGCATTTAAACATTAATTTAAAAAAATTAAGTATGGCTATATTAATTTAAGACAAAGTAGACTCAGATTAGGAAATTACAAGAGGGTGAGAGGAACATTACATAATGGTTAAAAGGCCAATCCAGAAGATGATGCAGCAATGCTAAATGTGGGTGTACAAAACAGCAGAGTTGCAAAAAAAAATGTGAAGCAAAAACTGACAGAACTATAAGTAAATAGGTAAATTCATAATTATAGTTCAGAAATTCTATACCCTGCTTTCAGCAATTAGAAAATTAGTAAGGATTTAGAAGAATTCAATGACACAGTCAACCAACAGGATCTAAATGACATCTATAGGATATTCTTCCCAGGCACAGAATACACATTCTTTTCAAGTTTCCATAGAATATTCTCCAAGGCAGATCATATCCTGGATAATAAAACAAATTTTAACAGCCATAGTTGCTTGGCTAAGTTAGTTGGAGCATTGTCCCATGTACCAAAAGGTTGCAGGTTTAATTCCTGGTCAGGGCTCATACTATGTACCTCAGTAGCAATTGGGGCATGTATGGGAAGCAACCAATCTATATTTCTTTCTCTCTCTCCCCCCCACTCTTCTCTTTCTCTCTAAAATCAATAAACATAAGGATAAAAAATATTTAACAAGTTTAAATCATACAGAGTATGTTTTCTGACCATAATGGAATAGAACTAGAAATTAATAACAGAAAAACAAAAGACGTGCCTTCAAACACATGGAAATTAAAGATCTTTTAAAACCTCTCTAAGTCTCTCTTCTCTCATGTCACCTCAATAGATTGTTGACAATATAAAATTGTCCCATCCATCATTTACACACACGTTAATCTTACAAGATTTCAGGAGAATACGTAAACTAAGTAAAGGCACATACAAGCAAGGTTACATCTACAACCTGAAAACTTCTCTTACCCTCTCATTTTATGGAGGGCACAGATGAACCCCCAAAGCTATAGCCTCTGCCTGAGCTATGCCTGCAGACTCATAAGTAATTTAGGATTTTCAACGTATTCAGCTGAGATTTTAGGCATCAAGGGTGGAACTGCCCTTCTCCTCAGCTGCCCGCTTCTTTCTGATGTCACACAACCTAAGGCATACAAGCAAGGAAGGAATGGGCCCAGTGGGCAGTGCTGTGCTGATCTGTAATCAGGTGTCATTTCAGCAGAAAATTGCATTCTGCCCTTTTTCAGAGCTGAGAAGTAAAGCATGAATCCAGCCGAAATGGTTCACTCTGGCCCCTTCAAGGACTGAGCCTGGTAAGTGAGGACTTCAATCTGTTCCACTCACAGAAAAGGGTCTCTGAGTGACTTTAATCAAAACGCTGATGGACGGAGAAAGAGCCCAAACAGCAATGCCCTTCATCACTTGGGTCTCGGAGCCGACGGAGAGGAGCCACTGAAAATAAGTTGCTGGTGTTTACAGAGGTGAGGCTGACAATGGCAGCGCAGGTGGGGCCGAAATCGTTTCTTACTGCCTGTCCTGAAATGGTCTAGATAGAGGCAGTCCAAGGAAACACACTGCGTTCAGAAGGTATAGAGCGCCGTTTGTCTGCAAACACAGATGGTACCTCTGACCTGGACTCCTCTAATAAGTCTTTATGTGCCATGGGCTGCTAGATAGAAAGCAGCTGGATTTGCAGAGCCGTGGATCTGAGACTTCCCTGCTACACTCCATTTCCACAGCAGCCAAATAAGGAGAGACCCAAAATAAAATGTTAAGTTTCCTCCAAGCCCCAACTGTCCATGACTAAAATCTGAACTTGGTTTTCATCTGTGCTCCTAGAAGGGTTAAACCAAAGAGAAACTCACAAAGATAGTTGAGCAAAGATGTAACTTGTCTTTGGATGGACCCAAAGTTACTGTTGAGAAACCAATTTTCAGTGTTCTCCCCACGTGGCTTTCCGTAGGAGCCAGGCGTGCATTCATTTAGGCTTTGTGTCAGATACAGACAGAAGAGAAGCTATTTCCTGCTCACCCAGACTGTGGCATTCTTCATTCCCACAAGACCTTGAAAAGAGTACAGACTCTGAGCTCTCTGGATGGTTTATGACCTTATCTAGAATGAAATAAATGAACTAAGTAAAGTTTGTGGTCTGTTCAAAGTCTATGTCAGCATGCAGATAAAGATGGAAGCAGAGCTACTTACAATTAGATTATTAAGACAGAAAATCTGCCCTGGTCAAAGAGAAACAATGTTTTGAAATTACTTAAGCCATGCCCTAGTCGAAAGGGTAGCAGCCAGTATTGGAAACTCAATACGTCTTGCTTTTAATAATATGGTTGGATCTCCCCATTGGTCTGGGGTTTCTAATTGAGCAGCATTTCTACATTGAGACATTGAGATGTCTGTAGATGTATCAAAAGAAAAGAATCTTGAGAGGAAGTAGAGGTTAGTTCCACTCCCGTGCCATGCAAGGATCCATGAGGGAATCACCCATGATTTGTAAGTGGTGCCTGGGATCACCTCGATCATCTCTTCACATGCAGAAAGGAAAATCATCTGAGAAATCAGAATATGTTGGAAAAGAAAAGAAAGTATGAGGGGGAGAGTATCAGAATGCAGCCAGGGTGCACGTTACAGTCATCTGTTTATTTTAATGGAATGGTCTGTATCTTCAGGCAAGCTCATTATTCTCCCCAGAGCAGAAGTGCAGAATGAAGGCACAAACCTCATTAACCTTTGAATGCTGAAATCAATAACCTGCAATAAATCTAAGCTAATTTGTTGCCAATAAATCTCCCAAAATGCTGTGTTTTGTAGCTGGGAATGTTGGTGGATGTGGTAAGAACTTTCACATCCACATGGAGCTGATAGCTGCAGTTGGCCTTGTTGGTTTCAGGACCTTCTAAGATGATAAGAGTCATTGACGTTTACAGGGGACATGGCGTTTCACAGGGGTTAACAATCTGTTTTTTAGTTGAGAACATAATGGAATTGTTTCTCTTTCCATGACTCAATTTAACAAATGACATGCAAAAAGGGGCACAGGCAGGCAGGAACCAGCAGGCAGTTCCTTCTCATATGTGTGCCCTGGAAAGTAGGCACGTGGCCCATGCTGGGGAAATGAGAAGAGATGCCTTGAGCCCACAACTGTCTTTCCTCACTTAGTGACTCGCCCATAGTAGGAACCCAAAAATGTTTGTTGAAAAAGTAAATGATGGCCTTTGTTATATATGCATGTTATACATATGTATATGTACACATGTATATCTATATGTATATGCACACCCACATGTATATAAAATGTCTGAGCAAGAGAGTGGAATTCTTGCCTATTTATCTTGAAAAAATAAAAAAAGGACAAGAAAGTATTTACCAGTTACTGAGAAGTGACTGGAAAATAGGATGACAGGAAACAGAAGGGACCAAGAATCTGCATTGCAGTGGGTACTCCATGAGAGCGGCGCGTCACCGCTAAAGTCTCCGGGGCCTGAAATAGTGCCTCGTATACTAGGTGCTCAGCCAGTGTTTGACGGTTAAATGATGGGTGCATGGGTGGGTAAGTGGATGAGGAAATAGCCACTAGGACAGTGGTTCTCAACCTGTGGGTCGCGACCCCTTTGGCGGTCCAAAGACCCTTTCACAGGGGTCGCCTAAGACCATCCTGCATATCAGATATTTACATTACAATTCATAACAGTAGCAACATTACAGTTATGAAGTAGCAACAAAAATAATTTTATGGTTGGGTCACAACATGAGGAACTGTATTTACAGGGCCAGAAGGTTGAGAACCACTGCACTAGGAGTAGGAGAAATAGGAGAACAGTTGCGAGAGTATTTGTAGACTAAAGCAACAGGACCACCCCTCTGCACATATAACAAGTGACTGGCCATCTGATGCTTTTGGATGAGCCTCTCCCAGCTGGGGGAAGACTTGTGTTCCAGTGCAGTACATCCAAACCACAGACTCTAAATAGGAAAGGGCAGGTCCCGATCATGCTGTCTTATCTCACGGACACCTCTTGCCCTAAGTCAAATAGAATCACCTCCGGTGTCTGAGCCCTCTGACAACCACACACCGTACTGCAGTGCTTCCCAGAGGAGAAGCCGCCTGTTGCTTTAGCATCAGAGGGAGGCTAATGATGCCCTCAATGCAGAAGCTCCAGGTTCAGTCACAACCAATTACCCAGGTGCTGCCTACCCTGTTGGTTTTGCCCCCGGCCCATGAGAGGTCCTGGGCACTAGGCTTTGTTATTTAATGAGCCAAAATCCACTCCCTAACCACGAGAAGCAGAAAAGGTAGAAATTGTTGTACCAGCTTCCAATTTCCACCAAACAGAAACCATTGCTTAGATTGACCTGCTTAATGAAGAACTGTTAAAAGGCTAGTTCTCTACATTGTCCTGCCCAGGCTACATGCATTGGCACAACTCAGATCGCCAGGTCCTGCTGCCAGTGACTCAGATAACGGGCCCAAGATAGGGCCTAGAGGTCTGCCTTAACAAGCACCCCAGAAAAATCGTAAGCGCACTCAGTTAGAGAACCCCTGATCCAAAGCCAAATGTCCTTGCTCCTCTGTAAGGGTCGCGCCAACACCTGGTCTCCAGGGATATTGGAAGGAAGAGTGCTCTCTGGCCAGCACAGTCAAGGAAAAACACCAAGTCAATACGTATTTGTTGTGTATCTGCTCTGTGAGAGGCGGCCCAGGGTAAGATGTGTCCTCTGGCATGAGGCTGCCCAAGTTTGAACCCCAGATCCGCCAGTTACTAGCTGTGTGATCTCTAACAAGTTAATTAGCCTTTCACATCTCACGTCCCTATTGGGTGAGCAGGGATGGTTATCACAGTACCTATCTCTCTGGATTGTGGGAATTAAATAAATTAATATTCATAGGCTATTCAGAACACAGCCTGACCCCCAGTAAGTGCCCACTGAGAGTTCACTGTTATTACTCTGCAGTTCACTGCTATTACTACGTTATTACAGAACTCGGCTGACCTGTGAAAAGAGCGACCCGTCCCTGCCTTCCTGGTGCTTAAAAATCACAGGAAAAGCAGGCATTAAGCACAATCTCTATCTGCTGGGGTCCAACCCCAGCAGGTCCAGGGGTTCCCCAAAGGTGTGGACGGAGTCGGCGAAGAAGGAATGACACGGAGACAGCGTTCAGTTGATCAGCAGCCTTGCCAGGATCTCTAGCCACAATCTCCAGCCAAGTTCTGTGTCCATGTTCTCTTGCTAGGTTCTCCAGCCACGTTCTCCAGGTTCTCCAGCCAGGTTCTGTAGCCATGTTCTCTCACTAGGTTCTCCAGCCAGGTTCGGTCGCCAGGTTCTGTAGCTGGGTTCTTCAGCCAGGTTCTGTGTCCTGTTCTCTTGCTAGGTTCTCCAGCCAGGTTCAGTCACCAGATTCTAGTCAGGTTCTCTTGCCTTCTGCTGGGGAAGGGGTTAAGAGGTTTTATTCCCTCCCTAACTTCAGGGGAAAATCCCTACCTGGGGAAACAACCTTTCTCGGAGAGGTGACCTTAGTTAAAACACAGCACCAAGAAGGTGAGCAAACATATTAAGAACAGTATGCCATATATGCCAGGTCCCTTGAAAGAGCAAGGATGGACTGGCTCCCGGCATCTATCCAATGTATTAACAAAAATACAAGTGTGAGAGTCCTCAGAGGGAGCATTCCCAGCGGTGATTGAAGTGTACAAACACGGGATCCTACCTGTCAGGGTAGAGTACCTGAGCCAGGATGTGTTTGGCAAAAGCCATGAGGTGGCCAAAGTTTCTGGGAGTCTCAAGATCAAAATGCTAGTCCCCTTCTTGCCTCTAAACGGAACTATGGTAAACTTAGGCAAGTCCTTCCCCTTCTTAAATCTCAGATGCCCCATGTGTAAAATAAGGGACTCAGCTGAGATGATTTCACAGGCCCTTCTTGCTGTGGCAGAACTGGGGACAGAGAACAGGCAAGCTGTGTAGAGACAGGCCCCAGGGCCATGCTGGGAAAGCCAGAATCCCCATCCAGCAGGGAAGGGGAAAAGAACGGGCAGGGGGAGAGGAGGGGTGCACTCAAGGGTCAAAACCAATCCTCCTCTTGCCAGAGTTCCCCTCAGCTCAGCCCTGCAGACATAGTGCCTTTGGTTAAAGGCACCCTTCTCCGAAATGATACTTCTTAAGAAATATGACAGAAAAAAAATACAGCCATATGCTATGGGGGAAGCAGTTAGTACCTGGCTTGTCATTTGGGTCTACAGAAACAGAAGTGCATGTTTTCAGGTGGCCATAAGTAATGGAACATTAGCTGAGAAACAAAGAGAGGGAAAGGAGAGAGGAAAGGGGAGGGTGATGAAGAGAGAGAGAAGCGGGGAGGGGAATACAAGATGAATGAGCTAAAAGTTAGGGCGGTGCCACTAGCATGCAGAGTGTGTGATCCAATAGCTCACTCGCTGCTGCTCTTCCTCCCACCGCCCCCAAAATCACCGGGACTCCATTCTAACTACATTACAGAACCTTTCAGCAGCTTCATCTGTCCTCATGTATTTCCTGAGCAGCAAGAATAGATGAATGACAAGAACTACCAACCAGCTTCCCAGGCAGAGATTGGAAACTGTCGTTACGTAAGTGAGAAAAATGTTTACATTAACCTGCCTGCCTACATGAACCTTTTTTTCCTTCTTATAACTATTTCCTCGAAATGGAAAGAGAGAACAGAGTAGAAAGATGGTGTGTTAGGAGCCCGCCTCGTTTTGCAGATGGAGAGGAGGAGGCCCCGAAAGAGTCGTGACAAGCGCAGGGTCACAGAGCGAGGAGGGGGCAAGGCCGAGAGCTGTGCACAAATCGGCTGTCACCTTGTCCTAGCAGGCCACAGTCACAAGGAAACGAGGAGCATCTTGTATTTAATAGTTTAATGCATACACATGGCAATATTTATTAGTAAAATGAGCATATTGCATCCATGATTTGGGTGACATTATTGCTCAGGGCAAAGCTAGATTGTGTATCTATGTTTAAAATGTGAATAAATTTTAGGAATATTATTAGGTAAAGAGGAGAACCGTTGATACACATGTAACTGGTGGCTCCTGACCAGACCTTAAGTCTCAGAGAGAGACCAGGCCTTTAGCCCTTCAGTGAGAAAATAAAAATAAACAAAACTAATAAACAAAAAACAAACCAAGAAATCCACCCAGCTTGCAAATCTCTGGAGCAACCTCTGAAAAGTCAAACTCCTCACCTTGTGTTCCGGCACCTCCCCCCTTCCCCAGGTAAGCCGGGGAAATAGAGTTGGGTGTTCAAAGGAGTCAGACAAGCATAATATTATATATACACTCGACATCCATCTCCTGTGCGAAACCTCATTGTTCCCGTGTAACAAAAAGTAAATATTTACCGTGAGCAGGAGAGGTAGGGAATGATCGGCGTCAGGCCATCCATCACCATGAGCCACGCTCCCATTTTAATAACTCTTGTGCGAGAGGGCAGGCAAGGACGGCAAAGACTGGCCAGGAGATAAGAGTTTGTCAGGGGAGCCCAATCACTCGAGGTGGAAGCATATAAGCTGAGTCGCTCATGCGTGCAGGTTGTGAAGGTCCCTAAAAATGCACACACACACACACACACACACTTCTGGGTCCCCTTCTATAAACAGCATCACCATTCACCCAGTAGCCCAACCCAGAGACAAGACCTGAATGCTATCTTTCCCGAATGCCCTGTATTCCATAAATTGAAAGTCCTGCCTCCTTATGCTCAATCCCTTGCTTTCTACCTCCACCACTACTACCTTAACCGAGGCCTTAACCCAGATATCATCAGTAGTCACCTACTGGGACTCTCAGGTTCCAACCAATTCTCCACCAGAAGCCAAAATAACACTTCTACAATACAAATCTTACCTACCACTCTGTCCTCCTGTTCAAAGCCCTTTGTTGGGTTCTGATTGTGTTTAGGATAATGGAACAAGCCCATGGTTCACAAGGTTCTTCACACATCCTTTCTTGTATCTTCTGCCTCATCTCAAAATACCTGTTCCTCTCACCCCTCCCCCACCCCTCCACCTTATTTCTCAGCCAACTTGAGCATGTTTCAGGTCTCTAAATGGACCAAGCTCTCTCACACCTCAGCGTCTTCGCATATGCTGTTTCTTCTGCCTAGAAACTTCTTGCTCATAACCTGGATAACTCCTCTGAAGAAAACTTTTCTCTGACCTCAGGGACCAGATTAGCCTTCCTGAATATGTGCTCCCATAATATCACTCTTGGCTGCAAATGCATGTTTAATTGCCTGTTTTCCCCAATAGGCTGTAAAGTGGGTGTTTTGTTTATTGCTGTATTTTTAATGCATTTTAAAAAAAAGCTAAGGAGGTACTAAAGAAATATTTGTTGAATGGATGAATGACTGAACAAATAAAAACTGCTTGATGCCAAAGGCTAAGAAGAAAAAGACCACCTACCCACCATCTTCCTAAATCCTAGAGCAGTGGTTCTCAACCTTGGCTGCACATTAGAATCACCTGGTAATCTTTTTAAAATCCTCATTTCGGGGCCTCATCCTCCAGAAATTGGTTCTTTGTTACTAATGTTGTGGCCCCACCCGATAGCAAAGAAACAATTTCTGGAGGATGAGGCCCAGAAATCAGGATTTTAAAAAGATTCCCAGGTGATTCTAATGTGCAGCCGAGGTTTAGAACCACTGTCCTAGAGGCTGATGCTGACATTCCCTTGTCCTTCCCAATACTGTTGGCCTCATCTGGCTCCTCATTCGTGACTCTCACATCATTTCGCTAACTTCTTATCACCTCCACTTTCCAAATTAGAGACTACGTAATCAAGCTTGATGCTTCCTGGGGCAGCTCATCCTTCAGCAAATTACTACAGTCTAATCCAACTCTGAGTCCTCATCTTCATCCTCCATTCCCTACTTATTAGGGATTTCACTGGGTAAATTGGATGGCGTTACTGAATTGAAATCGTTTATTTTACTCTCAGGTAATTAAACTTCCAAGCTGAGCACACCTGCGTTATCAGAAAAGCAGCATCTCAGAACTTTCCTTGGACTCAATGGAATAGCAAAGCATTTTCTACTCAACACTACCCTGCAAACTGGTCTTAGTTTCTGGGTTTAGGGAGCACTTTGAGGTCAGACCAACTCATATCTTGGCTGCAGAGAAGCTGGCTTGGAAGGGCTCTGGATAGAGCAGTGCCTCTCCATGGGGTGGGGGGGTGGGGGGGTCACTCTCCAGTGACATCAAAACAGAAACAGACAAGCACTTAAAAATATGTAGCAATTAACATTGTTGGAAACACAATATTGTTGTGTTTTACAAAAGCATCCATCTGCAACAATTGGAGATCTTTTTTTTTTTTAAAATGTGGTCCTTTAGCAGAGGTAGTTTGGGAAACCCTGGAATAGGCAAGTCTAGGAATGAATTCACCTTGAAAATCTTCCATTAGTTCTCAACGTCATACATACATCTGCATTCCATAGTGGCTCACGCTAGTCAACAGCAGCAGCTCTATAAAAACCTGATTAAGCCAATTCAGGACAATTCAAAGAATCAAAAATGTGATAGCAGAAAAAGAACCAGTGTCTTTCACAGCGTAACTACCCGAGGCTGCTCTGCATTCTTTGTTACTAATGTGGTGGCCCCACCACATAACTACCCATGTGGCAATGCTCATGGCAGCTAACAGCTATGAAACACCCCTATGTGCCCAGCCACGTAAGTTATCCATGTGCTTTATTTAAACCTCAAAATTCTTTGGAGTAGGTACTATTGTCATCTTCATTTTAATGATAAAACACCCTGGACTGGGTAGTTTAATTAAATTGTGCAAGGTCACACAGGTAACAACTGACAACATCTAGATTGGAGATTTAATCCTAAATCTTTACTAAGAGTCCAGAACCTGAGTCCCTAACCCTAAACCAATACGTACTTCCCCTTTTGAATCCACATCCTGTATTGTAGTCAGCCATTCACATGGATCAGTTGTCTTCTGCACATCCCCTACCGGGGACTGAGCCTGCAACTGGGGCCCCGGCATATGCCCTGACTGGGAATCGAACCAGGCACAACCACTGAGCGACGCCGGCCCGGGCCATGTAATTGGCCTTTATCATTCAAAAGAAATACGGAAGTGGAGGTCCATGACGGGGCTGGTGTAGCAGGCCGCTGAACTCTCCCCTCCCATGAGCAAAATCAAATATGCACGCACAGAGGTAGCAATGACGACAGTGCGGCAAAGAGCGCTGAGTGCACACCTCTGACAACAAAGAAGAGAAAGAAGCTGACTAGAGAAGGCTGGGGAGACCAGGCAGCCCCCGGCGCCTGTGGGAACAGGCCAGGCCGGAGGAGCGGGTGAGCACAGTTGTTTCCCGGAGTTCCCTTCCACTTGAATGGGGGCAGGAGCGCCATTCGGGCCCTGGCCTACCTGCAGGATCTCCCAGCGCCTTTCCAGCTACATTCTTTGGTGCCTTCTGCCTCCGAATAAAGGAAATAAGCAGGATCCACGGGCCGTCACTGCACGCTCCTGGCCTCCCCGTGCAGCCCTGCCCCTCCCCGCAGGCAGGGCCCCACGTGCCGGAAGGGCGTGCTCAGCTCCAACACGCTTCCCATAACCACCCAGCACGCGGGCCGCTTTCACTGCAACCAGTCAGAGACAGACTGTGCAGAAGACGGGGGGCCTGGGAGCTCCCCAGGGGTCATAGGCCAGGGAGTCCCACTCTCTACATCCCCCTCCACCTCCACAGGTTGGGCAGCAGCTCTACCCAGGTCACTGCAGTGTGTTTCTAGGGTACGTCTCCTAAGCCCATTCCAGCTCCCAAACAAAGGGAGCAAGCAGAACAGGGCATTACACACACCTGGCCTGCCCACCTGGAGCTAGTCTGGCTTGGACTGGCCAAAGCCTAGATACTTTAAGCGCCTGCTGGGCTCCTCCCTGCACACGCAGCTTACACAAAGCCTGCTTCTACATAAGCTACTTCTCCAAGACCGGGTGAGATACCTGTTTTGTCTGATTAATACAAACAAACACAGAAAGGCAAACAAAATGAAAAGACAGAAGAATATCTCTCAGATGAAGGAACAAAAAAAAATCACAGAGGGGGCAGGGGGCAATAGGGGGACTCCTAAGGAAACGGAAATAGTAATTTGCCTAGTAAAAAATTCAAAGAAACAATCATAAGGATGGTCACCAAACTTGAGAATGGAACAGAGGTTCTTAGGGAGAACTTCACCAAAGAGTAAGAAAGTGTAGAAAAGAACTGAGCAGAACCAAAAGTACAAGAACTGAAATGAAAAACACATCAGGAGAAAAGAAGGGGGAACCAACATGGTGGCGTAGGTAGACGCCTGTACTCGCCACCTCCCACAACCACATCAAAATTACAACTAAGTACAGAACAACCATCATCCAGAACCACTAGAAAGCTGGCTGAATGGAAGTCCTACAACTGGAGATGTAAAGAAGAAAGCACACTGAGACTGGTAGGAGGTGTGGAGGTGTGGGACAGGCTGGTCCGGCACCCACGTGTGCCACTTTTTTTCACTGGGAGGGAAATCATCTCTGCGGAGGCTGCTGGTAAGGAGCAAGGGGTCCCAGCCCCACACCAGAAGCCCAGCCGAGGCTCCTAGAGCTGGCAAGATAAGTCCTCACAAGCACGGGACGTAAAAACCAGTGCAGACGGGGGCTGCTGGAGACCCAGATGTTCCTCTTAAAAGACTGGCACCATGAACTGAACTTACAAAGTTCCACTTCCTCTGAGCTCCAACACCAGGGCAAGGCTCTGGGGGACACAGACACAAAAGAGGAGGAACTGGATTGTCTGGCATCGGGCAGGAAAGAAAAGGAAAACACATCAGAAGGAATTAATTAGATTTGCTAACACAGAAAAACAGATCCATAACCTGGAAGACAGAGTAGTAGAAATAAACCAATCAGAACAGCAGAAACAAAGAAATACCAAAGCAACTAAAGTCTAGAATAACAGAAAAAGCATTGAAATCAGCATAGCTGGATTCCAGACCCTTATTTATTACTAAATACTAATTGTATGATTGCCGGGAGCCGGTCCATCCTTGCTGTTTCAAGGGACCTGGCATATATGGCATACTGTTCTTAATATGTTTGCTCACCCTCTTGGCGCTGTGTTTTAACCAAGGTCACCTCTCCGAGAAAGGTTGTTTCCCCAGGTAAGGATTTTCCCCCGAAGTTAGGGAGGGAATAAAACCTCTTAACTAAGTGCCAGGCGGGTAATTAAGAACCTAAACTGAACCTGGCTGGAGAACCTAGTGAGAGAACATGGCTACAGAACCTGGCTGGAGAACCTGGAGAACGTGGCTGGAGAACCTAGCAAGAGAACATGCACACAGAACTTGGCTGGAGATTGAGGCTAGAGATCCTGGCAAGGCTGCTGATCAACTGAACGCTGTCTCCGTGTCATTCCTTCTTCGCCGACTCCGTCCACACCTTTGGGGACCCCTGGACCTGCTGGGGTTGGACCCCAGCATATGATATTAAATAAATGGAATTCAAATTGCATCTTGTATGAAATGAAGATAACCATGTTGGTAGCATCTAGCTACTTCACAGAGCTTTTGAGAGGTTAAAATGAGGCAATGAATGTCAAAATTTTTTGGAAACTGTCAAGAGTGGTTGCCGCATAGATGCCACCATTGTTATTAATGTGGAAAACTGTAGCCTTCTTACAAAATAGACAGTAACATAGACCATTTAAATGAACAATTCTAGCCATGTACCCAAATCAGCCCCAAATTAGACAATGATGTGTTAAAGGGCATAAAAGAATATTCTCTGCCTTCAAAAAGCTCATCAGTAGTCCAGGCAGTACTACTTACATATGTTGAAAATGTAGAAAGCAGTGCAGGATCATGTAAAGGACCAAAGACTAGATGACATGATACAGACTCCAAAGGAGAACAGACTATTGAGAGATGAAATGATCAGGAAGGACTTCAAGAAAGAGAAAGCCTTGAACATACAGAGAACTTAGAAATCGGTCCCTACCTTCTGCATGTGGGAAAAGGCAGCTCAGATATAGGAAATGGCCAAGATCTCACAACACACGGATGGAGAAATCAAGATCATTTGACCACAGCGTTTCTTTTTCATCCCCTCTGCAGTTCTGTTTTTCAAGGGAGCTAT
Source organism: Myotis davidii (assembly GCF_000327345.1). Classification (NCBI taxonomy): domain Eukaryota; kingdom Metazoa; phylum Chordata; class Mammalia; order Chiroptera; family Vespertilionidae; genus Myotis; species Myotis davidii. Next base: position 5,057,842 of record NW_006292696.1, on the reverse strand, counting down.
GTTCACCCAAAGCAATGAGGTCCCAATGTGGGTGCTTTTGCGTAGGTTGATGGACCACTGGCAGGCAGATTTCTGGGTAAACAAGGGCAGGGTGGCTTGCTTAGCAAGCACCTTTGCCTCCTCTGCCAAAAGCCAGCTCTGCCTAAAGAGTTAAAACAGGTAGAAATAAGAATGTAAACTTCAAATGCCCTACCTGCTGAAACTCTATCTTTCAGACAAATTGTGCCCCACAGGAGTCTGTAGAGGCACACAATGTCTCCAGGCGATTCCTTACAAAGAACAGCTGATGGCCATGTACAATTTGCAGCTGCTCCAAACTGCATTCCGCCCTCGCCCACCCACCACCAAGACCCAAATAGCTTCTCCCTGCAAAAACAGGCTTCCAGGACAATTCACTGAACCCTCTGAATCTGGACTTGAGGCCACAGTTGCAAAATGAAACTGGAGAAGCATGGTCAAAACAAAGACAGCACCCCTAACCCGCACCACCACAGGTCTGAGTGGTGCCTGGCAGGGTGAAGTTGAAGCTATTTCAAAGCAGATGTCAGATTGTAGAGGGAAAGAAATGGGATCTTCTTTGAGCCCCAAAGCATTACCTCTGATTCCACATTGGCTTTCCAACATTTAAGCAGTTTTGAAATGGGGAAATGAATGGCCACAGGACACCCTCCAACCAGCCAGTGAATCCTGGCCCCTTGTTCCTCTGCCCAGACCCTTGGTAGGCAAGAGAGAGCTCAGAGAGAACGCACACGGCTCTCCAGCATGTACCGGCCAAATGGGCACAGGGCTGTTGACCAGTCAGAACCCCAGCCTCTCCGGGGGCTTTCCTACCACATCAGGAGCTCCTGCTTATCACATGCTCCCTCCAGATACAGCCAAGAGTGGTGGCCATGCTGGGACCCTGCTCTTCCCAAAGCACAATGTCACTGTATCCAAACACGATGGGAGGGAGAGGAATGAAATGGAAATGAAATGCCATTTTCCAGGGCTTCTGGCCACTGCAGCAAATCTGTGCCTAGTGATGACTGAGGGTATCTCTTTATTCTTTCATTTCTCAATGATAATTTAAAAAACAGATGAGTATACAATTTGTTTTTACTAAACACCTCTGTGTCATGGTAGGTCATTTCCGGAAGGTTGAGAGTCTTGTCAACAAGTTCAGAGGGTCCAATTCCACAGCTACTACCTTGGATCTGGGCCTTATTTCTGAGCATTGTCCTAGATCAGCGATGGCGAACCTTTTGAGCTCGGCGTGTCAGCATTTTGAAAAACCCTAACTTAACTCTGGTGCCATGTCACATATAGGAATTTGTTGATATTTGCAACCATAGTAAAACAAAGACTTATATTTTTGATATTTATTTTGTATATTTAAATGCCATTTAACAAAGAAAAATCAACCAAAAAATGAGTTCGCGTGTCACCTCTGACACACGTGTCATAGGTTTGCCATCACTGTCCTAGATAATCAGGTCAAGAAAGCCAATTATATTTTCTTTCTCTTGAAAATTCCAACAAGTGAGTGGTAACTTCCCAGGGCAGGGGTGGGCAAACTTTTTGACTTTAGGGCCACAATGGGTTCTTAAACTGGACCGGAGGGCCGGAACAAAAGCATGGATGGAGTGTTTGTGTCAACTAATATAAATTCAAAGTAAACACCATTACATAAAAGGGTACGGTCTTTTTTATTTTTAGTTTTATTCATTTCAAACTGGCCGGATCCGGCCCACGGGCCGTAGTTTGCCCACGGCTGTCCTAGGGTATACTCTGAAACATCTAGTTTCAACAGGAATGACTGCTGATGGATCAGTGATGGCTTCCACAAGCGTAGTGTGGGGTACAGAGATGAAAGTGTGCATATGAAGGGGAGGGAAAAACTTTCTCCTCTACCCATCTTGGATCTCTGTCTGGGGCCCTATAAATTAGAGTGACAAAAGACATATTAACAAGAAAACAACTAACAGAAGTTTATTAATACGTGCATTCTGCTTACATATGGGAGCACCTGGTGACGGGGAACTCAAAGGGTAGACAGAACTCAGGCTTATATAGCATCTTATAACAAAAGAGCAATAAATTTTTAGAGAAATGACAAGACAAAGAAAAAAGACTTTGAGGTTCTTGGGGCAGCAAATTGTGAGAAAGCAAATATATGGGGAAACTAATGGTAGATAAGGGCTAATTATAGCAAGGTTTATTATGTACATTTCTCAGGCACTGGCTCTGGGGTGATAAGGGTCTAGAGTTGTCTCCAGTAATTAACTTCTGTCCTTCCTGGTAGCGAGGGGAGGTGGGATACCTTTACAAATTTATGACAAATAGAGGGGAGAGTAGAAAGCTCTTCTTGTATCTGCTTTTTTTCAATTGCCTTCAGCTCAAAATAATCCTCATGCCACAGATGTTTTGGGGTGACCTGTTCTGCTACCCTTCACATGGTATGTATCCACTACTATCCCATGATGTAAACCTTATCGTTTATACTCACTCTTTTTTAAAAAATCATTTTTATTTATTTCAGAGAGGAAGGGAGAGAGAGATAGAAAAATCAATAATGAGAAAGAATAATTGATTGGCTGCCTCCTGCACGCCCCCTACTGGGGGTTGATCCTGCAACCCAGGCATGTGCACCAACTGGGAATCGAACTGTGACCTCCTGGTTCATAGGTCAATGCTCAACCACTGAGCCACGCCAGCCCAGCTATGCTCACCCTTAGAGCAAGGTCACTCCATAAAAAGCTTTCAGAACAACTGTTTTCAACACTATAGGAGTACAGGACATAGGTCCAACAATTCTTTGAGGTAAAGATCATTAAAAACCCTAATTCACAGCTGCTAACCCTGGATCCCAGAAGGATTAGGTCACTTAGCCATCTGCAGTATGCCAGTAATGACAGTGTTGAGACTTCAGCTCAGACCTCTGGACTACTGTTGGTGTTTTGTCCACTGTAGGAGAGTTGAGCACCTTCTACCTCTGACATCACCTGAGACCCTAGAAATGCAGTTTAACCTGAGCCAATCCAGCCAGGGAAGAAGAAAGTGGGTTTCTGTTCAGATCCCAGTTGGTTACACTGCCATGAATTTCAAAACAAGCCACTGTGCTCCTCTCTAGCATTTCCAGAATGCTAACACAGCTTGTGATTTTAAGACACTCTTTTTTTTTTTTCTTTCTATAACCAGAACCCCAGGTGGTCCACAGCCCAGGAGGCAGGCTGACCTCCCATCCTATACACATTCCATCCTGTACCTGCTGCTGGGAAAATTGTCAGTCCCAGGCTGGGTCACTACCCTTTGGAGTATATGGAAAAGACTATGACAAACTTCTCATGCTGACAAAAGGCAAAGTTGAAGAGGAAGAAAATAATGTGAACTCTTGCTGCTCTTGAATTCATTAGAAATGTTTTATTCGTTCTAAAAAAAAAAAAAACAAAAGGAAAGAAAAATAGAACATCTTGTTCTTTGCAATTGCTAAGAAGTTCTCCTTTTCATTTAAAAAGTTAAGCAAAGCCACTTACATGTTCTTACATTTTTTTTTTTTTTAGGAGAGCACACTGTTCCTTCAAACTTAGAGAGACTATTTCATATACTTCCAGACTGGTCCAAGGTTGTGTGTCTTTATTATTATTCTCAACTAGAAGCTCAGTGCACAAAATTCGTGCATGGGTAGAGTCCCTAGCCTGGCCAGCAATCAGGGTCGATCTGTGGGGTAACCAGCAGGGTGTTAGGGGGGCCCCCTGCTGGCACCCACCTTGGCCAGCCTGGGGCCTGCTGGCTGGGGGCAGCTCCTGCGTTGAGCGTCTGCCCCCCTGGTGGTCAGTGCGCGTCATAGCAACTGGTTGTTCCACCAATCATCTGCCATTCAGTCAATTTGCATATTAGGCTTTTATTATATAGGATAATTCATCATTTTATTGTCATTGTTCCAAAGCTGATATTTGGGATTCCTTAGGATTTGATTCAATTTCTTAGCCAAGTGACTTGATGTTCAGCACTTCTATAGTCTTCACTTAGGGAGCAACTATTCTACCACTGGGATCTTTAAGCTGAAATCTTGGGTTATACAAATTGCCTCTAATAACAGGCCTACGCCCAATTCTAACAGCATCAGAGCTGCAAGTTTTAATTTTTAAAGAAGAAATTACTCATCCTTCCAAAGTTAAAAACAAAACATAGCAACCAAAGTTTTAAAAAATCCTCCATTTCCACAACTTTAAGAAATAGTCCATGGTCTGAAATTAATATTCTTAAAGCTATCAACCACATGACTGAGTATGAGTTGTCATGATCAGGAAACCAGTGATGAATCAGTTTTACCTTGTTAACAAAAAAACACATACTTCTTCCTCTTCCTTCTGTTGAGAACATATGTTTCAAAAAGAGAAAATAAAACCTACTAGTATGAGAGTTATATAAATGCATAGAGGACTGTGGGGTTATGAAGAACATCCTGCAAAGTTGAGCCATATGTACATGTATTAGGAAGACAGAAGTCTACAGAATGCTCAGAAAAGTAACAATTACAGTTCTAGAGGGTTAATTTCACAGTTAACCCTGAAGTTGGAAAAACCTGAAAGAAGGTAATGGTAACAGAGTACCTGGGAGCAAGGCAGAAAGAGAGGAAAGTTGTGCAGGTGAGGAGGAAAGTATCTAGAAGGAAGCCATGGAAACAATTTAGGGCTGGTGGCAGAGAATATCAGAAATAGTGTTTCAAAGATAAGGCAAATAACATTAGCCTGGATGGGAGCAGATTTCAAAGCCAAGTAGCATTGCTCTAGCAGACAGGAGACAAGATGAAGAACTGGACACTCTACACACATTCTGAAGAACGCAGGGCTGTCGGAAGTCATGGAATTATGCCTTCTCTTGGTGAAGGGGATAGCTTCCATGACAAGTCAGTGTGGGCCAGAAACCAGAAGGTCAACTATGATAAGTACACTCATTTCATCTACCCTGGATGACCCACCCCGTATTTTCAACCTGTGAAAGTTCTCTCCATCCACCAAAGCCTAGCTCAACTTCCACCTACTCTAAAAGTCTTCCCAGGTCCCATGAGTCACCTTGACCTCACCATTTTTCACACTGCGTGTTCCCTAGTACCACAGTCTTCCCGTGCTATAGTTTATTTTGCATTTTTGACTCCCTTATATTTCTTCTTCTGGAGGGTTCTTCCATGCAGCAATGTCAGCAGCCTTTGGGGAAATTTTCAAAGGAAAGTTCACGCCAATTGATTGATTTATGCTGGTTGGGAGAGATAACAAGTAGGGTCCATATCCAAAATGCTATTGCAAATGAAGCTTTTCCTTTCATCCAAAGCTTAATCTCTGACCCAAATGCCCTTCTCAGTTACCATACTTCCAGCTGCAATAGGAACACTGTGTATGGATAATACATCTGTAACTTTCTTCACCTTGCCCTAAAGTCACAAATACATTCCTGAATGCTTAAATGTCTTTCCCAATCCATACTTTCAGAAACATTCTGAGCTGACATTTCTCTTGGTGATATGAAAAATAAACAAGTCAACCTCGCTGCTTCCACTAACTTAAAAATTTGCATAGAATTACCATAATATGTTATGATCTTGTTTTAAAATGATTACTTCTGACAGGCTCGCCAGTCTAAACTGAGTACCTGTGGCATAAAGAAACCTTCACCTTCAAGAAGAGCTTTGTTCAGAGCATGCCTTTTAAAACATAAATCAATAGGCACATTTTAACCTCAAATAAGATCATGAGAAAAATTAGTTATCATTTCTAAGAGATACACAAGTAATCACATGTTTCTCATGAGGAATTTAAGGTGGATATTATGCACTTCTGTAACATAATTAGGCCATACGTTATGGTCCTCTTGTTTTGTCCTCTGTTATCTAGGTTCTTTAATGCCATCAGCATAACTTTTAAAACTAATAATTTTTTTATCATATTAAATGTCTCATACTATTGTGGACATTATAAAAGATGTCCAAACAAAAAAGAAAAATCACCCATATTCTTACCCCACTGAGATCTTTATCTTATTGTTTATTTTCCCAGGGGTTTTATAGGCAGGAATATTTTGGTAACCCCATACAAATTGAGGTTTTAAGCTAGTGGAACAAGTCTGGTTGACTTGGCTTGCTTACATCACTCTGTGACATTCAACATCATGATTATTCTTGAAAAAAAAAAAAAATATATTATATATATA
>NW_006292696.1:5033857-5051641 GCF_000327345.1 Myotis davidii | reverse complement strand
AGCCGACCAGTCGACCGGCTGGTAGTATGACGTGCACTGACCACCAGGGGGCAGACACTCAATGCAGGAGCTGCCTAACAACAGCATCTTTGCACAGGGCCCTCTCGCACTCTGGGACCCTTTGGGGGATGTCAGACTGCCAGTTTTGACTCGGTCCCTGCAGGCCAGACCAAGGGACCTCACCAGTGCATGAATCCGTGCACTGGGCCTCTAGTTTTAAAATAAAGGCTCTTTGCACAGCTCATTATTTTATGTTTATGGAGTGGTCACCAATCAAATCAATAGTGTTTCACAATATATAATTCAGATTAATTCATTCACAGCAAAACCAAATGGGATGTTAGGAGACCAAAATTTTTATCAGCTCTTTGATTATTTAGATCTGTGATTGGAGCCAGTCACTTCTCATGCCAGCACCATTATCATCATGCTGAGTCTTAGTTTCTCCACTTATAAATTAAAAGAGTTGAATTAAATTGCTTCTAAGTAATGTTCAGTTCTCTTGGTCTAAAATGCAATAGCCCTTGGGGACAAACAACAGCTGGCTGAGAGATGGGGCTGTTAAATGGCTCTGGACAAGCCCATGACCACTACAGGGAAAAATGGAGAAATTATATTTATCACTAACAGTCATTCCATAAAAAACACAGAAGAAGGAAAAAAATCTTCTGTTCAATAGTTCTAGCCAAAAGCATAAACAAACAAATAAGCATACACTGTAAAGTGTGAAATAAATAATAAAGTCCTAGTACAATTATATATCATTTTAGAGAATGAAAAGTACTATGAATACCTAAAGCATGATAAAGGAATAGAAAGTAATAATTTGCTAATGATATTATTGTTCACCTATTACACCCAGAATAACCAGCTATCAGACTTAGGAATAAAGTTTAGCAAAGTGTATAGATACTAGATAAGTATTTATACTTAATAGATTTTCTATATACTAGTAATAACAAACTTGAAGATAGAGGGTTTTTTTGTTGTTGTTTTTAGTATATTTTATTGATTTTTTACAGAGAAGAATGGAGAGAGATAGAGAGTCAGAAACATTGATGAGAGAGAAACATCGATCAGCTGCCTCCTGCACATCACCTACCAGAGATGTGCCCGCAACCCAGATACATGCCCTTGACCGGAATCGAACCCGGGACCTTTCAGTCCACAGGCCGACGCTCTATCCACTGAGCCAAACCGGTTTTGGCGAAGATAGAGTTTTTTAAGTATTCCATTTATAAGAGTGATAAAATAAACTATAAGCTACTTATGAGTAATCATAATGAGAAAAAATAGGTAGTGAAGAAAATATCATAAAACAATGGAAAAAAGATGTCTAAATAGTCAATAGCTTTGAATCCCTTAGAATATCATTTCAGGACAGATGCCAATATAACTTTCAGATATATTAAAATAAAATCCATTATTTCTAATCCAGAAAAAATATAGGCATTTATTAAATAATGAGTGAAAAAATTAATTCTTCACATAAACTTAAGGGATCACAAAAGAAAATACCAATTGACTTAACAACCATAAAATTTAAATTTATTTATTAAATATATATATAAACATATGTAAATTAAAAGACTGAAAGTTCCACTTCTAACCAAGATGAGGTAATAGGGACAAGATTTTCCCTTCTCTCCTAAACCACTAGAAAATTGGACCAAATATATAAAACCAGTTTTCAGATACTGAACAATAGGCAGTGGATTTCTGAGATAACAACCAAGGTGAGCCCTACAATCATAAACTTACTGCCTGGAGGCAATTTCTAAGCTATAGTACAGGGAAGGAAAAAACATTTCTAAGCTATAGCACAAGGAAGGAAAAGCCAAACAGAGCATGTGGCCTCATGCATTTGAGAAAATAGAGATGAGATTTAAAATCCAGAAATCAATAACATAAAATTCATAATGTCTGACATACAATTAAAAATTACTGAGCGTGCAAGGAAACATATAACCCATAACCAGGAGAAAAATCAGTCCAAAGAAGCAGACCCAGAAATGACAGAGATAATGAAACTAGCAAACAAAGATGATATAAGAGCTGTAATAAATATTGTCCATATGTTCAAGCAGGAAGATGACACTGGAGCATAATAAGGAGAGAAAGGGAAGATGTAAAAAAAGTCAAAATAAACATATATGAATGAAATATACAATGCCAGCAATGAAACAAAGGAACCAAACAGGATTAATAGCAGATTAGACACAATAGAAGAAAAGATCCTTTGAACTTGAAGATATAACCGTAAAAGCTATCTTAAAGGCAACAGGGATAGGCATTATTAAAATACTGGCAGGGGTAAGGCGAAGGGGAGAATTACTAATCTCAATTTTTTTTAACCAAATGAAGATACCCTGTTTTTAAGTTTTATTGAGAAATAATTGACATACATCACTGTATAAGTTTAAGGAATATGGCATAATGGCTTGATTTACATATATTGCAAAATGATTACCACAATACAGTGGGGCCTTGACTTACGAGTGTCCCGACTAACGAGTTTTTCAAGATACGAGCCTGCTCTCGGCCGATTTTTTGCTTTGAGTTGCGAGCTAAAATTCCCGTTACAAGCCAGCTTCAGATACCCCACCACTAGTTGGCACAGCGAACGTCACAGTGAACGCCACAACATCAGCCCAGCATCACGTGTCTCACTCGTTCACTTTAATGATTTGACATACGAGTAATTTGAGTTACGAGCTCTGTCACGGAACGAATTAAACTCATAAGTCAAGGCCCCAGTGTAGTTTCAACTAACAGATGTCCTTCTGGACAACTTTCTGGACAAAGCTGGGGCTGCCAGCAGCCAGGAGAAGGAAGGCCTGCTCTTGCACAAATTTCATGCATTGGGCCTCTAGTCTTTTTATAATGAAGATTAAATACTTATTTAGACAAATAACTGCTGAGAAAATTCATAACCAGTAAACCTGCCCAAAAAATGTAGTATTTTTGACATTTGAAACTAAATTAATACAACTGGCCATATTAACAGTCTCAAAAAGAAAAATTATATGAAGCAGATAAGACAATTTAACACCCATTCATAATACTTTTTAATAAAGCTCTTCTAAAACTAGGGATTCTCCCAACATTCTCAAACAACAAGGTCTCTCAAAGAACTAGATATTAGTTTCATTGATTTTCTTTCTTGTTTTTCTATTTCAGATTTCTTCTCTGCTCTTTACTATTTCCTTTCCTCTGCTTACTTGGGATTTCATTTGGTCCTTTTTTCTAGTCACATAATTGATTTAAGACCTCTCTTCCTTTCTGATAATGTCATTTAGTGCTATAAATACCTTCTAAGTACTCCTTGAGCAGCATCCTACCCATTATGGTAATGCATAATGCTTTCATTACTTTTTTAGTACAAAATACTTTCTTATTTTCCTTTAGATTTCTTTTTGACCCATGGGTTATTTTAAAGTATTTTACATTGTTTGCAAATATTGGGGAATTTTTCAGAGATCTTTCTGTTATTGATTTCTATTTAATTCTATTGTAGTTAAAAGCATACTTTGTGTCATTGTAATCCTTTTAAATGTATTAAGACTTGTTTAGTGTCCCAGAATAAGGTCTAACTTGGTAAATGTTGTATGTCCTAGGGGAAAAAATGGTGTGTATTTTGCTGTTGTGGTGTGGAGCATTCTATAAATATCAGGTCAAGATGGTTGAGAGTTTTGCTTAAGACTTCTGCCCTTGATGGTGTCGCTCAGTAGTTAGAGCATTGGCTTGCACACCAGAGGGCTGCAGGTTCAATTCCCAGTCAAGGGCATGACATACCTGGGTTGCAGGTTCGATCCCAACCTGGGTCAGGGTGCATGTGAAAGGCAACCAATCGATGTGACTCTCTCACATCAGTGTTTCTCTCTCTCTCTTTCTCCCCTTCCCCCGCCCTTCCAGTCCCTTTAGAAATCAATGGAAAGAATATCCTCACTTCTTGGGTGAGGATTTTTTTTAAAAAGACTTCTCTATTCTTATTTCTGTCTAATTGTTCTGCTAAGTATTAAGAAAAATATTTAAATCTCAAATTATAATTGTGTAGTTGTCTGTTGCTCTTTGCAGTCTTAATGCTTTTTGTTCCATGTATTTTTAAGCTCTGCTATTAGGTATATAAACATGTAGAACTATGTTCGCTTGATGAACTGACCCCCTTATCATGATAAAATTACCTTCTATATCCCTGATAACATTCTTTGCCCTGAAGTCCACTTTGACATTAACACAGCCACTCCAGCTTTCTTATGAGTGTACAATAGTGTACTATTTTCTATCTTTTTCAATTTTAACCTATGTGTGGATTTATATTTAAATCAGGATCCTTATACGTAGCATACAACTAATTCTCGCTTTTTACATTCAATTTTCCTTTGCCTTTTAATTGGAATATTTAGACCATTCACATCTGATATGCTATAGTTAGATGATAGATTGTTTTCTATTTGTAACATCTGTTCTGTGTTCTCTTCTTCCACCCCTCAGAAATCACCGCAACATTATCTCATATGCGACATCTTGAAAATCTAGTGTTTTATATATTTGTCTAGTTTTTTATTATGATTGCTTCAGGTGAGATGATAGATCCAGTGGCAGGACCTCCATGTTGCTCAGAAGTGGAAGCCTGGGGTGGGGGCCGACAGAGTTCAATGGGAGAAAAAGGAGACATGTAATACGACATGTAATACTTCAAACAACAAATAATTTTTTTAATATGTTTTATTGATTTTTTACAGAGAGGAAGGGAGAGGATAGAGAGTTAGAAACATCGATGAGAGAAACATCGATCAGCTGCCTCCTGCACACCCCTCACTGGGGATGTGCCTACAACCAAGGTACATGCCCTTGACTGGAATCGAACCTGGGACCTTTCAGTCCCCAGGCCGACACTCTATCCACTGAGCCAAACCAGTCAGGGCAACAAATAATATTTTAAAAAAAGAAGTGGAAACCTCTGCCATGCTGCATAGAAACTTCTTCTAGCCCAAAGCTGGAAACAATTCCAATGCTGACCACGTGGTGAATGGGTGAACAGGTTGTGGCATGGCCATAAAGGGGAATACTACTCAACAATGAAAAGAACAAACATTTGATGCGCATAAAAATATGGATGAACTCACTATGCTCACTGAAAGAAACCAGTTATAAAAATTGCTTAATTAGAATTCCATTTACACAAAATTCTGGAAAAGGCAAAATTTAAGCGACAAAAGCAGAGCAGTGGTCATCAGGCACGGGAGGTGGAGGAAATGGATGGACTATCAGGGGCCACAGGAAAGCTTCTGAAGTGATCACAGTGTCCTATAGCTTGGCTGTAGTAGTGGTTACATGACTCAATATATTTGTCAAAACCCACTAAATTGCACACTTTAGATTAATGAATATTATTTTAGGGAAATTCTACTTTGAAAAAGCTAATTTTTCCATAAACATGGCAAAAATAAAAAAGTCTCCAGTATATAAAAGATCAAATAAACCCATATGAAAAATACTAACTTCCATACAAAAGGGGGCAAAATAGATAAACAGAAAGTTCATAGGAGAGGAGGCAAAATATTCATTGCTAGTTAGGGAGAGAGGAAGCAAACATTATCAAACCCTTCTGGTGGAAATATGATTTGGCATAACTTCCTGGAAAGCAATTTGGGTACCTGGACAAGTGTCTTAAATTATTCCTACTCTTTGACCCAGTGAGTCCATACATAGGACTCTCTCTTAAGAAAATATTCAGAGACATAAACAGATACTTGGGAGCATGGATGTACATAGCACAATTAATTATTAGAGCCAAAAATAGCATGAAAAAGCTTGATATTTAATATCAGGGAAGTACTTGTAACTCATCTTTTCATTGCTATATAATATAATCATCAAAAACTATTTTCAAAAAATGTCAATGACATGAAATGCTCTTGATATAATATTAAGTGAATGATAAATACACAAAGGTATTCAATTTCATTTTGGTTATTTGTAAGTAATTAAATTGTGTGTGTGTGAGTGTGTGAGTGTGTGTGTGTGTGTGTGTGTGTGTGTATGTTTGAAAGTCTGTACAAAATAGAACAAGGTTATTTCCAAGTTGTGGAATTATGGGTGAGTTTTGTTTCTTTTTATATAATTTCTGAGTTCTTACATCTTCTACAGTTATACTGCATTTCTTATGAAAGCAAAATAAAATGAGTGGACATATCAACATTTAAGTATCATTAATCCCAAGTAAGAAATAGAAAGTTAGTATGGATTTGATTGCTTTAAGGAAATAAGTGAGAACATGTTCTCATGCACCACCCCTGGAAGTAAATAGCATTATTTTTAAGTCTGTTGATGTCTTAAACCACTGTCATCACACAGAACACAGACTGCAAAGCCCATGTTCTTTGGGAATTTTTTTTTATGTCTTTCACTGAAATTTGCTGATTCACAACCCTATAGAGATACAAAGTTAAACACTGGGATACAAAGACCAAAAGCCAAAATTCCTCCCCTCAAGGAGTCCACAGTTTCTGGAGGAGGCCAGTGTACCAAGTTCCAACTGGAAGGTTTGAAAGTTTATCAGTAGACCACAGCTACCCTGAGATTGCATAATAAAAAGGAAAATGCATCCACTCACTTATTCACTCATTCATTTAATATTTATTGAATACCTACTAGCTTATATACTGATCAATTTCCTGGTTAATATAACCCACTTCATCCCTACCCTCATGGCAATGGGGTGATTAACAAATAGGGAAGGAAATATGCTCTACAACTTGTGCCCTGGAAGAAAAAAGCTAAATCCAAAGACAGACAAGAATGGGAAGGAAAGAGATGTGAGAACAGGAGAAAAATAGATGAAAGGATCAGGGCAGGCTTTCCTGGGGAGGTGGCATTACAGCTGAGATTGAAGGGTGAAGGTGAACCAGCCAAGCTAGGTCAGAGAAGGCCATTAAGTAAGACTGAACTTGCACTGCTCATGGGATCACAAGAAGTTGGAGAGGACGTAGGGACCAGGTCATGCAGGCCCTCATATTTCTCAGCACTCAGAAGAGACTGAAATCTGGACTTCATATTTATATTTTGGCATCTTCAAAAGATATTTTAGCAAACGTGAATTTCAAGAAGCATTCTTGTAAGTATTTGGGCAACCAGCGCCCATGATGCTGTGTGAACTTGAACTAGCTTAGACACTCCATTTTCTCTCTCTATAAAACAGGAGCAATGTAGAGTAACAGGACTGTTGTGAAGGAAACTGAAGGTGAAGCATGCATTGTGCAAATGTATGACTCTTCTGCAAAAAGCAACCATCAGTTGAAATAGAGGAGGGGGTTCTTTTGCACTAGAAATATACATTTATGAGCTCTAGTTGGATATTATTGAATGCTATCAAAAATAGCACTTCAGTGTTGATTCAGAACCGTGGGGTGCCCTCTCAGCATAATTAAAATGAAAGAATCTAAGCCATTTCCCCATCTTGCTTCCTTATTATTGTCTAATTGTTCCGAATGTCTGTCTGTTATGGAGACAAAGCAATTAAGCCCAGCAAGTTGCAACAATGGGCATCATAAAGCGGGGGCCTGCTTCATTAGCAACTTGGGTATCAGCATAGAAAACATTAAAGAAAGAAACGCAATTGTAATTGGAAATAATTGGATGGCACAGTTCGCTTAGCTGGGGAAGATACGCTATCTGCATTTCCAGGCCTTTTTTTTTTTTTCATTCTGTGGGTCTTTTTTCACCTGGGCTCTTTAAATTGAGTTCCGTAAACATCCCAATATCATAGGTGAGGTACCAAGGGGCTCGGTGAGCCTAGATTCTGTTTAACATAATGGCACCTGTCCCCTGGGAAACCAAAAAATTTTGTTTCGTGTTAACTGTCATCTGACCCAGGAAGAAAAGCGGCAAGGAGGTCGATGCCTCTGTTCAACACAAATCCCAAGAATGAAAATTGGTGTCTCTTCTGCCGTTTCTCACAAAGAGCTGTCTTCTCCAAAACCCAAAGTCTACTCTTGGAAGACATATATTTTTAAATACGAGTCATCCTGAATGCATTTACAGTGCAAGAAGTTATGTTATGAGCAGAAAGAATCACAGGCATAATTAGATCTTGGGTTGACAATAGTTTTGTCACTGAAAATATAACTGAGGTTCAGAGCAGTGACTGACATGCCCCAGGGAAAAGCAAGTAGAAGAATCAGAAGTGGAAAACACAGGTATGATTGCTTGTATGAATAACAGCTATTATTGATTACATTAATATCAGGTGGTAGACACTATGTTAAATGTCTCATATACGTTGTATCATTAATCCTATGAGGTATGGGAATATGGATTTTACGGATAAAGAAATGGGCACGCAGAGAGATTAGGCAATTTGCCCCACTGTGAATGAAAACTCAGCTCTGAAACTAGTTGTGTCTCAGTACAAAGCCCATGCTGCTCTCTGCTAAATGATCTCTCCTTCCTATACCAAGGATAAAACATGAAGTAATGTGTCCTATTGTTCCTGTCACCAAACCGAGAAGCAACTCAGCTGATTCCTTAGACCAAGAATCAGCGCTACAGCCCACCATCTGTTTTCTGTCCCGGTCATGAATGGTTTTATATCTCTAAATGGTTTTTTAAAATCCAAAGAAGAATATTTTTTCACACATAAAGATGATCAAATTTCCATGCCCATAAGGTTTATTTGAACACAGCCACACTCATGCAGTTACGTATCGTCTATGGCTGCAGAGCTGAGAATTTGTGATGGACTACATGGCCCACCAAAGCCACAAGTGTTTTCTATCTGGCCTTTCACAGAAAAAGCTAGCCAATCCCTGTCTTACCCCACACTTAGTTCAATTCATGGAAACGAGAATATGAAGAGATATTTATATGATTGTGGTTCTGTACTTCTGGAGAGAGGATTACATGATAAGAAGGGAAGGAGGAAAATGGCATGCTTCACCTCAATACTTGAGGATCATTTTGTCTCCAGCAGTGGTGTGTGCCCCTCAAAGAAGGGAAGAGTATGGAAGAGAGCCATGTTGGTGAGCCTATTGAATTTCTTGACCCTCCTTCCTGTCGGAGACCCTCTAAAAGAAAATGCCATCCAAAATCTTAGTGCTGGCCATCAGAGGGTACCTCTCAGGCTATAATTTTCTCCTACTTAGGCCAAAGAATTGGCCAATAAGGGGAGTTAGGTGGGAGAGCAAAGGTCCTCCTCTCTTAAGACTAGAAAACACCAAGGAAAAATAGCAATCATGCTGGGCATTGAACCCTATTACATTCTCCTTGGAAACTCCCATAAATTCACTTCCCTGTCTATGTTTGGGAGAAAGGTGGGCTCAGCTGGACATAAAAGTGATTTGTCCACCGCTGGTCCATGCAATTCCCCAGCTGTGACCTTGCAGACCCTTCCCAAACACAAGCCAACAGAATGATTCCCTTGCTTGGGAAATGAGTGAACCTTTCAGTCCATCAGAATATTTCAACAAATAAGCTTGGACCACTTTGCATCTCCCATTGAGTATTTCAGAATTTCTTTTGTAAATATAATTTGACTTCCCACATAAGCTGCCTATACAAGAATTATTGTGATCTTCTGATATCAGCATTTCAGTTTGTGCTAGCAGGGATGTAGAGAAAAGGTAACCCTAGTACATTGCTGGTGGGAATGCAGACTGGTGCAGTCACTGTGGAAAACAGTATGGAGTTTCCTCAAAAAATTAAAAATGGAACTCCCCTTTGACCCAGTGATCCCACATCTAGGAATTTATCCTAAGAAACTCAAAACATCAATCAGAAAGAACATATGCACCCCATATGTCCATAGCAGCACAATTTACAATAGCTAAGATTTGGAAATAGCCCAAGTACCCAGCAGCAGATGAGTGGATAAAAATGCTGTGGCACATTTACACAATGGAATACTATGCGGCTATAAAATAGAAAGAATTCTTACCATTTGCAACATCATGGATGGACCTGGAGAGTATTATGTGAAGTGAGATAAGCCAGTTGGAGAAAGATAAATATGATATGATCACACTTTGATGAATAAAATAGTTCCAGAGACACAGAAGCATGAAACAGACTGACAAATTTTAGACAGAAGGCAGGAGTGGGAGGTTGGAGTGGCAGCTGCGGGGGAGAGAGATTAACCAGAAAACTTATATATACATACTAGAGGCCTGGTGCACGAAATTTGTGCACAGGCAGGGTCCCTAGGCCAGGTCGGCGATCAGAGTCGATCTGTGGTATGACCAGTGGGGCAATTGGGGGTGGGGACCCCGTTGGCACCTGCCTTGGCCAGCCTGGCGCTGCTTGCCAGCTGGCCCCGGTCCCCAGTTGCCTCCCTCTGTGGGGACACATGGCAATTGGGAAGAGGGCCCCAGCTGGCACCCGCCTTGGCTGACCTGGGGCCTGTGGGCTGGGGGAAGCTCCTGCATTTAGCATCTGCCCCCTGGTATCAGTACGGATCATAGCAACTGGTCGTTCCGCTGTTTGGTTGATTTGCATGTTAGGCTTTTATTATATAGGATATGAATAGCCCAATGGACACAGACACACAAAAAAAGCTTATATTACAAGCAATAAATATAACTATTATATAATAAATAAATAAATTTTAAAAAATATGAAAATCACAATGCACATTAGCATTGCTATGGACTAAACTGTGTCCCCTCAAAAAAATTATATGTTGAAGTCCTACCCCAAAACATGATGGTATTTGGAGACAGGGACCTTTAGGAGGTAATTAGGGTTAGATGAGGACATGAGGGTGGAGCTTTTATGCTGGGATTAATGCTCTTACAAGAAGAGATGCCAGGGAGCTTGATCTCTCTCTCTCTCTCTCTCTCTCTCTCTCTCTCTCTCTCTCTCTCTCTCTCTCTCCCTCTCCCTCCCACCCCCAACATGAAGATGGTCAACTGGAAGCCAGGAAGAGAGGAAGAGGAAGAGAGCTCTCGCCAGAAACCAACCATGTTGGCACCCTGATCTTAAACTTCCAGCCTCTAGAACCATGCGGAAATAAATGTCTGTTGTTTAAGCCATCCACTCTATAGTATTTCTTATAGTAGCCTGAACAGACTAAGGCAAACATGCTAAGAAAACCCTGCAGTAAAGAAATCAATTTTACTTTTTTAGAACCAGCATTTTACACATGCAGCTGGAAGAAGATCTCAGCTGTCTTATCCTGCCTTTTCTCCTCAGTTCTTCCCCATAGTAGAGAGTCCTAACCTGATTGCTCAGATCTGGGCAAAGATTAGTCCCTGATTAGCATAAGGCAGGATCAGTGTTATTAAAGTCACAGATAGACCCAGGAGTGAGTGAGCAGACCCAAGGCCTGACCTCTAGGACAGAGCTTCTCCCATATGAACATGCATACAAATCAGATGGATATCTTGTTTAAAAGACAGATTCTAATTAGGTGGGACTTGGACAGGACCATATATTCTGCCTTTCTAACAAACTTCCAGGTGATGCTGTTCTATGGAGCACACTTTGAAGATATGGGGCTAGGAACAATCCCAACCATCTTGCTCCCAACCTCCCGTCTCTTCCTGACTTGATATGCCAACTGATGATAAGATTGGAAATAGAAGGGATAGAGGCCTTTGCCAGGCTAGGCCTAGAACCTGCTGCCATAGGGGGTAAAGTGAAGTAGCTTCAATGGGAGTAGTTTTGGTCTCCATTTTCTTTGCCTCTAGTAGGAGAGGTCTCTTCAATAACCCCACAGTGAATGTTGAGATTGGCAAAACAAGATTCTTGCATTTTGGGGTCCCTTAGCCATTGGGTCATCTTAACATGGCCAAATTTTCACCAGTGCCCTTTGAACAATACTTGCTTAATGATGGATCCCTATTTGCATGGGATATCTTTTAGCTGAAGACTATATGGGGAATGGAACTTGTGATGTTTGAAAGTCTATTTCTTTACTTGTTTAGGGCATCTGTAAGTTGGTCAAATTCCATAACACATGAAATTTCTGCTCAGATTTTCCCAGGCTCTGTCTCTCTTTACATATGGAAACTCAGATCCCACAGCATCAAAGAGTATAGTTTGGAGTTTGTAGCACCATTTTTTTTTCACTAGAAAACAGGTGCGCATATGCCAGATGTCCACATACACACCAGGTAGCCCAGATCTGCAATCTACCAGGTTAACATTTGCAAACAAAGCAATCCCTAGAGACCCTCTCTGTCACAGCTCAGACTACGAAACTGACCTCCTGGGGCATGTTAACTCAGCTGGAAGATGGGCCTTTATTCAATGTCCAAATGCTGAAGGAGAATAGTGGGGAAATTACATTACCCAAACTAACAGACGGATCTTCCCAACTCACACCTGGCAGTTTGAAAGTTGTTTTCATTTTGCATTTACTTCTCCGTTCATGAGTAAATTAGTTTTGCTATTAGATGACGATGAAGGTGAAGGTGATTTCCACAGAGGAGGAGGGGAAGATAGTCCAGATGACCTTCCAAACTGCCTTGCAATAGCTGAAGCATAGGTGTCTAAAAACACAGGTGTTGAGCATCTCTGATTGTTCATCCAAGAACTCAGACAAACTGTCTACCTAACTTGTTAGCTGGAAAGGATCAGTATCCCAAAGAGGGATTTAATAAACCCTGCATTCTGATTTCCAGAGCAAAAGGAAAAATGTTTTTTTAAGAAGGCTTTAATGTGCATTCTTTTGTTTGAAATGCATGACTTGTTAAATTCAATAACAAAACAGAATTTGGAAATATTGAAAGGGGTGGCAGAACATTTTTAATGTTGTGGTCTCCCAGGGGTCCTCTTGCCATAAGATTTGTTCTTGGCCGCTCAGTCATCCTCCATACACGGACTGTCATCACGCATAGCTTCCGGAAGGGAAAATTTAAGTGTGTCAAGGGGAAGGTCTTTTCCAGCTTGAGTTATAGAACCAAACACAGAAACCCAGATATATGATTCCCATTTAGAACTCTCTAACTAGAAGAATGGCTAAAAAAACAGTCATTGCACTAATAGGCTCTTGGGTCAAAAAAAAAGGTGAGGTATGTGTTTGCAGAGTTTAAAGGTGGTGGGAAGAACTGCTTCACTATCAATTTGGTAACTTAGAAAGTAGGTACGTTCTCATCCATTTGTATTTAGAAGAAAAATCCAAGCAGCAGTTCATTACAGTTGGCCCATAAGATAAAGTCTCTTTGTCCCCTTTGATTTGGTACATTATAATTTTCAGTTCAAGACAGGAGGAAGAGGTAGATATTTAACGTTGCTTTGTATTTGAGCCAATACAATTTGTAGCTGGGTATAAATGCTATTACAGGATGTGTTTACCCAGCACGGAGCCAGACTCATTATCATTGCTGGAAAAGGCAGGACAAAAGGAAAGAGCTATTACCTGGAGCCCAGGAGATGATCTAAACAATGGTACCTGAGTTGCCCAGCTGCTCAGTGGGCTCCTGGAGAAAGAAGAAAGCAATCAGACGATCTCCAAACATCACCGGACATTTAGCAACGGATGTTTCCTTTGTGAAACCAAGAAGAGGGAGACAGGGAGTGAACATCTGCTTCTGTGGACTTCCTCTTTGGCCTATGAAGGTTCAGGTCACAGTCACCAGAACTCATCAACCTCAAATACTCTCAGGAAAAAAAAAAATGGAAGTATTCCGATATAATTGTCAGAC
This sequence comes from Myotis davidii, assembly GCF_000327345.1. Lineage (NCBI taxonomy): Eukaryota > Metazoa > Chordata > Mammalia > Chiroptera > Vespertilionidae > Myotis > Myotis davidii. Next base: position 5,037,995 of record NW_006292696.1, on the reverse strand, counting down.
AGTGAAGACTCTAAATCAGGCGTGGGGAACATCTGGCCCACGTGCCATATATGGATCACAAAAGTCATTTGGACAGGCCCTGCCAAGGCATTGTGAGTTAATTAAATGTTTGACCAAATAGAGCAGGCTAATTTTTAAGTTGAGAATTTTGTATGGCCTGCGAGTGATGTTATAAATATCCAAATGGCCCTTGGCAGAAAAAAAGGTTCCCACCCCTGCTCTAAATGGATGGAGACCTTATTTTTCAATTCAACATCAGCTCTCCAAGGGGAGGAGCTGCCCAGAGGGAAACCCTGAAATGAAGGATCAATTTTAGGAGCCCTGGAAGGGAGTTTCTTTTTGGTCTGGGACTCAGTTTTGTTTTTTTCTTTTCACTGAGATGTGAATTTGTAAGCTGGTTAACTGCTACATATGGGATCATCCTGGATCACAGTCATTAACAAGCCAGTCTGACAGTGTTCACGTGCTCTGCTCCCTCATTTTTCTACTTTTGGCCTCTCACAAGGGCTATCTGCTGATGTACTATTAAGGCAACAAATAAAATGACTTATATATCATAAAATTTAACCACCACCAAGGGAACTTTTCCAGTATAAAGAAATATGTTTATAATACTCCTCCATCTAATCTTTGTCTGACTAGCTATACCTATACTTTTAGTTCTTTGAGCCAATTAGATCACTTCTCATAGCCTGCTTCTCCCTTTCTCCAAACAATGGTGATACTCCTTTTCATTATGAATAAATTCATTTATTCTACCTTATACCTCTCTAATCATGCAAGCTACACTCTCTCATGACACTTTATAATGTATGAACACACACACACACACACACACACACACACACACACACACACCTCTCTACCTTGTCCAGGTCCCGCTTTTTCTTATGTCCCACCTCCAGCCAAGATGTAGCCATCATTCTCTCCACCGGGAAGGGAAAGGTTTTATTTTTTTAATTTTAAAAATATGTTTTTTATTGATTTTTAGAGAGGGGGAAGAGGGGTGGAAGAGGGATAGAGAGATAGAAACATCAATGAGAGAGGAACATCATCAATCACAGTTCGCAATCCCAGCATACACCCTGACCGGGACTTGAACCAACAATCTCTTGGTTCCTGGGTCGACATTCAACAGCTGAGACACACCAGCTGGGCTGGGGAAAGGTTTTAGATGATGAGAACAAAGAGCGGGCACAGAGACCTTCAGAATCAGAAGGTGCTTCCCTCAGGATGTACTGTTTTAAAGACAATCAAAACTTTGTACTGCAAAGATGAACACCGGGTAGTATGACTCCTCTACTTACTAAAGAATCTCTGTCTCCTCCTTTACCCTTGAGTTTAATTTTAAAAGGCCCTTTCTATTCTCAGCACGCATTGCCTTCCATATGCTAGTCTCCGGGAAAGGGGAAGAAGAACACACCCAGGCTCGCACACGCTTTTCCCTAAGCTGAAAAGTCTCCACCCCTTCACTCCTGGCTGGCAAACTGCTGCTCATGCTGTCACTGCTCAAATTTTCTTCAAAAATAGGAACTGTCCCTGAGAGACGTAGGCATTCCTCCCTAATGTTCCTTCTGCACTCGTAGACTCTACCAGAGCAAACCTCTTCATGTCCCCCACGGGGGCCACATGTCTGCCTTCCTGCTGCACTGTGAGCTCACTGAAGGCAGGGACCTTGCTTCTGATCTTCCTTTCTCCAGCATTTAGTCCATTGTTTGGCACTCTGATGGCATGTGATAGATTTTGCTGAATGATTGAGTGGATGGATCCTCCTGATGATAGCTTGCCCTAATACCAGTTAAGAATCTTAGGAGATGAATGCAGGGAAGACCCACAAGACTCGTATTGTTCAACCTCCTCTTTTCCAAGGTGATGACTTAATTAAGACCAGATAGTGAGTATGTGGCATGGTCTACCTGTGTCAAGACTCACAGCCCAGTACTCCTTCCATGGAACAATATTTTTCCATCCACTGATGGAAGAAAGACGTACTGAACATGTCCAGGATGCCGTGCCCTGAAAATACCACGGTGTGAAGGGCAAAGATGGTTTCTTCCACGTGTGGCTGAAAGTCTAGGTGGAATACAGCTAAGTACTCTGGTAAGTAGACAGGCCAAGATCACGGGAGGCAACTGAGATGACTCATACAAATCAGGATCAAATCCTAACCTTATTTTAATTGTTGACATTTTGCTCATCCGGGATTTTTGCCCTAATTTTTATTTTTTTAATATTGTATTATGATTTTATTTATCTTGATTCCTACGTTTTTTGGCATCCCCTTCCACTTTGTTCCTGAGGCAATTACCTCACCCACCTTACCCTAATCCTGAGAACTTTAAAAAAAGGAAGAAAGCAAATGACCAAGTCTCTAAGACATATACCTTCAGATAACCTTTATGATTTTCTATGGTTGTCAGTCTATTTTGAATGGGAGGAGATTTTAGACATTGGCGCATGCACCTATTAATTCATTGTCTAATTTCTGAGCAACACACATCCCCTTATAAAGTCATCTCTTAACATGTGCCAATGAATTAGGTAATTTTTGTGGTCAACTAATTATGCAAAATCATTTTATTTTAAGTAAATTCTCACAACTGCTGGCAGCTTAGATAATCAACATCCCCTGAGATTTGTGTCACAAGGAGGACATCGTGGGTTGATTTAAGGCACTCTCAGTAGAACCTCTGTTCATATAGTACTATCAGTGCTATTCCTTTGAGTTGTCCAATATTGTATTATTACCAAGATGATGGAGACAACATTAAAATAAATAAACAGAATACAAATAAGAAAATAAAACTAAGCAAAAATGCCAAGTTACCACCATGAAGAGGCAACACAGAGAACCTGCAGATCACAGGGTTAGAGTCTTAAATTCCAACAGTATACAATGTACCTGCCACATTGAGCTGTGCACAGGTGCCCCTGATTCTAAGGTGACTCTTTGATCCAGTGGTTACAGCTAAGGGCACAGAGTGGATTTATAGGTCATGTGTTGGCATCATCCCTCACCTGCATAATTACCTTGGGCAAGCCATTTGACCTCTCCATGTGTCAATCACACTGCTATGTGTCTGCTAACTGCTACTTTCCCAGGAACTTGCTGGAAGGAGGTTTTTTTAAAAAAAAAAAAAAAAGACTTTTAGACTTACTGGGTGATCATTTTGTAAGTTATATAAATGTCTAATTACTATGCTGTACACCTAAAACTAATATAATATTGTATATTAAACACAATTGAAAGATTAAGAAAAGTTTTTGTTGAGAACCAAGATGGCAGCATAGGTTAACACCGGAGATTGCTGCTTCGAACAACCAATTCAAATTACGCCTGAAACAGGCAACGGACACCATCCAGAAACACAGGAGGGCTGGCTGAGTGGAAATTCTACAACTAGGAGTAAAGAGAATATCATACCCAGACTCAGAGGCGGCGCAGTGCTGAAGAGAAATTCTCAGGTACGAGTGCGCGCGCAGCACGGGCTGGCGGCGTGGAGGGCGTGGTTGTTTACAATCAGGAGGGAGCTTCAGACTCTGAGCCCCAGATCCGGGCGAGTCGCTAGGAACCCAGACGCAAACGGGAGAAGCGGGACTGTCTGGCCTCAGTCGGAACTCAAGGGCAGCTTTCTCTCCGAGGTTTGCAGCGGTTGCTGGGACTCTGTGAGGCAGAGTCCCTAGGGACGGAACTGAGAGCTGCCATAACTGCTCGCTCCGCCCCGCCCTGTAGATCCCCAGGGACCCGCCCGCCCAAGTCCTGCGCAGAGCCATCTGCCGGATAGCCGCAGGCAAAGGCTAGATTAGCACCGCCCTAGAGATCCAGCACAGAAGTTCTCCCACTGCAGAAACAGCTGATTCTCACAGCCAATTGGCCTGGAGGTCAATGCCTCCCAGTGTTACCTACAACAATCAAGGCTTAACTACAACAAGACTGTGCACAAAGCCCACAAGGGGGTGCACCAAGAGTGTCTACTTCAGGTAATTGGGGAGGCTGAGCCATTGGGCCCTATTGGACACCTAGTACAGAAAGCCACTCTATCGACACAGCAAAGCATAAAAAATGTCTAGACAAAGCAACAGGACACAAATGACAGAAATGGAAGAAAGCAAACTACTGGATATAGAGTTCATAGCC
>NW_006292696.1:5023008-5033073 GCF_000327345.1 Myotis davidii | reverse complement strand
AAAAATATATATATAAAAAAAATAAAAATAAAAAGGTGTTCCCGTTAAAAAAAAAAATGTTTTTGTCTCTCTTATAACGAAACGGAAAAGCATCAGGTTGTAGTGCAAAGAGAATCCATTTGGACCCATCTTCCAGGGAGAATGTGATATAAGAAATGACTAGTGGAGGATACCATAGCATGATGAGCCCTCAGCACAACAGAGAATTTAAATGCAATTTCAAGCATTTGACCCACATCAACATTAAAATGAATCAAAAGAATTTAAGTAAGAAAATAAAACTTATTTATGTTAACAGTATTATTGGCTGACCTCATTTCAGGTGTTAACCTCATAGGATAATGGCATTAAGTCTTTTGTCAAAAACAATGCATCTGCCCACTTACTGGCTGTAAAATCGTAGATGAGTTACCTGAGCATCTGTTTAACTGAACTTCATCTCACAGCACCACCAATTCCTCCTGCATCTTCTCTGAGGACGCAAGGAGATCGTGCACATGTGAAGCACTTAGAACCGTGCCAGATGCATGGGAAGCCTTGGACCCCTGAACACTGAGACTTCTGTGACTCCAAGTGACCAATAAGTGAGTGAGTGAAGAGGATGAGGAAAGAGAGAGAGAGAGAGAGAGAGAGAGAGAGAGAGAGAGAGAGAAAGGAAAATGATGGTTTATGTTTCCCTTTAGTATTCCTCCCAGCACTTAGAACGATGCCTGGCACAAAACAAGCATGAATAGATGTTTGAATGAAAGAGGACTTATATGCTCCAAGTACTATTCTAATGAAAAGGGGAAAGGAGCAAGAAAGAAGGATGGGGTAAAGACAGACACCAAGGAAAACTTATCACCCTCCATCCCGTGCGCGTGGAGCCATTTGTTACCGTCCGTAAATTCATATCTATTTTAACCTTTGGCCTCTTCTTACACACCAAATAGGCGATCAGATACACTGCTGAAGCTGCACCCATTGAGAGGACTAGTCTTTGTCACTGTCCAATCCCACTTTCGAGACTGCAATGCAGCTGTCGCACACCATGCCAGCCCTCCCATAAACTGAGTTTGCCTTTTTTCCTCTCCCACAGCTTAGTCATAAGGGGTGCCTCATGCAGCCGGGGTCTAAGCTGAGGAAGGGGCCCTCGTGGATGACACGGGTATTTGGGCTACCTGCTTAAGAACCTTACTGTGCCCTCTAGTCCTACTTGTGCCCAATCCCAGCTATATCCCTTCCATCTTACGTCGCATTGCTGGTCACTCTCAACATTATTACTTGGGGACTATGACGGCTAGTGACGGGCAATCCTGGACACTTGATATTCTGGAAACCCGTGGAGCTCCATATCTACCAGGCTCCAGTAACGTGGCAGGAGTTGTTTTTCAAAAGGTGTATATTAGTATAGCATTCTTGTTCCAGAACCCCACAGAACCTGTGTTGTGCTTCTCCCACTGAGGCTTGACGTAAGCTCCATAAGGCATTGCTTCCCATTGCTGATAGCTCTAAAACCCTATGGTCCTTGTGAAGAGCAGAGTTAGTATAACTAATTCCAACTTGCTTTTGAACCTTATCATACACACATGTAAGTCTGGGCTAATAGCCAAGTCCTGGGCTGCCAGTCAAAGAGAGGCAACCCACAAATTCAAGAGATATCAATGACCAAGACGTTGCCAAATACTTTGATTTGGACGCCGAGGGCTAATCTCAGAGATCGCAAGCTGATTTAACAAGTGCAGAGGAAGGGAGACACGTCCACAAGGATAGAAGTGAAACTAAGAACCCTTGCTATCTGCCCTCCTGTGAATGAACCGTGCTGACAGCTCATGTGTCTGGCGTGGTAGCCATTGATTAATCTGGGGCCAAGCTGTTTCCAGCTAGTTCAGCAATCTTCCTTGCAAGGCTTGGACCCCTGGACACCGAGGCTTCTGTGACTCTGAGTGACCAGTAACCACCGCTCTGCGAAGAGCCCAGATAGGAGGACATTTGAGACTCTTGAACTTATGGTTCTTTAACCCCCAATACTTGTGTGTATGTGTTCTGATGTGTGTAATTTGGATTAAACCTACAAGTAATAAAAGCTACGTTGACAGCATAGTCGCCTATGTTGGCTCACTGTTGTTACTTGGTGTCAGGAAGCTAGAGGGCCAAGTGACCACGTAGGGTCCCACCCTCGATCAGGTACCCTGATGTTATCTGGGGGTCAGGACATCAAGTGACTTGAAGGAAAGACTATTCTCACAGCCACCGTGTTTGTGACAGTCCTCCATGTTGTATGGTCCAAATAAGCAGGTTGCTTGCCCTCTAGCCTGGTCCTGCTCCAGGGCTCTGTGGGGTCTTGCTCTGGCCCCACTCAAAGCTGGCAGCCTTTTGCATCATTTGGTAATGGGCTGGAGCAATATTCTCAGCTATGGGATAGGTAGTTTCAGAACCGAAAGAAACCTACCAGACATTTGGTTTTCTTTTTTAGGGGGTGAAAAGAACAAAATACAATAATTTTTCTTTTTCATTGGAGGGGATGGTGTGGGTTGCCCTTACCACTGGACCCCTAAATATTTTATTGATATTCAGGTCCCTGAATCTTTATAGGGTTGATTACCCATTTGGTGGAGACTACGCGTCTTACCAAAGCCGCCAGCACATTAGTCACTTCTTGCTTATCGTGCTTGATTAGCATAATAAAATCAATGCAGTAAATTAATGTGATGGCCAGATGGTCCAAATCCCTTCAGAGGGCAGGACAGTTTTAACACCGCTCTCGGGCAAAACTGTAACTATCTATTGCTAACCACGGCTTGTGAATATGAACTGTTTCTGTTTCTCTTTTTGGATTGGAATAGGAAAAGGATGTTTTGCCTTTTGCCTCAGTGGCCCCAGGCTGAGGTCATGTCAATCTGCTCTAGAGGAGATACCACATCTGGAACAGCAGCCACAGTCGAGGCTTCTAAGTGGTTCATTTTGTGAAGATCTTTTTTAAACCTCCAGGGCATGTCGGGTTTCTTAAGGAGTTAGACTGGGGAACTAATTGGAGATTTTATGAGGACCGCCACTCTAGCATCATTTAGATGCATAAAAGTGACACCACTGTCAGCCATCCTCCTCACTGTGCAGGAATACAATTTTATCTTTGATTGACTCTGTTTTGGGCTGGGGATGGGAGTAGGTTTGCAGTTTTAAAGCTTCCACTTGGTCTTCTGAACTATAATAGACCTAATCTCCTATGCCAGTAGTCGGCAAACTCATTAGTCAACAGAGCCAAATATCAACAGTACAACGATTGAAATTTCTTTTGAGAGCCAAATTTTTTAAACTTAAACTATATAGGCAGGTACATTGTTATTAACCTAATTAGGGTACTCCTAAGGCTTAGGAAGAGCCACACTCAAGGGGCCAAAGAGCCACATATGGCTCGCGAGCCACAGTTTGCCGACCACGGCCCTAGGCTAAGGAGCCCACGTAGGTGTTGTGACAATTACTAAGTATGGTAATCTCCAATTTTGCCTTTCAAATCCATCAGATGGATCTGTTGGCCAAATGGACACACTGTTAACTGGACTTTGGCCAAAACATTTTTAATTACCTGAATCCCATATGCCTCTACTCTATCAATTTAGATACATGGTCTCTTGATATCAAGGTCAAGGTGAGCCCTGGGTCCAGTGATCCTCAAAAGTTTGGCATTCACCTTACCCCAGTACACAGTTATCAGACTAAGTGGCTAGAAGTCTCTCTGGAGAGCACTGGGGGATCATTCTTCTGTGTACTTGCCATGGGCTGCAGGGTCCTTCCTTTTGGAGACCCAGCCTCCTCTTCAGTCAGTGCGCTCTGAGTCTGAAAACTAGAAAGATCTGAACACCGGTTAAAGGATCAAGGCTTTACTGGGGCACCTGACCTCCGCCTCCTCAGGTTTCTTCTGTTGACAGCCTTGTGGACCGGGTAGCACACTTGTTGGCAGCCCATCTAATTTACCTCCAGGGACTCTGTGTTCCCTTAAGCAAATCACAGCTCTCTGAGCATCAGGATCTCTTCACTGCCCCTCTGACCCTGTCACTCATAATAACAGCATCCATCTGGCTTCTATGCTTTTAGGGCCCTATCACTCCCATGCTATCAGTGAGCCTATTTCTGCATTTCTTAGCATCAGACCTGGTTTTAGAGAAGAGCCATTTTCACCTCTACTGAACCCTAAGCTACTTATGCTTTGGCTAGAAATTCAGCTGGTTAGGTAGGAGACTGGAGAAAGAATTTTTTGTGAAAATATCATCATGCCCAGTTGGCGTCGCTCAGTGGTTGAACGTCGACCTTTGAACCAGGAGGTCACAGTTCAATTTCCGGTCAGGGAACATGCCTGGGTTGCAGGTTCTATCCCCAGTGTGGGGTGTGCAGGAGGCAACTGATCAATGATTCTTTCTCATCATTGATGTTTCTCTCTATCCCTCTCCCTTCCTCTCTGAAATCAATAAAAATATATTTTAAAAAGAAAACATCAGAAATTTATGACATTTTTTATCCCCTTGTTCCCCCTTACCACCTAGCTGCCCCATGAGAGATTGATATGAGTTTCCTGGAGATCTAGGAAGATCAGGACCAACGTCAGCCTCATAACTAAGGAATCTAGAGGCTTTGGCTATGAACCTGAGGTATCAGGGCAGAGATACCCATCTGCATTGGGATCCATCCACCCATCCTCAAAAGGCAGAGGGCAATTATGCATAAAGAAAGGTCTCTTGGGTCCTAGACATGAGCCACAGGGAAGAGGGAGAGAACTGAACTTTATTTTTCCCTAAACCCTGGCTTAGAGTACTATCTGAAGGGGTGAAAGATATTAGGGAATAGGATCCACCATGTAGTCCCTGGGACTAAAAAGGCCAGCAGATGAACAAGCAACACCTGCTTTGCAGAGAATGCAGACAACTTATCTACCCCAGGAGGGGGGCCTCTGAAGAACCCACCATTGGCCACTTGTGATTGTTCACTTAAACCCAAGTGAAAGTCAGCTTCAAGCACATGTCAAGAGCAGACCATCTGACCAGTAGCTATGATGCGCACTAACCACCAGGGGGCAGACACTCAACACAGGAGCAGAAACCACAGGCATGGAAACATGGAACAGACTGATGAATCTCAGAGGGAAGGGGAAAGGGGAGAGAGCAGGAAGAGATTAATCAAAGATCTTACATGCATACTAGAGGCCTGGTGCATGGATTCATGCATCAGTGGGGTTCCACGGCCTAGCCCAGGGGTGGGGCAAACTTTTTGACTCGAGGGCCACAATGGGTTCTTAAACTGGACCGGAGGGCCGGAACAAAAGCATGGATGGAGTGTTTGTGTGAACTAATATAAATTCAAAGTAAACATCATTACATAAAAGGGTACGGTCTTTTTTGTTTGTTTGTTTTATTCATTTCAAATGGGCCGGATCCGGCCCGCGGGCCGTAGTTTGCCCACGGCTGGCCTAGCCTCTGCCCTCTTGCAATCCGGGATCCCTCGGGGGATGTCGGAGAGCCGATTTTGGCCCAATCTCCGCAGTTCAGGCTGAGAGACCCCACTGGTGCATGAATCTGTGCACTGAGCCTCTAGTTTCATATAATGATGAGTGTTAGGAGGGAAGGGGTAGGAGAGTGGATAGAGTAAAGTTGTTTTTTGATTTGTGCTCTATGAGTCATACCTATTTAATATATCAATTACATATGATTTAACATTTTTTTCTTAAATAATTTTAGAGCAAATATACTTTGTAACTGCCAGAGCTCACTTACCACTGTCCCTTTTCTATCCCCTGGGAGGGAAGACCTTCAGTTCCTGGGAAATATTGATTTCCTCCTGTAAGATATGGAGCAAAATTTCAACTGTGTGTGACACTACTATTGTCTGGTGTGTGTGTGTTTTTCTAACAGCTGCTTTTGAAAAAACAGATTCTATTGAATTGTATACTTTATACATCTCAGGGCTCTGGGTTTATTATCCATCAAACACTGTGTAACTTATTTTAAAATATTTCTCATCACTCTTCCATTGGAGGGAGAACAGCATGAAGCTCTGGAGTTTTTGATTCCCTCTTCTAAAGTGTAGGTAACAGAGGCAGGAGGACTTTGATGAAACACGATGATTCTTTTATGTCATAATAAAATTGTTAAGTCTTTATAGAAATCTTCACACTGGGGGCTTTTCTCCTCCTAATAACAGGAGAGCAGATAAATAAAGCCATTAAACATGTTTCCTCTTTATTCAACAGGAGCTGAAAAAGCTTCAGGGAGGGTGGGAGAGGAGCAGAGGCAGATGACCACACAGCTAGATGTCATTACCTCTGTTTTACCCAGGACTCCATCAATAAAGTGGGGGGAACCAACTTGATCCTTTTCTTATCTCAGTGCACTATGCAATGCCTGATGCCCAGTAAATGCTCAGTGCCTACCTGTTATATGAATGGCAGCTGGATTTGTAAAGTTGGTACCAGGATATCAGCCAGAGTACCAGAGTGCTGTGTAGGCCGCATTAAGCAGAGAACTGAAATTTTAAAGTATTTATTCTAAATCATCACATCTCCCTAAAACATCACATTATGTTTTCTTCCTAACACTCATCATTATATGAAACCAGGGGCCCGGAGCACAGATTCATGCACCAGTGGGGTCCCGTGGCCTGAACTGCAGAGATTGGGCCAAAACCGGCTCTCCAACATCCCCCGAGGGATCCCGGATTTTGAGAGGGTGGAGGCTAGGCCGAGAGACCCCACCGATGCACGAATCTATGCACCGGGCCTCTAATATGCATATAAGATCTTTGATTAATCTCTTTCCGCTCTCTCCCCTTTCCCCTTCCCTCTGAGATTCATCAGTCTGATCTCATTTTAATAAATATACTCAGTGTGGTATAATTACATATTGTATGTCTCTATACATAGACACCTAACTCAAAGTTTAGCACCTCCAGAAAGTGCCCTCATCTCATATCCACATCTCCCCCCTATATCCGTGTTTAACTTATAGAAACAGTCTACTTTGCTAGCCAATCTTATCTCTTAGTCTCAGGTCAGATTCCCTAAAAACAGAGAGCTTTGGGTACACTGAATTTATCCAGGGCATGCTGGGATGGGGGAGGGGATAGATGCACGGAAGGAAAGTTGCTAAGCAGGGATGTGGTATCCAATAAAGTCCAGCCTGGGGTTGAGTGGGAGGGGGAATAGGATGTACTCTCAAGCATAAATCACACCACAGAGTACTGTCCCTGCCGCTGTATCAGCCAGGCATTGGCTGCTCCTGAAAGGGGGGCAGGCTGGGGAATGTAACCTCCTGGGATGGACTCGGCCAAGGGCAAGGCTCTAGGCAGGGTTCCAGCAGCCACAACACTTGTAGCTACTGGGGGATGGGTGTACCAGATTGCAAAGAGGATCGAGAAGGAGCCAAAACAGTCTATGACCCCATCCTTTCTGTACTATGATGTCTACAGAATCATAAAGTCCTTGAGGGTAGGCACTGGTCTTGTTCATTGTTTTTAACTTCCTACCTCCCTCAGGACAGCTTGGGCCTGGAGAGCTGAGATACATTCTCCCTCCTTTTTTCAGGCTGTCTGGGAGGAATCTCTGACATGGAGGCAGAGAGCTGCCTACAGGAGCACACAGTCCCTCGCAGCTTCAGCTGCCTGGAGGAAATTCAGGAAACCACGTCCTTCCTGTGCTGCACCAAGCCATGCATGTCTGTGGCCCCGGGGATGACTTCTATCATCACCCATCATTATAGGGAGCACAGAGCAAGTCAGACTCCAGCGGTTTTAAATGGGAATTCTCGGCCCCTCTCAGTGAGCAGCCAACACACCAGCAGCTATCTTTACGGGCCAGCTGGGGAAGTATTTGTTCACAGTGAAGCCCCGGACTTCCTGGAAAGCCTCCGAGCTCAGAAGCCGCCCCCGCTGGCTCTCTCCAATACTGCTCACAGGAGTGCAGTGGGTAGGACCACTGTGGAAAGCAGTTCAGCAACAACAAACACTGCCAACATTGATCGAATACTTACTCTGTGCCAGAAACTATCCTAAGAGCTTCACACATTGACTCATTTCATCCTCACAACATCCCTGTGAACTAGCTGTTATATTTACCATCCTTGTTTTCATATGAAGAGTTCTTAAAATGCTCATACCCTTCGATCCAGGAATTCACATTGTAAGAATTCCTCCCTTGGGAAACAATAAACAATACTTAATACAAAAGACCTCGACCCACAAAAAAATTCATCAATGTCATATTTATCAGAGCAAATAATAATAATAATAATAAAAGGTAACAGCTAAATGTTCAATGAAAGGGAAATGTTTACGGTCTCTCTAAATGGTGGAGGGTTTTTTTTTTTATAGCTATTACAATCATGTTTATGGGAATTTGTAATAAAAATGAAAAAATCTTGCAGGTTTAAATGACATAAAAAGATACATGATTTTCTGTTCAAAATGATCACAATGCAAATTCAGAACCATGCACAGAGGGCTTTCTGGCTCAAGATGGCAGATGCATATACACCATTTTCACTGTAAAGGAAGTCTTGATGGCCTTTGAAATCTCACATTATAAAAAATAAAGTAGAACGACATATGCTAAATTGGGAAAATTCACTGTGAACTTAGAAGCTTATAAACACACAGCTTTTTGAGTCCTGGCACCAACATGGCCCGAGGGGTAATGCTTTTGCTCACCACCATCATTCAAGTAAATGCATAAAGCCCAGCTCTCCAGGGCTCTCACTTACTGAACGGAACCAGAGCTCCTTACACTGCTCCTTAAAGGACAAGAGCCTACATCTTGGGATAGAAAAAAAATCAGGAGGGGCTGGATCATATATTTCTTCTAGAAAGCATACATGGTAAAAGACACACACACACACACACACACACACACACGAGTCAGCTTAAAGCGTGTCCCACTGCCCAATTGGAAAGGGAATGATAATCTCAGTTAATTGAAAAGTTGTGAGCCTCCAAATGGCTTGACAGCATCATGGCACACACGGGAGATTGTGGAGTATATAAAACAGGAATAAATGGAGCATACTATTTTTTTTATCCATTTTAATAAGTAGCAGTGTATAATATATATTGTTTTCTTTTTTATTGATTTTTGAGTTAAAAAGCATATACACATGTGGTATTGTGATTTATTTTTTTGTAGGTACATATGTACTTTGATGTGTGTGTGTATGTGATATAGCAGTTCTGATCTGGCATCAAGTGTTCTTCTAAACTGAATGAATCTTACCTGATGAATATGCTGCTATGTGAAAAGAGATGATTTGTTTTGCTAATTCATTTTATTTTTCATATTTTTTTAAATTACAGTTTATATTCAATATTATCTTGTATTAGTTTCAGGTGTGTAGCGTAAGGGTTAGACAATCATTTATCTTACAAAGTGCTCCCCCTGATATTTCTAGTACCAAACTGGCACCATACATAGTTATCACAATATTATTGACTATGTTTTTTATGCTGTACCTTACATCCCCATGACTATTTTGTAACAACCAATCTGTTCTTCTCAATGCCATCACCTTTTTCACCAAGTTCCATCTCTGGTTATCATCAGTCTGTTCTTTGTATTTATGAGTCTGTTTCTGTGTTGTTTGTTCATTTACAGTATATTGTTGTTTAGATTCCACATATAAGTGAAATTATATGGCATTTGTCTTTATCTGACTGACTTATTTCACTTAGCACAATATCCTCTAGGTCTACCCATGCTATCACAATTGTTTGGTAAAATTCACTTGTGAAGCCATCTGGTACAAGACTTTTGTTTGTTGGAAGTTTATTTATTACTATTTCAATGTCATTAGTTGTAATTGGTCTGTTGGACATAAAGATGGGGGCTGGTTGCCAGGGGAACTAACCATGTCATTAGAAGGTTGAAACTTTCAGTCCCACCCATGACCTCCCAAGAGAGGAGAGGGGCTGGAGTATGAATCAATCACCAATGGTCAATGTTTTAATCAATCATGACTATGTAAGAAAGCCTTCATAAATACCCAAAAGGTGGGTCCTAACCAGATTGGTTCAGTGGATAGAGCATCAGCCTGCAAACTCAAGGGTCCCAGG
>NW_006292696.1:5018631-5022965 GCF_000327345.1 Myotis davidii | reverse complement strand
AATATTTAAAATATAACTATATGATCCAGCAATTCTCCAATGCCCTTGACCGGAATCGACCCGGGGACCCTTCAGTCCGCAGGCCGATGCTCTATCCACTGAGCCAAACCGGTTCGGCTTATATTTTTTATTTAAAAAAAACACCACAGTAATCAAGTAAGTAAAAAGTTTCTCTGAGTTCTGTGAGCTGCTCTATCTTCTTAATCAAACCCAAGGAAGGGGTTGTTGGAACCTCCCATCTATAGGTGGTCGCTCAGAAGCAGAGGTGATAACCTGAGCTTGAATATGTATCTGAAGGGGCTGGAGGTGTTGAGGGTCAATCTTGTGGAACTGAGCCCTTAACCTGTGGGAACTGATGCTATCTTCAGGGAGATAATATCAGAATTGAGTTGAAATGAGGACACCCAGCTAGTGTCCAAGAATTGCTTGATGATTAGGGAAACCACAGCTCCCACATTAGAACTGGGTGCAAAATCCAATTTGGGTACAGAATTTGTGTACATACACATACATTTTTAAAAGCAAGTGAATTCCACCCCCCCCCCAAAAAAAATGTAAGGAAAATGGTCCCCAAAGAGATGGAGACTATTTCAGGAAGAGCAATCAGCACCAACAGTCATTCCTAACAACCAAGTAGAAGGAGATTTCTGCTTTTCATTAGCACCAATGATCATACACAGTGACTAATTAAAAGAAGGTCCAGCAGAGTGCTCCAAGATGAAAAATTAGCTGTGCTCCAAAGACTTGGGGAAACTAAGCAGACTCACGTCCTTATCGCCTGGAAAATTACACCTCAAGCTGACCCTATTAATTATAATGAGGTCCTGATAAGGTAGACATACATTTCCAATCATTTTAACCTACCAAGACTATATATCCTGATGGCAGAACAGTGGGATAGATCATGGTGGCCAAACAAAACTTAAAAGAGTATACCACTTCTGAGAAAAACAGCAGATTCAAATTTATTTTTAAATCCATATAAAAAGGTATAAATTATGGCCTAACAAAGAAATCCTGATTATAAAGGGGAAGTTAGCCTAATGATGAGTGTCTCTTTGAATTATCTTGGACTTTATAACCAAGGCCCATATCCTAACCACTAGATACCAACACAGATTCTAAAACTTCTACTGATCTCAATTTTTTTTTTCTTTTGAGGTTGGTAAATATGACTATAAAGATAGGAAAATGTTAAATAACATCCAGCAAAATTACTACAACTGAAGAAGGTAACCTTTGAATGAAATAAGAACAGAGATAATGAAATTCAAATTTAAATCCACAATAATCATACTTTAGATTGGATTTTTAATCATAGTATAATAACCAGTTAGTTTCATAATCATTTTTTAAATGTGCATACTATCTTCTACATCTTAGGTACTTACAACATTTAAGATATCCTAATATATCAAACTTGTAATTGTAATAAACTCCTAGAGAGTTTATTAAATAAGTTGGCATCCAATGTTTAAATACTTGGGGAAGCTTCATTTACTAAATTCATAAGTATTGATTTGTCAATTGTGTAAGCAGTATACAAATATTTAGAGGAATGTTTATTTTTAAGCTAATAAGATTTTAAAATCAGGCTTTACACCTAATACAAATTGTAGTTAATCTCTTTCCTCCATGCTCAGGAGTTGTTTGGGTAAAATCTACTAATAGTTATTGCTTTAACATCTTGAGACACCATTAAAAACATTAACAACAATTTTTAAGTTAGAACACACAATAGTGAGAGAAAGAGAAGGAATAACAGAAGAAGAGATGATAAATAACAGAGCAGAGACGGGTAAGCTGAAATCCATAAAATGTTCAGACATAGCTGAGGGGAACTAGGTATAGCAGAGGTTGGGATGGCGGACTAGAGCAAAAACAGGGGCGTCCCTCCACCCAATGCCAGGAACTTAACCACTCACCTCCTCCTCCAAAACCTCAAAAAAAGCACTCTAGAGAAATTGAAGAAAACGTTTGAGGAGAATGAGGCTCGTTGGCAAGAACACCCAGGTTTTAAAAGAGGAAGTAGAGAGGATCAGAACATGCCACTCCCAAATATGCCACTTTGACATAAGGATGATTTCAAGCTGAAGGAATTTGAGAAACAGCAGATGCAGGAAAAGCTCTCTACTCTCTCCCTTTCGGTCTAAAAACAGGGCATAAATTTTTAAGGTCTAAACACTTCTTAGGGGTTTTCATTTTTCTATGAAGCCCATGCACCATGTAAAAAAAATATTAACATTGCCCTGCCTTGTGTGGCTCAGTTGGTTGGCCACCATCCCGTACACTGAAGGTTGCTGGTTCGATTCCCACTTTAGGGCACATGCCCAGGCTGCAGCACGATCCCCGTTGAGGGTGTACAGGAGGCAGTTGATTGACATTTAACTTTCGATGTTTCTCTCTCTCTCCCTCTCCCTTCCTCTCTGTCTTAAAAAAAAAAAAGTATTAATATGAAATAAAATGTGTATGCTTTCTCCTATGTATCTGTGGTGTTTTGTGGGGGTTTTTTGGTCAGTTCCATTTGCAGGGCACATTGCACTGAATTTAAGAGGGTAGAGGATAAAACAATTTCCTCCCTTTACAGAAGAAAAGGTCATAACATCAAATCAAGTACCGGGAGTGGGATTTTTAAGCATAAGGAGAACAGCTGCCTCAGACAGGGAACATTCTCATCACCTCTGCAATTTCCCCCAAATAGGCAACTGATTACTCCACCTTAGGGCCTACTCATAGAATTCCTCTAACTCTGATTTAAGTTGTTGTTGTTTTTTTACTATTACCTTCGGAAAGTACAAGTAGACATTAACAAATTTAGAGTTAGAAGAATTTTCAGACCTACTCTGGTCGACCCTCCTGAGATGAGAAGAGGAAGGCACCCAGAAACACCACCACAGGGCACAGGGCACAGGGCCAGAGCTGGGCTTCCTGACTCCGGTTCATCACACGCATAAGCAGGACAGTTAGGTGGGGGTTCCACACAGAATCCAGAAACACAACTAACATTTTCCCCTCGCTCCCCTCTAAAAGAAAACTCTCACATATTAAATACAACCAAATTCATCAGACAAGCTATTACCAATCCATTGAACCAAAGAAATGTTTTCTTCACTTGAAAAATAAAAACCATAAGAGCTCTTAGCACATTGTGCACAGCCACAAAGCCACTGTTGCTTGAATAGATGAGATTCACAGACTTCCATATTCTTGAGTGGAGATGAACACAATGCTATTTTGAAAAACTATATTAAAAAGAGAAAGGTTTAAAGTTTTTTCTTTCCTTTCCTTTTTGTTTAAGTTGCTATGAATCAAAGACATAAATAACAATGATTCTCAATCACAATCCACAAAGCATCAGCCTGGTGTGTCAGAAGGAACTCTGATTATTAAGACCCGTCTAGTATGAACTGCGGCTCCTCCACAGACCTCAGAGAAGTCTATTTTCTTTTCTGGTTCTTGGTTTTTGCATCTGAAACTAGAGGGGATCGAACAACCCAGCTGATCCTAAGTGTTTCTCTCTTAGTTCTTTCCACTTTTCATTAGTCCTCATTTTCAAATGTCTCCTCTTATTCTTGTAAGCATGACCACTAGCTTTTGTATGAATGCACTTGTTTACAAAGGGAAGAACAGCTGGAACTGAGATGTTTTGGCCAAAAAAGCTTAAACTCTAAGCATTTGGCCTTTCTAATGGAACAAGAAATGAGGCTAAGCTAGCCAGAAGCTGTGAAAATATAATCCAAAACAACATTAATGCTGGCACCTACAAGAGCCATTCAGAAGCTTACGAAAATTCTTACAAAGAATCAGCCCCAAAACAATATTTCTGGATACAGAGTTAAGTTTATGAAGGGAGAGCTATGCCCTTCTGAATAGGACCTGGGCTGCGAATCAACTTTCTTCAGCAAATTTTCTTGATTGTACAAAAACCTGTGCCCAACGCTATGGAGGCCATGAGAAGGTACAATGTGGTTTCCCATCCCTGAGTTCATAGTGTACAGAGTTTGGTCATTAAGGGCATGGGTTTTGCATTCCTTCCTGACTCTGCTTGCCACTGGTTTTGTGAATTTCACCAATGTACTTAATCTTTCTTAGAAAGATCATGGAGGTGATAATGATAGAGGACAATGCGTCTAAAGCACCAGGCACAGTGAACCGTCAGTAAATATGAGTTTGTGTGTTATAAATGTTAAAAAGAACGGGCGAGGCAAAAAAAGGAAAGTTAGCAAGTAATACAGTCAAAGGCAAGATGGTGCACGTATTTTTTTTTATTATTATTATTAGTTAAGGTATTACAAATGTGTCCTCATCCCCCCATCAACCCCCAACCTCCCCCG
>NW_006292696.1:5006352-5018534 GCF_000327345.1 Myotis davidii | reverse complement strand
TTTTTTTACAGCAGCATAGTATTCCATTGTGTAGATGTACCACAATTTTCTAATCCACTCATCTGCTGATGGGCACTTAGGCTGTTTACAAATCTTAGCTATGGTGAATTGGGTGCACGTACTATTTTAACGGTACAAGCCAACTGCTAGGAGAGCACAGAGGCAGAGGAACTAAAGCCAACGATGGAGGGTAAGGATGCACAAAACAGCCTGCAACAGGTAAAGAAGGTAGGGAAGAATAAAGGTCTGGCTTGCTTCTTATCCTGGGACCCAAGATCAAAGCTCAAGTCATCTCAACATTTCCAAATGAAACCTTTCCAGCATCAGAAATGGTTTAACAGTCATAATTGGCAAAGGAGTTTGGGTGATGCAATGACCACAGGGTGTGGAGGTAGACCTTGGTGGTTTCAGGGACGGGAGGCTAACTATGCCAAGTAATTAATTATTAAGATATGGGACATTGCAGTCAGAGAATAAAATGGTCCAAGGAAGCCTAAGAGTTAGTATAAAAAATATCTTCCCCACCATACTCTAGTTGGCGTGTTTGTTTCTTATGTAACTCGATTCAGCCAGAGTGATGTACGCTCTGTCACTATCTAATTTTCCAAGTAGTAGATAACTGCTAACATAGCTAGCACTTTATGAAGTAGCTATTGTGAAGAGTCCCATCTTAAGGAAAGCAAAGCACAGAGAAGGCAAAGAACACACCTGAGGTCATACAACCAGTACATGGCAAGAGGATCTTGTCTGATGGTTCACCATTCTGGTGCCTCGAGGAGTGATGAGCACATAGTGGGCACTGGACAGATGTGTATTGATTGATGAGCTGGAAAGCCTGGGAATTTGCCTTTCTTGTTAATAATGGCTAGTCATGTGTCTCAGCAATTGTTTCTGAGCCTCACTTGGGAATCTTCAGACCCTAAGATTTGGTCCAACATCAACCTAGGCTCTAACTGCAAATATTACTAATTTTTAAATTATTTTTTAAATAATATTTAGTAAGCACTTACCAAGTTCCAGGTACCATGCTAAGTATTCTGCATATTAATTCCTTTAATCCCCCATCAACCCTTTGATTAGATTACTGTTATTATTTCCATGTTCAAGATGAAAACTGAGGCACGGAAGGATTAAGAAAAGTGGCAAAGCCAGGATTCAAACAGGGGCAATTTGACACGAGAACCCATGCTGATAACCACCTCAGCACACATTATACTTTCTCCACAGTTTCATTGTGGGCATCAATCAACTTGACTTTCAGTCCTTGACTGAAGAAATAACAAATAGTGTGTCTTCTCTCCTCTTAAAATAAATCTTGATGGTGAGTCCCCAAGCAGTGACTTCTTGGGGGGAGCTTTGCTGACCCCAATTGTAAAACTAGATTCCAATGGGAGGAAGGAAGTGTAGCCAATGGTGGTGATGAATGGGTGGGATATTGAATGTGAGCTGAGTAGAGCGTGAGTGACAGCAGCCGCCTTCTTAATCATTTACCTGCCTCCTCTCCTTGTAGAGTACTCACCCTACTACATTTTAATGAAAAGGCTGATTTGGGCCATGATTTAGTAGATTTTTTTACATGTGTCTTTCAGAGACGTGCCTGCAAGACATAGCTTCTGCTGACCTTGGAAGTTTAAAGGCAGAGTCAGGCTCATCCCCATAGCACAGTAGGCAGTTGCTTAGCAGATGGGACTTCAGTGGGTGGGCATGGCTCTTCCCTGGGAAAAGGGGGAGGGGAGAAGTCAATTCTTCCCACTCTATGAGGCCTGAAACTCCTCAAAGAGGGTGAAAATAACTTATTCTGCAATGACTGATGAGGCTAATATGCAAAAATGCGTGTGAGAGGAAATGTAGTGATTTCAATTCACATTAAAGAGGAAAGAGCTCATATCAAAGCATTTCCTGAGAGTTCATGTGAAGAGAGGAGAATACACAGGGAGCAATGGGGATCCCAAAGAGGAGGAGGGGGAGGACCAGGGAGGATGCCACTCACTTCACACATGAGATCCAAGAATCCTCTCTGTCTCTCCTGCTTCCATAGCACTTTATACATCATTTTATCACCATTATTCATATTAAATTTTTCAATGAAAATGGGGTTATGTAGGCATGCTCTCCCTCTGGGGAGCACACGCGTGCCTTTTTCTTTTCCCACAGGCATGCATCTCCTAAACCAGTGGTCGGCAAACTGCGGCTCTCGAGCCACATGCGGCTCTTTGGCCCCTTGAGTGTGGCCATGAAGTTTCAATCGCACTATACGTGCATGCCCACACATGGAAGAGCCACACTCAAGGGGCTGCAGTTTGCCGACCACTGTCCTAAACTCTAAGGGACCCCACAAGACTTGCAACCAGGGGAGCAATGGGCAGCCGCAACTCATCGGGGATAACCCCTGAACCTGTCTCCAAAGTCTTCTTTTCTCTGACTCTCTAGTGAGCTAACAGCAGCCCCACCATGGCTCGCTTCTTTCTCATAATGTTTTTATGGAGCCAAAGCAGCCCCACCTAGGCTCTCTCCTGCAACTTCTCCTATCCTAAGCCCTTCCTTGTTTCACTGACCCCAGCTTTAATAAGTGTACTCTCAAAGGAAAAAGGGGTTATGCAATACACCCGACAAGCTCAGGGGTGCCACATGGCAGACCTGATAACCTCAGGGACCAAACATAACCGCAAAGGATGGTGTGAACATGAATTCCTAATTGGGCAACCTTGGCAGGTAGTCACATCCCAGGCCTATCGCTTCCTTAGCAAAGGTCAGTCTTTACCTTAGGTGAGCTGTGCCCATTATTTTTATGCATCTAGGATAACATGCCTTTGAAATGTCAGAGTAATTTTCTTTCCCTGCCCCTCCAAGGCATGACTGCTGGGACCAGAGCACAAGACCCTACATTGAAGCCTACACTGTCATCTTATTTCCCACATACCATCTCTGTGTGCTGTAGATGTTAATTATTAGATATCCTGTACACACTAGTGTAAGAAACATATATCTGTTTCTCCATTTTGTTTTTTATCCAGTCCGAGAGATTCCCCAGCTTTGCTTTCTCCTAGTTCCTTAATATAGAACCAATGGATTTCAATTAACCCTCCTTACATCGTCTTTGATTCTGACTGCCATTCTCCAGAGCATTTTTCCAATCTGTTGAGATTTTGCTTCCAGGAATGTCCTCAAATTTTGGCTCAAATAAACTCTTATCACACTTTTTTATAGGTTGTTCTTTCATTGATAAGTTTAAAACAAACAAAAAAAAGAAAGAAAAGAAGGAAGGAAGACAAATTGGGCAGGAAAGAGGAAGGAAAGAGGAGAGGAGAGGAGAAAGGCACCACATGCTTTATTTTACATCTGTACTATTGGGAGATAAATACTACTATTTCCAAATTATCTATGAAGCAATGGCTTTACAGGTGGTAACTTACCAAGGCCACACATTTGGAGCAGAGCCAAGAGTCCACCCTGTTGGCCACCAAATTCAATCTGGCCCTAAGTCCTCTTCCTTATCAGAATTTATCATCCAATGTTTTCATGGTCATTTGCCCTAGTAGACCATGAACTCACTGCTTGGAGCAGGAATTCTGACAAATTTGTGATTCAATTAGTGCTGTCCCAGCTCAGTGCATGGCACAGGCTAGGAAAAGTTTTGCTAAAGGGAGAAATGAAGAGAGAACGAAGGAAAAGAGGAAGAAAGCAAGGGGCAAAAGAGTGATTTGATGGAGGAGGAGGTGGCAAGAGGGGATATCTTAGTGCTGCAATCAAGTGTGTGCAAGCAACATTATGCCATGAATCCACACATAGGTCTGGAGCTGTGTCACCAGCTCTGCAAAGACAGACACTGGCAGACATGGGCTCTGACTGCAAATACAGTGGCAGGATCACATTAACCTTAAACAGTGTCTGGTACATATTATATCTTCTATCTGCGATGAACACAACTCATTTAAGGATATTATCTAGTGGTTGGGTCAGTCTTGTTCTTAGAGGCATGCTATTTTTTAATAGTCACTGAGCCCGACTCATTCCGAGTGCTTAAGGCAATGATTTCTAATTGCTTTGCAATTCTGACAGCCTATCAGTACTTAGCCTCAAGATAGAGGGCCCCCATCTTTAATAGGGCTATATGGCAAGCATTTTATAGTTATCGCTTTTGCTGATTACCAATGTAAAGTCAGCTTGTTTGGAGATTTCAAATGATACTGCAATGTATAACTTATAAGAGGAAGTTCCTCTGTCCCTCTCTCCCTCCCAGCCTCCATTCCACCCTTCTCTTGGAGATAACCAGAAAGAACCACTGACATGTACACTAATAAATGCATACCCCTTCACACAGATGGGGTACTACACTATATACAGTCCTATAGCCAGTTTCTCTCACTGAATGGATTTTGGACACCTCCCCCATGCCACTGCAAAAACCTTTGCATTCTTTTTAGTATTGCATTGTACTCCACTGTGCACCATACTTATTTAACCAGTCTCCTACTGGTATATATTAGATCTGGTTTCATTTTTTCCTATTAAAAACAATTCTGCAATAAAGATCTCTCTAAAGATGTAGATGACACAGATGTAGATCTGTAGAAGACTGTGTGTATATGTAGTTCTACATATAGATGTACATAATATATATGTATATATCTTTGAATCTTATGCAAATATTCTGTAGCATAGGTTTCTGATGTGGGATTTCTGGGTCAACGGGCATGCATATGTAATTTTAATAGATGTGACAAACTGCCCCTGAAAAAAATTGAATTAATGTATACTCCCGCCATACACTACACAGGATGAAAAGAACACTTTTGGGAGTGTGAGCCAGACCAAAAAAAAAAATCTTTCCTAGGAGCTTTGGTTTTTCTTGTTTTAAGATTAGAACACCTCTAAGCTTCCAAATCTGTGTGGGGAAGAAGTATTTGAAAACCAACTTGGAAATGACTCCTTTGAGATCAGAACTAGATGCCTAGTGTTTTGGAAGAATTGGTGAATCCCAAGGCTGATTCCCATGGTCCCTATGGTGAGAGGGAGTAGAAAATATTTCCACTTCCCTCTCTTCCCCATCCCACACACAGCCTTACTAACATGGCTCACCGAATCCTGGGGTCCCAACCTCAGACACCACAGGGCCAGAAGGTGATGTCAGGAATAGAGCAGTCCCGGATATCCTGAGTTGAGTGACAGTTATATCTCTAGCATCCAAAATCCCTAGTGTTGTTATATCATAGACTTTAGCATTTGGCTATCATATTTCTATGTCAACTGACCAAGGAGAATCTAACTTCCTAGAGAGAAAGAGCATGACAAACGTTACACATCATTTGGTCATCAATAAAATCTAGAAGTCAGGTTTCAGCTTGCTGGGCATGAGCACAAATTACCTGGCTCTGCTGTTCCCTCCACATAAACCTGAAACCATCTCACTACCGGCCTCTTGCTCCTCTCCAGAACCTCCATCATTTTCCCAAGCTCATTTTTCACTCTGATGCTGAGGGTGAAGAAAGGGTTCATTCACATAGGTAATAAATGAACCCCTGACTTTGGAAGAGGGGTAATTAGTGCACATTATCACTCGGGCTAATGAGATCAGAGTAGTGCTGTCTGTGCCCAACATGTCTAATCAGAAATTTAAATGAAGAAGTCCCACTCTCGGTGATTAAGGAGATATTCACTGAGACGCTGCACTCCTAATGCATTTGTATTTCCACTCGCCAACTCAATATCAAATGTCTTATGACAATGAAAATATGCTTGGTTTAAAAGGAACAGATGCCCAAATCTTCTTGTGCTCCTTTAGAGAGACAACTTGATTTCTCTTTATCTGGGGTGTTATCCATCAGGATTACACACAGACACAAAGACACATGAGTCAGTCTACCTAGATTTGGTTGCCATTGGTGTTTATGAGCTATATAAACAGAGCTTTAACAAAAATCCCACCACCACAGGGAAAAAGAAGGGGTTAGACTTGGTAGATGGTGGAAATGGATGTGTCTAAAATCCATTTTTGTAAAAACTCCTTATTTTATTTGGACAACCATTCTGCCAGGAAATAATCTTACAAAATTTTCATGAATTCCTGCTCTATGTCTGACCATCCTCTAGACACTGTTGCCTGGAGATGGTCTAATCTGACAGAAAGAAATCAATTTTTGTACTCAGATCTGGATTTAAATCTGTCTCAGCCACCTACAAAAAGATCTTACAGAAGACACAAAGACACTAAGCCTCAATTTCATCTCTTATAAACTAGATTGCATTAAAATGAAGAACCCTCCATCAAGAGAGTGGAAAGATATGTTGCAAGTGAAAAGAAGCTATTTGCAATAATTGTAACAACAATGAAAATCTAGTATAAAAGTATACAAATCTTCTGAAAACAAATAAGAGAAAGGATGAACAACAACACAGAAAAACGAACAAAAGGTTCAGACATACACTTTACAGAGAGAAAATCCAAATGCCTAATAAATATATGAAAAGATACTCAATCTCACTAGATATCGGAGAAATGCAAACCATTGAAATGCAAATCAAATGAAATCCTGAGATGCTATTTCACACACACACCAGAATGGGGTGGGGGCGTGGGGAGGGAAGTCTACTAATATCAAGTGGTAACAGGAATGTGAAGTAATGGAATATGTATATACTGCTGGGGGAAGTGAATTTTGTATAGTTACTTTGAGAAACTATTTCGCATTATGTAATAAATTTGAAAATGGGCATACCCCATGACCCAGCAATTTCCAAGTTTCTACTTCAGGTACCTGCTCTTGAGAAGCTCTTTCACCTGTACACCATCATTCAATATATATTTATAGCAGCATTGCTTATAGTAATTAAAAAAATCTGGGCCTGGCTGGTGTTACTCAGTGGTTGAGCATTAACCTATGAGTCAGGAGGTCAGGGTTCAACTCCTGGTCAGGGCACATGCCCTGGTTGCAGGCTCGATCCCCACTGGGGGCCGTACAGGAGGAAGCCAATCAATGATTCTCTCTCATAATTGATGTTTCTCTTTTTCCCTCTCCCTTCCTCTCTGAAATCAATAAAAAAAAATTTTTCAAAAAAATAATTGGAAATAACCTGTCTATGAATTATAGAGTTGGTATTTTGTGACATAGTCATATTGTGGAGTACTATATAGTAGGAAAAATGAATTAAACTTACAAGATACAACAGGAATGAGCCTCAGGAGCATAATGTTGAACAACAAACGCAAACTTCAAAATAATTTACATAGCACGATTCCATTTATATCACTTTGAAATGTGCAAAATTAAATACTATGTCAAACCCAAGAGTCTGACTTCAGAGCCCATCACTCAAACACAAGCCTTAGTCTTCTGTGCACAGTGGGGCAAGTGGGAGTAGAACAAAGGAATACAAAAGAGGCCACTGGTGAGTATTCATCCATGAATCCCCTGGACCTCACGCAAGGGCCTTACAGTGGAGTGAAGTCAAGTGGACAAGGAGACTGAGGGAAGAGATACAAACCATGCCTGGCAGGTTAGCTTCACGGGATATTGCTGATTCTGCTATGAGAAGATTTCTGCATGCCTGGAGCCCTTAGCCAGAGCTGAAGCCAGGCCGGCCTAACGACAGCAGGGTGCCTTCAAAGACCAGGCGCCTAGAAGGTGTTAGCTTGTGGCCTCCCCTTAAGTCCCAAGGTAACACGGGGTCGCAGGGAAGACTTCCACCCACACCCAGGCATGACAGTGCCTCCTTCTTTTGTCCAGGGAAGGAGAATGACAAGAAGCACCTGCTGTGGTCTGGACACAATACACCGGATCACATCGAATCTGTGCTGCAGTTGGTGCAGCAGTAGTGATCATTCCCATTTACCAATGAGAACATCAATGCCCAGAGAAGTTAAGTTACTTGCTTATGGCCGCACAACTAGACTGGCATTCACACCTAAATCTTCCAGCACCAAAGCCCCATAATCGTCCTATTGGGTATCAAAACCATCACCTCCCAGCCTGAAGCTGGAGGCCATGTTGGACAAAAGGATGGGTAGTAGAGTAGGTGTGGAGAGAATACAGAAAAGTATAAGGTGTCAGAAGTCCCATCTACTATTGAAAAAAATGGCTCCTGGCTACTGGAAAACCAGCTAAAACACACTAATTGGACGAGAACAAACACTAATTGGAAGATTTTGTTATAGGAGAGGATTTATGAGAGGAGGTGAGTGAAAACCCAAAGCTGAGAAGAAGAAAAATGAAATAATAATTACAGGCCTCAGAAAACTCTCTTCCTAACCCTTGTTGAAACCAGAAGTTGTTAATCTCTCTATTTAAATCAAGGTCACCATACCATCGGCCGCTGGGCTTTCTGCCCAAATCCCTCAAAGTAAATCCAGACACCTCAGCCCACTCTCCCCCCCCCCTTCACCCTGAAGACAGGAATAAATTAGCTATCAGAGACTGTTTCTCTCTCCCTGCTCACCCGATTAATGATAATCTACTGGGGATCAACAACATTCAGGCTGATGCCAGTAGAATGCTAAGGGAATTCCAATTAATTTCTCAGAAACCAACTCTCCTCTGATGGGTTCCTCTGCAGAAAGCCCCTGCATTTTTCTGAGCCAAACAAAGCCATAGTGAGACCCGAAGCCTTTAGAAAAGGCAGCCTTTGACTCAGACTGGCCACTGCAGTGAACTAGGGGTCCGCCTGGAGTAGGAAGGTGGGTGGAAGTCTCCCTGCCTACCTTCTACCCCAACACCAAAGCCTACCCAACACCACTCCATGACCAACCAGTCTCTCCACAGCCTTTATCCCAAACACTGCTCACTG
The DNA here is from genome assembly GCF_000327345.1 of Myotis davidii. Lineage (NCBI taxonomy): Eukaryota > Metazoa > Chordata > Mammalia > Chiroptera > Vespertilionidae > Myotis > Myotis davidii. The sequence continues at coordinate 5,009,753 of NW_006292696.1, read as the reverse complement.
CTGTCATTCATGAAGCATGCACGCTGTGCCAGGCACTGTGGTGTAGGGGTTAGGAGCACTACTTTTGGAGTGAAACTGCCTTCATTGGAAAGGTGGTTCTGCCTTTACCAATCATGTGATCATTGTTTTAAAATAATTTTTATTTTTCAATATGCATCCATATGTTCATTGCAGCATTATTTACAATAGCCAAGATATGGAAGCAACCTAAGTGCCCATCAATAGACAAATGGATAAAGAAGATGTGAAGTGTATGTGTATACACACACACACACACACACACACACACACAATGGAATATTACTCGATCATAAAAAAAAAAATCTTGCCATTTGCGACATGAATGGACCTAGAGGGTACTGTGCTGAGTGAAATGAGCCAGACAGAAAAAGAAAAATGCCATATGATTTCACTTATATGCAGAACCAGCCATGTGATCTTGAACAAGTTATTCAACTCTTCCAAATCTCAGTTTCCTTATCTAGAAAATGGTTACATTAAATCTATACACAGAAAGATTATAGGATTAAACCCCTAAAGCAAATAGAGGATGCAAAGAAAACTCAATATATATTAACAATTTTGATAATTATCATTCCAGTTACTTAGTTTAAGCTGGTAGAGTGAGTACCATTCATCCTGCTTCACACCTGAAGAAACCAAGACTCAAAGGGTTAAAGCCATTTATTTACCCAAGGACATAGCTCATTCCTGGCGGGCCGAGGTCTCCCATCTTCTTCAAGATGGTGTCCAGACTAGGATGTCTCTTCTCTGAACTTGTCCCTAATGTGTCTCTTAGGTTTACCTGCAAGTCATCTTTCTGAAACAAAGGAAGGGAACCCTCATTTCAAGACTCTCTCCTGACACCCCCCAGAGGGAAGGAAGCCTCTCTCCAAGAGGCTCAGCGTTGATTCAGAATCCAACAGAACAGACATCCTCCTGCGAGACTGGAGAAACAAGCCTGGGTGCTGCAGCATCACCTAAAATCTGGTCACTGCCTGGCAGCTCTCGCTCACCCCAGCCACCAACACCCACCCCTAGCATTGTCTCAGACCATCAGAGGCACCGGGCTGGGACAGCTCAAGGAAGCAGGCTTTCTCAGCATAACCCTGACCCCAATTTCAGAGGGTGTGGTAAAACCCAGAGATTATGAAAAATCTGATTCAGAGAATGTAGGGTCTTTGAGAAAAAAATAATTAAAAGTCTGAAAGACTGCTATATTATTCTACAGATAATTTCTCTGTAAGCCCTGTTTTTCCATGGGGATATTTACCCTGGAGATAGTTTGGGGTAATAGAGAGGCAGCCCAGTGCTTCATAAATGGTCAGATGCAATATTCATACATTGGCTGTCATTCTTGAAGGAAGTAACTATGGCGATCCCGATTGCATAAGTTTGGAAGGAAATTATTATCTACTTCATGTCAACCTCAAAGGCCCAGAATGGCCCCCAAAAGATCCCATTTTCCTTTAATAATATTTATGTTTGGAGAGTATACATTATGCTAAGTGTTTCAAACACCCCTCTAGTCACCAATACTTGTAAACTCCTTTTTCACATGCAGAAGAGGATAGGCTCTTTCACGTCTCTCCAGTGGCCTTTCGTAATAGTAAGAGGCAGGAGCACGATATCATAAAGCTAATATGGGAGGAAGCTAAGCGAATCGTGACCAGTACAGGGGAAGAATTCTATCCTCTGCACATCATCTCTTCAGTCCATCTTTTTTTTTCCTTAGTTGATTTTTAGAGAGAAAAGAAGGGAGAGAGAAAAACATCTATGTGAGAGCAAAACATGGATCTGCTGCCTCCTGTACACCCCCTACTGGGGATTGAACCCCCTTCTGGGGATCAAGCCCTGACTGGAAATCAAACCAGCAACCTTTTGGTGCATGGGACAAGGCCCAACCAACTGACTGGCCAGGGTTTCAGTTTATCTTTTAACACCCACTTTTCCAGAAAGCCTTTTTTTTTAAAGTTAGTGAAATTTGTTTTTTAATGTATTTTTATTGATTTCAGAGAGTAAAGGAGAGGGAGAGACAGATAGAAACATCAATGATAAGAGAGAACCACGGATGGGTTGCCTCCTGCACGCTCCCTACATGGAGCCAAGCCCACAATCCGAGCATATGCCCTTGACTGGAATCGAACCCGGAATCCTTCAGTCCACAGGCCAACGCTCTACCCACTGAGCCAAACTGGCTAGAGCCAGAAAGCCTTCCTTAATGACCACAGGCAGAACTCCAGCCAAAGAAAGCCATGAAAATTCTTAGAAACAGTCTCAGTTGGCCCCTTATTCTTTAGTGTCCTATTCTATGATGATAATAATAATTCAGTGCACTATTTTATCATCATTGGATGTCCACAAATACAGTTATTATGTTTTAGAGATCATTGTTCAACTCTTGTATGTATCTTCCCACTTGAAACTAAATGTAAGCTGACTAAGGAAACTTCCCGTCACCTACTATGGCTCATGATACAAACTGCAGTTGAGGGAGAATGGGTCACTTGAAGGTGACACCATTTGTATTTGTGTCTTGCCAGACTTAGAGTTTTATTAGCTTTTATTAGTCCTGGTCTTAGTCAATAAATCATAATGGAGCCACTGTATGTAGGCTGAGACTTCCAGTGGCTCCTGATAAGCCTGATAAGCCAGGAGGCCCTTTTCCTAGGAAGTTGCTTTCACTTGAGTGTGAGCAAGGCAACAGGAAGGGCTGTGTCTGGCAGGTGCTGGTTTAGGCCTTATGAGAATAGGATTTAGAGGATTCGTGAGGTTTCTACATTGACTAGCTCAGCTGGTCAGGGTATAAAGTTTTATTGTTCGTTGCTAATACATTTCTCTCTCCAGAGTCTGCATCTCGCTCCGAACCAACTTTGATTGGTCCAGGGATGAGCACATAGTCTGAGTAGAGCCAATGAGAATTCCTCTACAAGGTTGCTATATAGGCATTAAGAAGGAGAAGTTCTCCTTCTCTAGGAGTCCTGCATTGGGACCGTGTAAGCCTGGATCTGAGAGAAACCATCTTCTGTGGCTCTAGGAAGAATCCTCTCTGTGGTGTGATACAATGACCTCACACACGGAGAAAAGCAAAGACAAGAGGTGAGGGGGAAAGACAGCTTCCCTAACATCATTCGAGCCACAGAATCCAGCCATATCCGAATCCACCTTCCACTCCTGGGCCTCATAGTTTTTAGAGCAAATTTATTCTCTTTTAACTCATGCCAGTATAATGTGAGTTCCTGTCACTTGTACAGACAGAACCCTGACAAATACAAGAGAAGCTGCAGCAGGAGCAGAAAGTGTACTCCATGAGGGTAAGGGCATTATCTGTCTTGTTACCTAGGGTCCAGCTTGATAATCATTTGGTAAGTGAATGAATAAACCTCTAGGACCTGAATATC
>NW_006292696.1:4973505-5006322 GCF_000327345.1 Myotis davidii | reverse complement strand
GGAACTGGTCCAGCAAAGAGGCAAGAGGCCCAGCAAGCATTTGTGAAATCACCATTTGCTCTTTGAGGAAGAGTACCATTCCTTCTCTTTAATCGATCCTATGAGATTTTCAAGATGGCACCGGACAGTTTATTAGCTAAATACTGCAACTTCCTAACTTGACTCTTTTCCTTGGTGATGTACTTCAATTTTTAACTATGTATTGTGATTAGAATGTTTATGTGTCTGTGGTGTTTGTCTATGAGACCTTCTGGGTTTTTAGTTCATCTACCCACCTTCTTCAGCCCACTGCAGACCCTTACCAAACTGCAAAGAAAGTGTTCGGTAGGATGTTCATTAGATGTTTTTAAATAACTTCCATTCCCCAAAGTAGAATCCTTCAGCAGAGGTAGCTTAGCAACATGACAACACACCTCCACAAGCAAAAAGAAGCAGGAAACAGTGGGTTTTTGACATGTTTTTTTGTTTTGTTTTGTTTTGTGTTTTGCTTATCAGTAAGTCTAACTTACTGATAAGCAAAAAAACAGAGAATGTTCACCACACGTATGTTCCCTCTGTTGGTGTTGACAGAGATGTTTGTGTACAAACAGGAAGCCAACAGAGCCCAGGTGCACAAGCGGAGTGTAGCAAACCTGCAATATTTCTAAATCCCCCGGTTAATCTTTCAGCCCACTACATCCATGTGAAATAATGGAGATTCAAAAGAAGGAAAATATTTGGAGTACATTTGTAAGAACAATCTTTTTCCTGTGCCTGGCCAGGGAGGTATGGAACACCAAAGCAAAATGTTTGCGTGTATTCTGGGCACCAGTGTACCTGGTGGATTCCAACAGAGCCCTTGGGATTCTGAAACGCATGCTGAGCACATGGCTCCTGGTTTGTAGGTCTGCATGCAAGGTTACTCAACGGCCTCCCTAATGAGACACTGGCTCATTAGTGGTAGTGATGGGAAAGCACAGCAGAAAGTCAGGGCTAGTCCTGACAAGGGGAGTTTGTGAGACAACAGTATGTAGCTTCTGAGTTTCACTGGCGTTTGTTTTATATATTATTGATTTTAGGGAGAGGGATAGAGAGATAGAAACATTGATTGGCTATCTCCTCTTTGCCCCCTACTGGGGATCAAACCCACAACCCGAGCATGTCTCCTAACCGGGATCAAACCATGACCTCCTGGTTCACAGGTGGACACTCAACCACTGAGCCACACTGGCTGGGCTCACGAGCCTTTATGATGTTGCTTCAAGGTGTCCATGATTATGAGCCAATGAGATCACAAATGCCATCCTAACGTCTGTTCATCGGTAACACTGATAAACCAAATGTCACCAGAGTGATCTTACTCAGTCCTTATCACTCCACTGCTTTAACATTTTTAAGTCACCCCTAGCTTCTCCAGGATAGAGGCCACTTTCCTTAGCATGGAGCACAGAGTCGTTGGTGATCTGGGACCTCTATACTCAGCCTCATCTCACACCTGCACAGCCTCATGCTTTTTCTCTCTAAAACCACAGGCTTCCTCAGCATTTCCACTCATCTCTCAGTTCTTGCTCCAATGCCTTAGGTCATTCTCTTCCCTCTGCTTGCCCTTCCCAGACCTCCTCAGTGGTCAAAATTATACCCATCGCCTCCAGGAATCCTATTCTAACCCCTCTTCTCCACCCCATACACATCACAGGCTGAATAAGGTCCCCTTCTTAGCACTCCCAAATGCCCTATACCTGCTACTCTCGTTACATTTATTACAGATCATTATATCATCCTGTTTATTAGTCTGTCTATTTTATTAGACTAAAACTTTCTTCTGGGTGAGAAATGTGTCTTAGGCAATTCTGAATCACCAATTCCTGACACAGAAATTGTCATATAGAGACACTCAAAAATATTGAATAATGAATAAATTAACTTCTAATTCTTCCCTAAGTAACTCATAGTTCCCGGTAAGGCACACACCCACAAGCATGTACATATCCTTGCATACACACACAGGCGCACGCGCGTGCGCGCGCGCGCACACACACACACACTTTATTGCCACCTTTTAAAAGAGAGAGAAGGAGTTATAAAACAATAAAATGTCAGCACTAGAAAGTAAATCGTTAATGGCAAACCTTTGTTTTATGCATGAATAGTTTCTGTATCCAACCCACTAAGTCATGTCCAACTTGTACATCTCCAGTGACTGGTGGAAAACTCGCTCCCTCCAGAAGCAGCCTTTTCTAGTCCTGGGCTACTCTGTTAGCAGGTTCTTGAAATTTGCTTCACTATAACTTCCACCAACTCATTGATTCTAGCTCTGCTGTCCTTGGGTCTTCCTATATGGCAGCCTTCAAATATGAAAAAAGCCAAATCTTCTCTACTCTCTAAGGTAAACACTGTGACCTCCTTAAACTGATGGCCAAACTCTTGCGTCCTGAGTCCCCCTCACAGCCCTGGTCACTCTTCCTGGACATGCTCCAGAGTCAGCCTTTGGGATCATCTGTTGAAAACTTTGGAAGTATATATTAGCATAAATTCTAAAATGAAACTCTTAAACTTCCATTAAAATCATCTGGGGGATTTGTTTAAAATGCATCTTGGGAGAGTCTGATTCCATGAGTACGCATAGGGCCCAGGAATCTTTATTTTAATAAGCTGTTCAATCAATTCATCTATGGCAAGGCCACAGACCACGCTTCAAGAAACAGTCTCCTGCCCGGGTAGCTCAGTTAGTCAGAACATCATCCCGATATGCAAGATTGAGGTTTCATTCCCCAGTCAGAGCACATACAAGAATCAATCAATGAATAATACATAAACAAGAATAACTACAAATCAGTGTTTCTCTTTCTCTCTCTTCCTTCCTCCCTCCTTCCCTCCTTTGGCCTCTCTCTCTCTCTCTCTCTCTCTCTCCCCCCCCTCCCTTCCTCCCTTGCTCTCTTGGTCTCTCTCTCTCTTTCATCAATAAATAAACACTCATCTAAGGCACTACCCATCTTGGTTTCCTCGTCTACAAATGGGAGTAAAATCTGTCTTCCTCTTGGATCACAAGATAAGTTGAGATCTAACTCATAAAATGATGACAAATACCGTCTAAATATTGAATGCACATTGATAATGATAGAATGGACAGCGAGCATTCACTAAAAACTTCACATTTGAGCAAAGGAAATGCTGGCAGATGGTGTGCCTTCATCAGAAACTGAGTTAGAAAGGTTGGTCAAGGGAATGAGAGAACAGACCTCATGCTCTTCATCCTTCCAAACAGTAGTCTTTTAAGCAGCAGAAAGATAAGTGATCTGCTTTCTGTATTTTCTAGATGTGTTGTGGGGAGCCTTTTCCATTCCATAAATACTTATATTAGTAAATCAAATAAGCTGAAGAAGCACTTAGGCAAGATGCCAGGAGAAAAGCCATGCCAGCGTTCTTTTGCTTCGTTAATGTTATTAGTAAATTATTAATTGCCACTATTGATGAATTCTATGTAAAGAGACTCTTTCTATCTGAGCTAGAGAGAATGAGCTACAGAGAGTAAGGCAGCATAAAGACATTTCCAGGGATTGAGGGATGGGGGCAGACTTGAAGGATGCTAGTAGCTCAGGCTCTAGACCCAGAGAGTATTGAGTTTGAATCCTGGCCCTTCCACTGACTAATTTATTACCTGGAGTAAGTTACTTAACCATTCAGACCTACCATTTTCTCATCTGCAAGATGGAATGTCTAATGGTTCCAATATTGTGACACTGTTATAAAATTAAATATCACAATGCAAGGTCCCGACTCATTAGGTGTTACTTATTTCCACATCTGTGTACAAATGTGCTTATTTAATCATTTATCATTTCTTCCACACCCAGGCTGCACGAATTTAGTAGTCAAACTACTGCCTCTGTTTCATAGATGAAGACCCTAAGGCAAAGGTTTGGTAAATCACCATGGAAACCAAATTCAGGTCAGTCAGCTATGAAACCAAAACTCCATTTCCCACTAGTCTCCCTCCCAGAATGTTACCCTGGCACAAACACACCCAGAGGAGCCTCTCCGAGAAAACTGGCCTGATGCCCTCCCCAGGGGCACTAGAACAACGTAAGGAAAGCTACCGATCCAGGTTCCATTCTCTTCTACGCATTCTATTATGCGTCCATTTTTTCATTTCACAAATATTTAGGGAGCCCCTTTCCTGTGCTAGGCATTGGGCTAGTACCTGGGGATACCAATGAGTGAAGCAAATATGATGTTCCTTATTCTTACTCTTTCTCTGCTCAATGTCACCTCTCTGAAGAAGTTTCCCTGACTGACCACCCTAGCCAACAGAGCGGCCTGCAGCCCTGTCATACCCTCTCCCCTTACCTGTTTCATTTTTCTCCATTCTCTCACATGCAAATTTATTTATTTTCTTTCCCCACCTCCACCATAATGTAAGCTCAATGAAGGCGGAGACTTCTCTGGTTTGCTCACTTTTGTACACCCACCTCCAAGAACGGTGCGTGGCCCACAGGGCATGCTCAACAAATACTTGTTGACTGAATAAACAGAGGGGGAAATCTTGAGGGTGAGGTTGACAGGGAGAGGAAATAATGACTGATTTTGACTTGCAAAGTACTAGGGAGGTAATATACTAGGGTTGGCTAGAGAATGATGGACGGGGGCCACATGGTGGATAGACAGGGTGACAAAGACTTGCCCTGAGGAGGTAATGATTAATCCAGGGGCTGCCCATGTGCGTACAGGGAGTGAACTCTCCCCTCTGCTCCATGTGGCCTTAGGCCTGTCACTGCCCTTTCCAAGCTGCAGGCGAATCAGGATTCCACAATCCGAAGCAATTCTCACCTGCACGACCCCTCCTAGGACTTGGCAGGCTGAAGATGCTGCGGGCCAGAAAAGCATTAGGACCCAGCCTGGGACGTGATACTTAAATAAAACGCCTTCATCAAATCCATGCACGCATGGCTGAAATTACAACAGAAAGAGCATTTAAGCCGGGGCTTGCAGCTCAGGGAGCCACACGGCTCTGCAATATTTTGGTTATGCTCTAATTAGTGGTTAGCATACGGTGCAGGTGTCAGATAATCTGCATTTACTAGAAAGACATCTGCAAGCAGCAGCCAGCATAAAGGGATACCGGGAAGCCAGGGCACCCTCCCCTTGGAAGAAATCCACCTTCCCCTGAACCAAATGCAGGTGGCACATGGAGGCAGGACTCAACGGACTGTGGCGTGTTAGGGACTCGGTTGGGAGCTTGACATGTGACGATGAGCTGCCAAGTGAGGTGAGTTTCCAAAGCAGTAGGTGGAGCATGGTTGGGAAGGGCTGCCTGAAGGCTCACTGTAGGTGTACTCAGAGGGAACATATTTTTTATGTCTCCCATTTTATGAAAAACTAGGAAACATAAAACCATCACTACATCCTCGTACTAGAAAGGAAAAGCAGGCAGGGGGGACAAGCGGCTCTGATGGGTCAGTTAACCACGCAGGTGCAATGACACCCGGACCCCCACCTCCTTTCCTCCCTGCCTACCCCAAAGCACCATTCCTGTATGGGAACCACAACACCCCAAAATGAGAGTACCCGCCCCTACAGATTAAAGCCACTGCACTCCAAGTCCAAGACAAGAATTGTGTCCCCGTTCTGGCACATGGTGGCCCTGTGGCCCAGGCCCATCGCTTCAGCCCTGCACCTTAAAAACCACAGCACCGAGCATGCGGGGGACAGTCACATGAAGCTGTCATCACTCTACCTGGAATTCACTTATTAGATTAGCTTTGAAAGAGATTTGATGCTGAATGAATGGAATCAAGAACATGCAAGTTTTCATGAAAATAAAAGCTAGAAAGGAAAGAAAGATGACCCTCTGCTGGGGTGAGCTGGCCCGGGAGCATGAGGCCTCACTGGCCCACCCTGAGCAGCCAAAGGAGGCAGAACAACCAAAACCTGGAGGTGACGGGCTCAGACAGGGAGGCACAGATCCAAAAAATATCACTTTCTGCACAGTTTTGCCAAGAGTGCGTGCTGCTCTCCACACCCTCTTTGGGTGCCAGTCTTTCCACCTGCAACATGGGCCTAACATCACCTACCTCTTACATTTGGGTAAAGATCAAGTAACGTAGCATTTGTCAAGCACAAATGCTTGGTGCATAGTAGGCATTCAGTAAATGAGAGCCACCTTCTCTTTCCTTCTGGAAGGGGTAGCGAGTTTAAAAAGCAATACTAATCGTAGTAAGATTATGACAGAGTAAGCACGCAGAAAGGAAGCCGAGCCTTGCATAATAAAGACTCATGCCATATATTCAGCCCCAGAGTTGCAGGACAACTTCGTTAAAATCATTTCTCTGGAGAAAGAGGCAGCTCAGAGATGGGTGGGTGAGGCCTCCCCCACACTGAGTCAAGGATCTGTGGGCCTGAAGCATCTCAGGTTTGCCTGAGGTAGACAAATGTTCCCACCTTATCAGTGGATTTCTTTCCTAATTAAAATGCATGAAATCCTGTAAGCTGCTGGTGCCCAGAGGAAGGGGAGGCGGGGAATGAGAGGAGGAGAACAGTGAGCTACAAAGCAAATCCAACAGAAAAGATTATTGCCTAAGAATGTAAGAAAAGGTTGTGATTGACCTGGAGTGAGCTCTCTGGAGACACGGAGACATCAAATTAGGAGGGAAGGGGAAAGGTAAGAACGAATGGCCCGGAGGTCCTTCCCCAAGGAGTTGGGGGCTCACTGTTTGGGGCTGGTGGTACCCAATTTCTTTCTGCCTTTGCTGGCACTTTCCAAGTGATGACATGGTAGGGGGCCAAGAAGAAGTGTCCACTAAAGGACTGTGAATTATAATAGTAGCAGCTGACCTTCACTGTGTACTGCCTTCCTGCCAGCACTTTGCAGTCATCGTCTCGTTAAAACAACTCTTAATTTCTACAATTCTTATCCTCATTTCACAGATGAGAAACCTGAGGCACCAAAGAAGTAACTTTCTCAGGCCTCTTAGCCAATAGATCATTGGTTCTCAACCTGTGGGTCGCGACCCCTTTGGCGGTTGAACGACCCTTTCACAGGGGTCACCTAAGACCATCCTGCATATCAGATATTTACATATGATTCATAACAGTAGCAACATTACAGTTATGAAGTAGCAACAAAAATAATTTTATGGTTGGGTCACAACATGAGGAACTGTATTTAAAGGGCCAGAAGGTTGAGAACCACTGTAATAGATGACGAAGATGAGATTCAACCCCTGGAAGATCCATCGTAAATCACTAATATTTACTGGGCACTTACTAAATGCCAGACACTATGCTCAGCCCTTTACTATGTCTTCTTATGACATCCCCAAGACAACCTGAAGAGGTGGCTATTGTCATGATATCCATTTTACAGATGAGTAAACTGAGGTTCAGAAACATTAGGTGACTCACTTGAGGTCATATAGCCAGTAAGTGGTGGAAACAGGATCCAAACTCAGAATCCAAACCCATCTTGCCAAAGGCTGTGCTCTGCCTACCACACTAATTAAACAGCTGAGTACAAAGGGGTCGCATGGGTCTCAACACTGGAATATCACGTGCTCTGGAACAGGCCCTAGAACTTGCATTTCTGACAAGCTCCCAGGGGATGCGCATGTTGCTGGTCTGGGATTGCACTTTGAGAACTGCTGATCCAGGGAGAGTGGCCTGAAGAATGAATGGGGGGCAGGTAGAAGGTGGAATGAGTTGGAGACAAACAGGAAGGGATAGGGATGGGCTACTCAGAGGGCAGCTGCTGTGGGGCACACCCTCTCAAGGTCACTTTAGGAGGCAGATGGAGGCTCTGACCACCACCTTTTGTTGGGGTGAAGCTCTCTGTGACCCAGGCCCTGTCCTCTGACTGACCTTCCATCCTCATCCTATGAGGTCCCCAGCTGGATGACATAATTTCTAGGAATCTTCTTCCCAACCTCCTCCTGAACTTGGGAATTGAATGTCCTCTGGGAGATATATGCCCCCTCCAGAACTGCACTGCATTAGAAAGGCTCATGTCACATGCGTCTCCCCCACCGTGAGATGGAAGGCCTGAAATTAAGGTTCTATATCATGTGCTGCCTTGACATCTAAACAGGAAGGGCTTCAAGTGACCTAACCACACGCTCCCCTGACACAAATAAGGTCCCCTGTACCAAGGGGTACCAGACACAGTTCATCCCTGAGTGGTGGGTTTCAGGTCCTTGCCAGCCCACGGAATAACTGCAACCCCACATGGCCCCGCATGGTGTGCAGTGTCCTCCTCCCCCTGCTGTGAGAACGGGTGACTAATGTGCTGCTGCGGGTCCCATCTGTGCAGTGTCAGCTGGCATGTGCTCTGTCCACCCCATAACCCTTCCCTTTCCAACAGGGAGAAGAGCAGGGCATGAAAACACCCCAGATGACTAGTTCTGTGACAGTAGACATCTGCCCCCTTTCCTGTCCTCCCCACGGCCTGCCAGGGCACAGGCCTCCTAAGAGCAATGAAAGACACATGGGCTTGAACTATTTCAAGACCTCACAACAGCCCTCTGAAGCTTCTATTCTTTTTGACAAATGGAGAAACTGAGGCTTGAGAGTTGGCATGAGGGACAATGTCCATGGAGAACATGGAGCCAGCCTTGCTGGGTGAGTGGTGCCCTGGTCTCTGGACCATCTTGCCAGACCTACTACCCCCAGCTCAGGGGCTCAGCAGCGGCAGGGAGTTGCATGATAAACGTTGTTGTCAATGAATAGAGAGAAGGAGAGGGGAGAAACAGAACACATCGTATCAGAATGCAAACCCCGCGGTTAAGTATTCCTTCATCAATTCCATTGTAGTATGTGTCTGTGTCTGTGTGCACAATGAGTAGTGCTGTAGAATAAAACAACCGCCATGGGTCTCCGCGGAAGGTCTGAAAGCCACTGTGTCAAGTGACTTGCCCGAGGTCGCAAAGTTCGCGATTTGTGGAGTCAGAGTTCAAATCCGCATAGTCTGTCTCCAGAGCCCACACTCTCGACCTCTAACCCAGAGCTGTCCAATAAAAATATGAAATAAACCATATATGTACTTGAATGTTGTCTAGTGGCCACACTTAAAAAGTAAAAAGGCCACATTTGAAAATTAATTTTTCAAAGTATTTGCTGTACCCCATATATCAAAAAATATCATCATTTCAACATGTGAATATTAATTTTAACATTAAATCCATACAAATTGATTTTCTGTCTTACTTTTTCTGTTCTAAGTCCAGGAAATCTGATGTGTATCTTACATTCCCAGCACATCTATGCTCACACTAGCCCCCCTTGGAGTGCTCAGGAGTGGCTAATGGGTATTATATTGGACAGAACAGCCTCAACTGTACCATGTCCAATATCCCTTTAGATTCAGAGTCCTCATCCTCAGATTTTACAATACAGGAAAGTCTCCTGTCGTATTCCATCCATCCCCTTTATCTTCCAGGGTCCTCCTTCTCGCAGTGTCCATGGCACCTACACCCAAGCCCAGGGCCTGTGGCTGTTTAGTCTCACCTTGCCTCCTTGTCGATTTCACACCCTTGCTGGCCCTTCTGGGAGAAGAGCCCGTGGGAAAGACCAGGCAGCCCAGCCATGCTGGAGCTGGGCCAGGACAACGCCTGAACAGTAGGAACCCGTGCGGGGTAATGGCCCAAATGCACTGCTTGCAAAGCCACAGGCTCTCTGGCCGCTGAACACCCGATTTCAGAAATATGGCCTTCTGTTCAGCTTTGTAGAGACACACTCGATCCTTCCCACGCAGGCCGGACAGAAACCAGCTGACCCATTTCCATGTCTTTGCCAAAACAAGCAAAGTGTGGAACTGCAAAAAGACTGTCGTCTGGCGAGTCCGTGGGAGAAGAGGCGACTTCAGAGCCGCCCATTAGATAATCTGATAAATACCACACACAAATGTGCTATACCCACGTTTGGTAGGCTCGGAGCCCCAGGTAGCCATCACCTACGCGTGCTCACCGCTCCTGCGAGGTGAGAGAGGTTTGGGCGCAGGCACAGGGGAAGGTGAGGCTCATGCCCAACAGCAGCCAGGCCTGGGAAGCCAGGGCCAGAGAGCCGCCTGCTTCCGGCTCTCTGCAGTACCTCCTGGACCCTGCTGCTGTCTGCCGAGGAAGAGTGCTTTTCAGCCCATCCATTTGGTTTCCAAAGCACTAGGAGTGCTGAATGGGGAAGACCTACTGGGGGGTGGGGTGGGGGGAACAGGAAAAGGACACAGGGGCTGGGAGAAAACCATCAGGCACTTCTGCCTGGATGGTGGCTTCACTCCTTGGGTGGAGAAGTGAAACTGTAAGCCCATGGGTGTTTGCCCCTGGCAGTGGGAGGGATCAAGAGTTCTTTCCTCATTCATTGGCTCCCTATTCATCAAGCGACAACTGTGTGCCAGGCACCCCAGCTGGGTCCTGGGCTTCCTCCCCTCCTTACCTCCAGGAGCTTGCACGCCAGCCAACAATACACTCCAGGGAAAGCAATGCTGCAGGGGCAGTCATCGAGGTATAAACAAAGTACCATGGAGGCCTGGAGAAAATAATAATTAATGCGCCTGAGGAGGGATGGCCAACTGGTGTGCACAGGATGCTGTAGCTCTTAACTTACAAGAGCTTCTCATGAGCAAACTAGCCAAGTCTCCTAATATTTATTAGGTCCAGTAGGATACACCTTGCATCACTCAGGAAACAGACCCTGGCATCAAAGTGCTCCTTCATACAATGGGCATAAAGCTACCTACCTCACAAGGCACTGAAAAGGTATTCAATAAGTGACAGGCAAGCGTAATCCTGTGTAACAGAGATGCCAGGCATACTGGCTCTGTCCTCGTGCTCCTGTTAGAGGAGCTGCCCCACCCCCACATCACAGGGTCTGTCTCACATCCTCTGTCCAGGAGACAGCTGACTCATGACCACACTGGTCCTAGGGATTCTGTGGGCTACCTAGACTAAAAGGATGTGTAGAGCCACCTAGACAGGTATTTCTCCCACATTCATGGAAAACAAAATTCAGTAGTCCACTCATGATAGCCAAAATGGGAAACCACCCTAAAGTCCCTCAGCTGATCTATGTGTATAAAAGCCAAGCAACCGGAATGACCAGAATGACCAGTCGCTATGACACACACTACAGCTGGCCAACCGGCCCTTTCGGGGGCGGGGGACGGTTGGCCAACCTCCCACAGCCCCTTTCCCAGGCCAGCCCAGCCCTGATTGCGCACCCCCCCCACCCTGACTGGGGGCAGGGCCAGCCAGCCAACCTGCTGCATCCTTCCCCCCTGGCCAGCCAGACCCCCACCCATACACGAATTTGTGCAGTGGGCCTCTAGTCAATAGATAAACAAAAATTTGGTATATATATACAACGGAATGTTAGTCAGCCATGAAAAGGAATGAAGTAGAACATGGATGAATCATTATGCCAAGTGAAGTAAGCCAGACATGAAAGGCCACATACTATATGATTTCATTTATACAAAATTCCCAGAATAGGCAAATCCACAGAGACAGAAAGCAGATTAGTGGTTGCCAGTGGCTGGAGGGGAGGAGGAATGGGAAGCATCTGCATAATTGGCACAGGGGTTCTTTTGGGGGGATAAAAAGGTTCTGAAACTAAATAGTGATGATGGTTGCACAACTATGAATGAGCTGGAAGCCACTGGATTGCACACTTTCAAATAGTGAATATGGTGAATTTTATGTTATGAATTTTACCTCAAAAAAATAATTCACTAGCCTACGTTGCTCTCTTGAAAGAAGCTGGTTTGGGTAGGTTTGTGTCTGTCACAACTTAAAATCGCTGACTAAAATGTGAGGATGTCCAATGTCTGGTCCTGGGTCCTTTGACTGCCAATCTGGCGCCCTCTCCTCCTTGCCACACCCTCACTTAACATGGAGGAGGAAAGACATCTGCATCTCTGCATCAGACAGCTGGCTGCTTCCTGAAACCTGCCCAGAGGTGGAGAGCATCCATCCAGGTGCATTTACTTTGGGGCCTGTCAGCAGAAACCAGACTTTATGAAGAGGATGTTAGGCCTCTCTGCTTCCCTGCTTTTGCAAGAATTCTTAATGGCTCCCATGTGTACATGTCATTTTTCAGCGAAATCTAATATTTATGTCATTTCCAGGCAAAGAACATTTGAGGCTCCTGTAATGTATCACTCTTCGTTTTGCTCTACAGCACAGGCTGGACAAATCGCTCGGCCACTTGTCACATTTCCCTCACCCACCTCCCAGGTGCAGGGTCAGGGACACCATTCACAGGGGCAAGGAAGGGAGAGCGTGAGGAGTAGAGACAAAAATTGAGCCAACGTGGCAGAAACCTCTCGGTCTGGTGTTTCACAGAATCGTGGATCGAGAAGAGACCTTGAAACTTTAAAAAGTCACTGAACTTTTAAAAAAATAATTTTATTGGTTTTTAGAGAGAGAAACATCAATGTGAGAGCACAACATTGATTGGCTGCCCCTCACATGCCTCCAACCAGGGATTGAGCCCACAGCCTGGGCATTTGCCCTGACCAGGAATTGAACCGGCAACCTCTTGGTGCATAGGATGACACCCAACTAACTGAGCCACATCAGCCAGGGCAGAACTTTCACACTTAAAAAACAACAACTTTCAACTATTTCATTTAATTGTAAAGTTTGAGTGTTATATTTCTTTATAACCAATGATTCTCCTTGTTACAGCTTAAATCTATAATAATAAAAGCATAATATGCTAATTACACCGGACATCCTTCCAGATGACCTTCTGGATGAAGCTGGGGCTGTGAGGGAAGCCAGTGCTGGCAGCCAGGGGAAGGAAGGCCTACTCTTGCACGAATTACATGCATCAGGCCTCTAGTGATAATATAAATAGCTAAAGTTTAAAGCAAAGATCATGGGATGGGTATATTCCCTACTTTCAAGCTGCTTACAAGAAGAAGGGGGCTGTGAGTGTGCACACTAAGTCCACATTTACATGTGTTACCTCATGGGGTGGGTGGTGTTATCTGCCCTTCACAGATGAAGAAACTGAAGCTTGGAAGGTTCCATGATATGCACCAAGTTCCAACATTAAGTTAGTGAAGGAGGCAGGTCTGATCTCAAAACTCTATATTTTAAACCACCGTGATATAATACAATGATTGCATAATAATGACTATTTTAGAGTTGCATATTGGGTGGAAGGCACAGTGCTTTATACTTTTCAAGGAGATTTCACACCTGGAATGCCTTATGTACAGGCATTGAGAGGTCTGAGATGAGGGAGGGGAGAAAGGGCTGGAAACAGCAGGTGAGAGTCACAGACAGCGTGGGCTTTGAAGGGTAGGTTGTATTGTAATAATTAACAGGAAAGTGAAGAGGGTAACGTGGGATGGGGAAAAAAAAGCGAGGCAAAAGCATGGGGTTGATGGGGTGATAAACAGCTGGCGGGGGCGAGATATGAACCTCTTGGTTCCCAATATGGAATGTGGTCACTAATTAAGTACCACAAAGATACTTGCTTTGGGGTCCCTTCCTTATGGAATCAATAACGACAACCATAGCACCAGAGACCACTCCGTGGGCAATTTATAGTAACCCAATCACTGTGCTAAGCACGTTGGGTGATGCCCCGCTTTGCTTACCTTCCCTGGTAACCAAACAACCACAGCTCCCCTCTGGGTAATTACATGCACACGCCTTCAGGCCCTGTGGTCCTCTCAAAGCTAAATGCAACCCCAGCGCCTCAGGTGAGCTGGATGACCCGGGCCTAGGCCATTGGAGCATCATATATGAACTGATACCTCAATACTGGGTCAGAGATGGCTATGATGACCGGTCAGAGCCAATGACATAGGACCTTTTTCCTGAAACAATACAGGGGGTGGAGCTGCTGTTGCCATCTTGGTGAAGACATGCGAGGTTCTGAGAACATTGTTGGAGCCCTGATTGCAGCCTTCATCCTGGGCTTCCCTTCTGGTGAGCAATACATGGCCTTTTGGCTTGTGCTCATTTGTGTCATTTGTGTCTTCCAACTGAACAAGTCCTAATCACAAGCACATAAATGTTCCTCAGTTAACCCTCATCCCAATACCATGAGGTAAGTAATATTAACAGGTACTGCCCGCCCACCCCACCCCCTTTTTGAGGCATTGAGGCACAGGGCGGTCCAGCCATTTGTCAGCTGATGGAGACAGGATTTGAACCCAGGCAGTGTGGTTCTAGAGCCGGCACTCCCAATCCCCATACCCGCTGGTTGGAGCCGAACTCCCGCTTATGAAAACAGGGCTCTCTGCAAACCTAAAATAAGTCCTTTCACTCAAAATAGTTCCAAAGGCTTAAAATGCCTTAGAGGGCGTAAATTTTTTCCAGCTCCTTTAGGTTCGCAATGATCCCTTTTTGTCTTCAGTTCTCTCCCTGAAAAGAATCATTTAAGCAATAAAAAATGTCTCTCCCCAAATCATCCTTCAACTGCTGGTACTTCTCTTTCCCAAAAATTACAGACAAAAATAATGCACAACAGAAGAGACTACTGGGCTGCTAACATGGAAAAATGAGGGGGAAGGAAGAGATCCTGACCAACTGTGTTATGTGTGGGCATACAGGAAGCTTGGATCAACACTGGGTGGTAATTTTAGAAGTCTTCTTAATTAAAGTGAGCTCTGGGCCTGGCCAGTGTAGCTCAGTGGTTGAGCATTGATCCATGAACCTGGAGGTCACTGTTCAATTCCCCATCAGGGCGCATGCCCTGGTTGCAGGCTTGATCCCCCAGTAGGGGGCGTGCAGGAGGCAGCTGATCAATGGTTCTCATCACTGATGTTTCTTTCTCTCTTCCTCTTCCTTCCTCTCTGAAATCAATAAAAATAAGATAAAATAAAGTGGACTTTTGTCTATCACACAAAATCTTGGACTGGTGGCATGAGGAGCCACAGCTGCTACCTCCTGAATGCTTTGGAAATTAAAAATAAAATAAAATCATTGCTGGCTAGGAGGACAGTTTGACATGCATGCGTTGTCTAAGCAATTGTCTCTCTTTGTTCAATTTCCTAGCAATGCACCAGAGGCTGGGAAACTCCTTGATGAAGGAATAAGAAGTGGCAATCTGGAAGTGGAGTGAAAGCAAGGAGACTGTGCCAGGCTGTAACCGTGGCTTCAGGGAACTAAAAGGCCCATTGGGATTCCCAGGGAGCATCGAAGGTGCACTCCAGCCATGAGTATTGCTCGGCTTAATCAGAGTAATGGAGGAGGCAGATGGCTGGGGGCGAGGAGCAAGAGAGACAGGTTCCCTAACTAACTAACTTTGAACCTCACATCACCAAATGTAAAATGACACATTGAGACTATATGTTCCTGTTGGGTGCCACTAAATGGCGAAGAGGGTATATAGCACAGGGGATGAAAGCATCGGCTTTGGAATCAGAAGGAGCTGGATCTCCACTTCAACTCTGTGATTCCATCAGTGGGACCTTGAGCAAGATTCTTAACCCCACAAGCCTCAGTTCTTCATCTGTAAAATGAGACAAAAGCTGCCTACTTCTTAGGGCTATTGCAAGGGTTAAATGAGAAAAGGCACTTAGCACAGATCCTCACCCAGCATTAGAAGAAGAAAAAGAGCTTAACCATCATTATTTTATTAGCATTATTAATACAATTTAAAATTCCATATAACTGCAAAAGCAATAATGCCCTTCCCCACTATAAGCCATGTCTGAATGCTTCCTGAGAAATGTCGGCACCTAAAAATCTGGCCTTAAACATTAATAGTTTTACAGGTAGTTTTTTTTTTATATATATATTCTTACTATTCTTATTACAGTACAGAGTTGTGAGTATGTCTGAATACTCCCAACCATATGTTGACAATGCAATTGATTTGGACTCAGTTTGACTAAGGTAAAGGTTTAGGTGCCAATGATGGGCAGGTTAAACACACTCCAGCTCCACTGCCATGCCTCGCCACTTCCCAGCATAACCCTTTACGACTGCCTTTAAGGTGATCTTATGAGAAACTGAGACATTAGTCACATATTAAGTCACGGTCGTTCTTGCTCAAGGACCATCCACTATCATTTGGATTCTGCTCAAATGATTGGGAGAAAACCTGAGAATAATTCCGGCAAACCTTGGGACATAACAGCATCTGCTTGGCCAAAGGTCTTTGTTCTTGACCAGACAATATGAAACTCCCCAGGTAGGGAGCCTACCATGGGATGAGGCCCTATCAGAGAACTCTGGGGAATTAAATACTTGTAGTTATGGGTACAGTGGCTCCTTTTCTGCTTGTTTTGTTGGCCTCAGAATAACACCCTCCAAAGCAGTGTATACTGAGTACAGTAATTCACATAAATATTCTAATCTCTGAAACTCAGAGGCTCTCGGTGCCTACCCCATGAAGTCAAATGCATAATTACACACTATCTGGTGGTAGTCAATTATCTTGTGAGTTTCAACGTAGAGAAGACAGGACAGTAGGCCAGGAATCAGGACACTAGGTTCCAGCCCCGGTTCTTCTTTGATGCTCAGGTGGCCACGGGCATGTAGAGCAGCCACAGAGGTGTGCCGCATGGGTCCCTCTGCAAGAAGGGACTGGCCACTCCGCTGCAAGGAGCTGCCCCAGCGTTCGAGCAAAGGCCCCAGCCGAAGACTGAACATGGGGAGGGTAGCAGGGCCTAACCATTTCTTTTCAACCTGGGAGTCCACCAGTGGACAATCTGGTGCCCTGGAGCTCTGGACCCTGTCAGATAGGCACTGTGGTCTGAGCCTCTCACTCCCCCAAATCCTGCTTTCCCCCTCTTTGCCTTTCATAGGTGTTGGATGGTCACCAGGTCTGAAGCTTCCCCTGATCAAGCTGCTTCCTCTCTTTGTATCTTTCATGAGGGTTACCAACTGCTCTGCTCCAAACTCAGACTCAACATCTCTGTCCTAGAACACCCGACTAACATAGGATTGACTTTTGTAAACCTCTGCTAACTTTTCTTATAAAGCAGGCACAATGATAATGAGGAGGAGGAAGGGGGGAGGAGGAGGGAAGAAACAAAAGGAGACAACAGTTTTGCAGGGTAATATCTTGAGGTATATAAACAGAGAAGAACTCATCACTACCACCATTTACTCCAAGGAATGATTGCATGGTGAGGGGTGGGAGTGGGGTGGGGAGGGGTGGGGTTGGGGATTGGGGACTAGGACAGAAAAGCAGAGAACCTGCCCTGGAGTTTCTAAGGCACACATTTGGAGTCACAAGAGCCAGTCCTTTTGATGTTCATACGTCTAAACCATATGGTATTGGAGACAAATTTGTGCCCTAAAAAAGTTTTGAAAGAGAAATCACTGCACATATTGATCCTTTAAATAAGCATTGAGTGAGCTGAGGAAAAGAGGAAAGAAGAGGAGGGTATGGTGAGGAGGTGGTCCATGGAGCTTGGCAATAATGGGACTGAACTGTGGAGGAGCCACCTGAGGGCGATCAGTGTAATCATTGTCATGAGATGAATCATTGAGCTTCCCTTTGAGAAAACATTGACCTTCTCCCAGCACTTGGGGCCCTAACCCACTGACTGCCCAGCTCCTTCTAGGTGAGCCCCTCCACAGCCAATGCCATGGGACTTCCCCACTTGTCTTTGCTCTGAGAGACCTCCCACTGATCACAGTCAGCAGGAGTGTCACCTCTCTGGGCCCTGAGACTTTGTTTTATCTCCACCCAACTTCCCCTCCATGGACAAGCTCTTTCTCAACAGCTAGGGAGGCTCATCATTGACCTACAGTTTCTTGAGAGAAAGGGTAAGCTCCAGATACCGTGGGGAATGGTGCTGTGGGAAGAAAAACAACCCCTCCACCCCCCGCCCCACACACGCACACACATCTTAAGACAGTGATGAAACAGAACTAGTAATAATAATTATTTTGTATAGTTCTCTATATACCTACATATATGTCAGGCTCTGTGAGCTGTTCTTTCCAGACATAGCTTCAGGGTTTCCTCACTACAATCCCACAAGGTAGGTAACAACACCATCCCCATTTTATAAGCAAGGTAACTGAGGCTCCGGGACTTGCCCAAACTCACTTAGCTACAAGGGGTTGCACTTAATTCAGGTCCCTTCCAATCTATGACGTTACATATCTTGAGGATGAGAAATGTCCTAGACTCCTCCGCCTCCACCCTTTCTCTCATAACACCCAGCATAGTGCTAGACAACTGAAAGAGCCTCAATAAATATTTTGTGGTTTAATCCATTGATTTATTTTCCCCTCTGAGGAGGGAAAAAATCTGCTTGAAATGTGTATCTCCGTTTTCTCTAACCCAGCGGAACTCCTGGTACAGCTGCTGGAAGGAGGTGGGAGGCCTAGAGTGCACATCCATGGAGGAGATCATATTTCAGTCTTTTCATTTCATGTGACAGGAGAAACACTGATTAAAATCAGCTGCACATGTCACAAAAGGGTAACTGGGTTCTTCATTTTTCCTGCACAGAGACAGCCCCAACTGTACTCCCGGAGATAACTCCTCATGCATAAAATTACTAACAGACACCATCTATCTGATGAATGTCTTCTTAATAATTTATATCACTTGATCTATTTTCAAAGGTTAGTCTTACATTAAAATTACAATTCTGAATAGGTCAGCCTGTTATTTAAGGATAAATTATTTCACCCCTTCATGTTAGTGTTGTGTTTGGATAATGATGAGGTTTTCATTTCCAGCCACCAATGAAACCATGAAAGAAATTGCTTGTTTGACCCAGCCCCTCACCCCGATCTTAATCCTTGGTTCACACTAATTCACTGTCAGTTACCAGCCTGTATGTTTCAACACACTTTATTTCCCATCTCATCCTCCTGTTACTTTTCTACATTTCTCTCCCAAATTGTTGTCTGGCCATCTCTCCCTACTTCCTCTCCTTACCAGCACCACACCCCGCCTTCCTAACCAAAGAACAACCCCTTCTCAGGCCCTCTCACTGGACATACATTTTTCTCATCACTGGTCCATTCCATTTCGCTCTGAAGAGGTAATGCCCATGAAGAAGGTCCACATAGCTTTTCCCAGGCTATGACCCATCACTCATTTAGCAAATAAGGATGGAGAGGCCCTACAATTAGTGGAAAGAAGGCTAGAGAGAAGCTGGTTTGAATCCTGTGAGATCTAGTTGATGGGCCAGTCCTAGTTCCAGTTTTCTCAGTGGGAAGCTTTGAAGTCAGATAGTCCTGGGTTCGAATCCAACATTCCTTATTACTTAATAATTTGGGGCAAGAATATCTCTGAGGGTTGGCTTCTTCTTCTATTAATCGAGCATGATAATAACTTACTCAAAGGATTTTGTAAGAGTTGACAAGTTAAAATAGGAAAAATAAACCATATCATGCAAACACAGTAGGACATGGTTAATAAAAATTTTGTTAAATGGATTAGGAATAAGTGGGTGACCACTAAGTGACTATTGTTATCATCAGAAAAGTAACTATTAATGAAAAATGTGCTTGGCCAAGATGACTAAAATGGTGGCTTGGAGTAAAATAATAAGTTACCATGGTGAGTAATGGTTAAAGGGCATGGGTCCTTCAGACCTGGCTTCAAATTCTGACCCTACCACTAACCAGCTGTCTAACCTTTGACAAGTTGCTTAACCTCTGGTTTTCTGTTCTATAAATGTGACAAGTAATACTTCCACTTCACTGGGCCTGGGGAGACTTGAATGAGAAAATTACTGGAAAAGACTTGGCATAGGGCCCAGCATAGAATAAGCCCTTTATCAGGAGAAGGTATCATTGCTAAGATGAATAAATGTAAAACCCAGTAAATGGTCTCAGCTACATCTACCTCATGGCACAATTGTCAAGGTCAATTGAAAAAAAGTGCTTGTAACCAGAAAGTGTATAAGTACATAGGGATTTTTATGACTATTATTAGGGATAATGATGGACTGATTAAATGACCTATTAGAACAAGCACAAACTCCATGAGGCCTTGCTCTAATTGACAAGTACATGTGTGCTCAAATGCCAGGGAAAGGTATAAGGGCTGGTTTGTTTAATTACAGGATAATTTCTGTTGTTGCTCTGAGCGTACAAAGTCATGGAGTGTGGATGTTTAGAAGAGAGAGGCTGGAGTAATGTGCGGAGAACTTAATTGATACTCCAAAGCTGTTGATTGTAAATATGCTCAGGAGGCAGAAAAGCTCACACTGTTTTATGGCAGAAAGGCTTCTTATTGGTGATTCACATCATTGTGAAACTGGCAGAACCACTGGGCTGGAGGTTTTCTTTGTATCCAGCAGGGAGCATTTCCTGCTTCCCAACTTTGAGGAGGCCCCCTCCGAGCCACTGGCCATGACCTTCCATTTTCTGGGTGAAAGGCTTGCTTTGAAGGGGCCAAGAGAAGGTGTTCCCACATTCCCATGGATGTCCATTACCCATCAGCCTGTGTTTCTTAGGGTTCCTTCAGCTAGCTACTGACACAGAAAACCCCTCTAACCAGCCATGCTGGGGGAAAGGGGGATCTTACTGTGGTCGACACAGGAACTGAAACATAGACCACCTTCAGGAACCAAGGCGATTCCTCCTCCTCCTCAAATGCATGCTTCACACGAACGCTCCTTACTCTCTCTCTTTGTTTCCTAGTGTCTCTGCTACTTCATCTTCTTGTACGGCTGCCCTATTCTCTCTCAGTAGACTGGCTCCTCTGCTCCTTTATGAAGGTGGCAGGGGAAGATCGCAGCTCAAGTCCCACGTTTCACTTAAATTTAAAAAGCTAGCAAGCAATTGGTCTCCGAGGTGAGAGACTATTGGGTAGGTGCCCATCATCTTTGCCTATCAGGTTACATAGTAGCAACATGGCTTCCAGGGCCTTCTCAGGCTCTTTTCAGAGAGGGGTCATAGGCTGAGCAGGTATCTTAATAGGTACCTACCACACTGAGGTATGGAAAATATGCATATAAGTTTTTAATTCCTAGAGATGAGGCCCAACCATTGACTAAAAATGTTAAACTCAGAGAGCATGTACTCACAGCTATCTACTACTCAGACTTAATGGAGTTAAGAGGTATGTGTGGTGCCCAATCCAAAGACCATCTCCTATGCACGCTCAGAGGAGACTGGAAGCATGTCCCCTTGACCCTTAAGTTCTCCTCTACTAATGGCTCCGTTTGGCATCGTCTTCATGTTGCACAAGTAAGATGAGTACCTTGTAGAGCGCATATTACAGCAGAGATGGAAATACTCATTTGAAGTCAATGTAGGCTTACTATTTCTGCTTTGTTCCAAAGCCACAGATAGAATCTGAGAATTTTACCATGACCTAAGCTATAGCCACACCACACAAAATTAATTAGATTAATTAATAAAACTGTATTGCTGATGGGTTTTCATAATGACCTCTTTCTTCAAAGTGCATTGTTCAAAAAGTACTGTCTTATAATTCATTTGGGTTCATAAGCCAAAGGCTATTTCTTCCCATGCTACAGCTGTCAAAACTTCATCAAAAGGATGAGGTGATTTCCCAAAATCAACTGACTAGTAAATGGCAGAGCCAATATCAAAATTTATATCTCCTCACTTATAATCCAATGCCTGTTTGCTATATTGCTTTGCTTCCTATAGGCAAATTACTTTTTCCCCTTTACTCCCCCACCCCGAGAACCACCCTCGACTCTTCTTCATCCAGTTCTGGGTCCTGGGAGAATCTTTATTGATAAAATTAACAGGATTCCTTGGCCTCTACCTTCTAGTGACTTGAGTCCATGGAAGGCACCAGCAAGAAATCAGAGGTCAGAGTGCATAATTTCTGCATCCTTCTTACAGCCTCTATCAAAAACCTGCCCTCAGCACCTTTTGGACAACCCCTACTTTCTCTAGGTTCCAGTGACACCTTCCTCTCTCCCATTGGCCTTTCAAGGCTAAGGGTGGAAATATCTCCAAACTGCTGCACCCCTGAGGTGTAGGACCATCCTTTGTTGGTCTCCCTTAGCTCTTCCCTCTATTAAACTCACTTGAATCACTCTATTGGAGTGATCCATCCTTTTTCTGCCAGAGCTATGACTGATCAATAATCTAACAGTGTGCCTTAAATGCCTGATTGTTGAGTAATTGAGACTTATGTAGATATGTCTTAATAATCCAAATAGCATCCTTTGAGAAGGCTAGATACTACAATCATCTACTTGCAACTCATCACCCACAAACACTCTTTTTATTTTAGTCAAAGGGAACAGGTGTTTTTCCACACTGTGTTCTAGCTCCTTCCTATCCATATCAAAGGAAACATCCTTTGTTGGTCTGAGTCTTAAGTACAGTAAGCGGTCTGGATGGCTGGAACCCATTGCCATGGGGGATTATCTCTAGTCCTTCATACAGGAAGCTCAAAAGAAGAGAAAATATTGAAAGGACTTACCTATCTTGGGGCACATGTATAGAAAAGAGTGGGATTGCGAGACAGAAACAAAGAAAAAAGCAGAGAGAGACAGAAAGAAAGAGACCTTGATGAGTTGTATACAGAACTGCAAAATTGTGCACCCAGTTCGTTCTGCCTATAGGAACTGTACCTGAACATCAGGCAGTCGCTTATTTTCTGATGCACTTTATTCTGCAGAAGGCTAAATACAGAGTAGTTTTTAAAAGTTGATTATATTAACACACAAGTGTAGAGAGCAACTTTTAACTGGGTCACCATATTCTTCTCTCTTCACCCAGATATACATACATAAGTCAACATTCCCCATGCAAATTACTCTGTACTGCTATTTTGGTGTTTACTGATCCCTGTCAGCCAACTGTGCTCAAAACACTCGCAACAATCATGCCCCAAATGAGAAATGCACTCAATCTGAGCAGCTTTTCTATGTCTCCTGACTGCCCCAGGACCGAGCACAATGCCTGGCACACAGCGGGCATTCGGAAAATGTTTTTAGATGACATTGAATGGCTGCGGGATTTTGGAAAGTGCTAGAACCGCAGAGTCATGTCAGAGAGAAGAGAAAAAGATGGAGGGAGCTCTGAGAGAAAAAGACAGCGTAGGATTGTGCCAGGCTATTTCCTGTGCTTGTCTCCCCCTTCCTGCTGTCCAGCCACCCTGGGGAGAGCTGCTCCTTTCTCCCCCAGCAGGCCAAACATGGCTGCTTTCCTCATTCTAGCTGTAGATGAGCATCAACGCAGGCATTTCAACGCAGGTTGTGTCTGCATTTAGCAATAAATGCTTAACAATGGAAGACAGAAAGTTATTCTCAGAGGAGGGCACAGCATGGCTGCATTCTATCCCTGCACACCAACAAGTCCCAGACCTGAGAGGCTGTAATAAGCGACACCTCCAGCCCTCCCTGCCAGTCAGCACCTAGCTGTTCCTGGGTGATGAGAAGGCTCAAAAATAGTTCTCAGTCACTGTTTTGAGTCTCCATGAGGAATACAGAATGTCGCTGGAGGAAAAATATTCAGCTCTCCCGAAAGCAGATGGCAAAGTGAATCCTTTGCTGCTGCATTGAAATGTCTTATTTTATTCTCTCTGGTACAGCAAAGGGCAAGGGCCACCCCCAACACACCCTGTCTGCCCCCTGGAGAGGTTTCGGCATAGTCACGACAGAAACACAGAGCATGCCTGCTATTTCTCAATCCTCCAAATCTGGAGATGTCACCACAAGTAAATGCAAGATACACTTTTCTGAGTTCTACAGCTATAGAGACTGTTACCATAAATGACATTGGTCCCTAGGCTGAAGGAATGTATAGTCTAGTACTTAATTTTATTTTCATTTACTCATGTACTTAATGATTTTCCAACCTAAAAGGGGGTAAAGGCGGCTTACCAAAAATGCAAATGCTACAATGAGGTAGAATAAAACTTAGAATAAGTTGGTGAAGAAACCAGGAAAGAAGTGAAATGAGGACAAGAAGGATAAGGTGAAGCTGGAGTGAAATCAGCGCCTGAAGTACAGGCTGTGAGATTCTACACACTAACTAGGTGACATCCCCAATTGCACTACCGGATTCCTAGCAGACAGGATGCAGTCAAGTGGAGGAGACAAGCCAGGTCTAGAGGTAACTATGAAGATGACAGGTGTGAGTTCAGGGGCCAGTTACCTGGGTCCCAAATTTCAGCTCCTCGTTGTGGGATCTAAGGGAAATCACTCAGTTTTTCCAAATTGCAGTTTCTAAACTGCAGATTTTCTAAATGTGTAACATGGGAATAATAGTTCCTACTCCACAGGGTTATTTGAGGACAAAGGAATTTATATCTGTGGGAAATATAAAGCTGCCAGTATACAGTCAGTGCTCCATACACATTGGCTAGTACAAGACAGAATATGACAACTGTTATCACAGAAGTTAAAGTTCATTACTATAAATACATTGAAGGAAAGGATGGATTTTGACTGAGGTGAGGAGAGGAACACAGATTAGCGATTCTTTGTAGAGGTGACAGTAACCTAATGAGTAGAAAAAAGATTTGTGCTACTAGATGAAAGAAAAGAAGGAACAGTACAAGTGTTAACATAGAAAAGTACAGTAGGTGCTCAAGGAAAAAGAAGTATTTAAGAACCCAGAAATGAAGATTTGCCGGGGGGCGGGGGCGGGGAGCGAAGATTTAAGCATCACTTGTTAGTGAGGAAACTTGTGATTGCACATGACAGAAACCCACTGCAAACTGGCTCAAAAAACCAAAAAAGGTGGATTGTATGCAACTCAGAAGCTCAGCAGTAGCTTCAGACACGCCTGGATCCAGGACCTCCAACAATATATTTTCGGAATTTACTTCCTCTCCTCTCAGCTTTACTCTCCTTCCTGTTGAATTCCATCTCAGGCAGGGACCCTATCCAGCAGTTCCAGGTTCTCACCTTCCCAAGTCTCGGGCCAGTAGAAATACACATACAGCAATCTCTTCAGAAGTCAGGGAAGCAATTTGGGGATAGTCAGGAGAATAGTTCTGTTCTTCTGGACACACAGTAGCACTCTACTTCCCCAGGCCCTTCTGAAGTGAAAGGTGGCCCTGTGACTGGCACCAACGAAAGAAACGTGGGTGGAAGTGGCCTTTTTCACATTCAGGTGGCAGCTTTAAGAGGCAGCCATATCCCCTTCCCTTACCATGATGATCGTGGTCCTCTCATGTGAAGATAGGACTCTGTCCACCTGGGTCACTGATGAGCAGAACTCCTGAGATAACCTTCTTTGAACATGCAGCAAAGGTAAGAAACAGTTTTGTTGAATGACATCACTGGATTTTGGAAGTTGTTGATTACCACAATGTAACCTAGTCTATGATGACCATTACAGAAAGAATCTCTAGTGAACCAGAACCAATAGGATATGTGTATATATAGAAGGAGGGAGATTTATTCTAGGGGTTGGGTCACACGATTATGAAGTTGGGCAAGTCCAAAATCTTCAGGATAGGCCAGCACCTGGAGACCCAGGAGAGCCTTTGGTGTAGTTCAAGTCCAAAGGCTGTCTTCTGGCAAAATTCCTTCTTGCTTGCGAGAGATCAGTTTTGTTCTTTAAGGCCTTCAACAGATTGGATGAGGCTCACCCACATTCTTGAGGACAATCTGCTTTACTCAAAGTTCCCTGATTTAAAAGTTAATCTTATCCATAAAAATAAAAAAATAAAAATAAACCTCAAAGAAATATCCAGAATAATGTTTAACCAAATATTTGGGCATTGGGGCCCAGCCAAGTTGACACATAAAATTAGCCATTACAGGATACAAGCCACCATGTGGGAGTGAGCAAGTACAGGTAAGTCTCTTGACAGGTACTTAGTCAGAATTTCACTTCCAAGGAAAATTATTATTAAACTCATGATATGAAACTTAAAAAATAAAAGCTTCATCTTTCCTCCCTCAGGTCACCCTCAAGACTTTCTCTAGCCTAGAAAAAGAGCTTGTCAATCTCACTTTCACAGTCCATCCATGTGGCAACCAAGTCATCATCATTTTCCATATGTCCCACCCTGGTTAAAGACCTTGTTTCTCACCCAAGTCATGTCTTCAAGAAAAATGCTTGATCTCCCTTCAATACTTTCTTCTCTTCTACAGACGCAGCTGCATGTATTTCCCACTTGCCAAACACCAAGTTCTACATGGCCTATCCCAAAACGCAGGGCAGGAAACAGTGACGTCAACCCTTTGGCCAGTGGATTTGTGCAAATCCCCAGGAGCTGGTTACCCTGACCCTGTCTGACAAGCTTCCTTTAAGCTAGGAGTCTTTGGCAGCTTCGGTTCCCTCAGAGCTCCTCATGAGCAAATGAATCTCCTTTGGCTCTCCCTTTCCATAATCTAACAGAGGCAAATTTTCTGTGGCTTTTCCAGGAAACAGCCTCAAGGTGTTTATAAAAGTAAACTGGTATTAGGCTTGAATTGGGTTGGCTGGTAGCACTGAAGTTGTCAGCATTTGCTACCCACCAGGGAGAGCTCTTACCAAATTATAAAATAGTCAGCATTACCTTTGCTCACCCAACACCTACATTTCCTGAGCTCCACTTTTCTTGGCCAACACAAACTCCCTCCCTTCTGCTGACAATTCAAAAACCCCACATATGTAACCTTCCTGGCCTTCAACCCGCACATTCAACTCATCTCCTCAGTGCCCTTCTCTCAGGTGGCTAGCAGACAAGACTATAGGCTTGACCGACTCATTCACACTACGGCAGTAACAAGTGGCAAGAGCTTTATTGCAAACTTTCTCAAAGGCATTTGAAAGTTAAAAGATGGTTCTTTTAGGTGTCAGTCCTCATCAAACTAAGCTCATGAAACTGTGATGTGCTTTTCATTTCCCTCTGAGTGGTTCCTCCGTCTCTAGTAACAAAGCCCTGGATCCTCCATGGGTTACTAGGTCAAAACGTAACCATCCAACACAGACACATAGATACAGCTTTGTGCTCTCACACAATTACCCCTTGAGAAAACCTGACCTCTTCTCCCCACTCTTCCATGCAGTCTGTGTCCTCAATGGTGAAACACAAAGGGACGTCCCCTACATCATTTGCTCTTCCCTACCCTTGAGGAGTGGAGTGGGCCCACACACAGAGAAACTGCAATGCCATGCAGTGAGGACAAAAAAAGTGAATGGAACGAAGCACAGGGGAGCAGAGGCACAAGCACCAACTCTGCCCTAATGGCTCTGTCCTCTCGGAACTCCCGTGTTTACTTCAAATGCAAAACAACTCCCAAGCATATCATAGCCATTCAAAGCAGTGGTAGTTCAACAGGAGTCCAGGCTGCCATATGGCACACATCCAAGGGACATCACTCACAATTATCCAAGTGAATGGCGCCCCCTGGACTTGTACAACAGAGTGATGCTGTCAGGAGAATATGGCACAGTTAGCAACAGGCTCTTTCATCACTTAGCAACCAATTCTAATAGCCAGGTAAGTCTGATCTGGGAGGTTAATGCAGATGGAAGGGAGTATCCCCTGACCTATCTTGACTTCTGATGCTCTTGGTACCTAACATGAGCCATATCCAATCTTAGTAAAGGTACCATTTGGCTCTTTCCTTTAGGTTTAACCAATATATGGCAACAAAGTTTAGTTGGAAAATTTTAAATTCTTTTCAGGTGAGAAGAGTTTTTAAATTCTTTCCACGTAGTGCCTAGAAGCTTCTGGAATTCTTTTTGCAATTCTAAAATTTCTCGGCAACCATTTATAAAAGAATTAATTGTATTTCCTAGCAAAAGAGATTTTCCTTCTAACTTGCCAGTTTGTGTTCATGGCACCATTTTCATAAGTGCCCAGGCATTGTGGCCAAGCCTTCTGCTCCCTCCACCTTAAAGGTTAACATCCACTCAACTTGCCAAGTCTGGTGGTTCTATCTCTGCAAGTTTTCTATCGCCTGTCTCCTCATTTCCACTCCCTAGGGCACCACTTCTCTTAGCCAGTTACCTGCTCTCCACCCTCACCCTTCTTCAATGAGACCTCAACAAATATTCTACTGTTCTGTTCAAATACCTTTCATGGCAATAAGTACAAAGTAAGTGTAACTCCTGATTCTGGCATGAAAGAGTCTCTCCAATATGGTCTCAGTTGTTTTTCCTCCATCATCACTTTTAGCTGCTGTTTCTCAAAGTATGGTCCACAGCCTATTTATGGGTCCCAAGGATCCCTCAATGGACCATGAACTGATCTAAAACGGCAAATCCTTTTCTCAAATCTCAAGAGCTAATTATGATCAATTCCATAAAAGACTATTTATACCTATAAGTGAACATTTTTACTGGAATCCACTAAGGGGAGCAGAATCAGGCAGTGTAAGCTGTAATTGACACCACTGGAGAGTCTCTGGGACTCTAATTCAGTGTTCCATTCAACTAGTTGGCTTCCATACACTGAAAAGCTGCTACACTTGTGCACACATGGATAAATGGAATTCCCATGAATATATGTGGGTGGAATGGGTGGACTGTGAAGTGTGTTGTTTAATTGGTCTCCAGTTAAAAAAAAAATCAACAACATGAGAAATGCTGTTTTAGGAATAGTTGAAATTCCAATCAATCAAATTAATCAACTATTTTCTGAATATGTCTGTTAGCTTTCCTGCCTCTGTTAACTCCATTCTCTCAACTTAGTATACCCTTCCCATACCGGTTATGTAAATATACCTATTTTGGGGCCCATTTCAAAAAATCCCCACCCATCAGATATGATGTTAATGTCCCTCATGAACCCCAGGTGGTCCTTGAAAATTTTCTACAAAACAATTCATCCCATCAGGCATGACTGTTACTTATCTCCTTGTATTAATGCTTCTGCTAGGTTGCAATCTCCTTGAAGTAGGTACTGTGTCTGACATATATTTACATCTGCAAGCATCTAACACATGCCTTACACATAATGACCACTCCACATTTTCACCAAAAAGTAAAAAGCACTAGCAGCCCAGCTGGTGTGGCTCAAAGGTTGAGCGGCGATCTATGGACAAAGAAGTCATGCTTTGATTCCTGATCAGGGCACATGTCCGTGTTGTGGGTTGGATCCCCAGTGTGGGGCATGCAGGAAGCAGCTGATGAATGATTCTCTCTCATCATTGATGTTTCTATCTCTCTCTCTCTCTCCCTTCCTTTCTGAAATCAATAAAAATATTTTTAAGAGAAAAGAAAAAAAGCACTGGCCATAAAGGTATAATCTACAATGAGTTTTCCTTGGGCTAATAGAATAGTTTTATATAATTGAGAGACTTCAGCTAATCTAAATGGAACTGTGAACTGTTCAGTCCCCAAACATATGTAATTTCATTATAAAACTAGCAGTAGGCTAGGATAAAACATTTTAGGAAAGAAATGGCAAAGATGTCCAAGGCTGGGGCCTATTGAGAATTATAGCACCAAGAAAACTTTCACTACATTTTCCTGAATCTGAAACCTTCTCTCCAGAATTGGCCTCTATTCCTGCCCAGAAGCAATCCCTCCACTACACACATTCACATGCGCGCGCGCGCGCACACACGCACACACACACACACACACACACACACACTCGCACAGGCACACCCATGTGAACACACAAGTTGCTGATATAGCCCACTTAGGAAGCTCTCTAAATGTTGCTTTTCTCATCATGGGCTTGTGCCTTCAAATACTTTACAGAATTAGACTACAAAAAGTGCACTTTCCTAACCGGCCAACAGCTAAAACTACATTTCAACTGAGGAATTGAAGGCAACTGGGGCATGATAAAAAGGAAGACTGGCCCTGGACCCTGGTTGCCCGGGTTTCAAATCCAGCCCTGCCTCTGTCTAGCTGCCTGGCACTGGAAAGCTATCCTCCTGAATCTCATCCGTAAGATGGGGTACAAAGGAATCACTACATGCCTCACCGGGCTTTTTCTAAGGATTCAGTGCAATCATGAATATGCAATAGCTACCTAAGCTCTAAGGTGCTCAGGAATTATTTCTGCTCTGTTACTTAAGTGAAGGGAACCTAAACCCAGGGATTTCATCGGCTATTCACACCCGTGCAGAACATGTCAAGTTTGAGTGCGCAATGTGACTTCAGACCTTCTGTAAGGCAGTGCGGCTGGGAGTCTGGACTATGAACCTGATCAACAAGCACAAGATGAACAACAGCAAGGAAAGTAAAAAACATTTTTGATGTTACCCAAACACTGAGAAAGGACAGCCTTCGGTCCATGAGGACACATTTCCAGTTACAACAGAACCTGAGTATCGCTGCCCTGGAACGGCCCCAGTCACTAGCTCACCTGTCGCATGCACAGGGGTGCCCAGGCTCCAGCTGAGAGCAGAGTCCCCCTAAATTCCCAGCCACCTTACTCAGCCCCTGTCTCCTGGAAAGCAAAGAACTATCAAGCCCTTTCTGCCAACATCGCTGCTCCTCCCGGGGAAGGAGATGAGGCGTGAAACAGCAAACCTAACAGAGCTGGCCAGTTCCCCAGGCTACTAATATGGCCGTCTGGTGGCCTGGCTCAAGGTGCAGGATGCAATGCCAATGTAGACGTGGCCCTAAATGAGGCAACTATTTCCTCCCAAAACAGGAGGAGACTGGTCTAAGATGACAGATGCTACATGCCTAATACCCTCCAGTCATCCAGCAACAGAATAGGAAGGGGGACATTCACCCATCCATTCACTCACCAAACAAATATCCTGACTATGTTTAGGTGTTGTTGAAGGTGGTGGAGATGAAACTGACAAGAACTCTGTGGAGTTTTCTTTCTAATGTGTGAAATGGGGTGGAGGGTGTGCAGGGGACAAAAGGACGATGGATGAATGAGTAAAATTAGGTCATTTCAAGAAATGATAGATGATGCAGAGCTATAGGATTAAGACTGCAGGGTGGGGCAGGGAATGGTTTAAGTTCAGGGCTAAGGAAAGCTTCTCTGAAAGAAGAGGTGACATTGGAGCTGAGAACCAATGAGGAGGATTCGGTTGAGCAAAGATCTTGGGGAAGAGCCTTCTGGACAGAACGGGGGACATGTCTCTATGAAAAACCCCATCACCTGTACTAGTATTTGAAGTACATGTTTTACTCAGAGTGCTTCCACGAGGGAGTTTCCATACACAGCTCATTCATGCTTCTGGAATTACATGACAAAGGGGCTGACTCCAACCATACTTGGGAACCCAGAAGCACAAATGATTTAGAGCCGCATGTTGCCTCTTTGAAATGGGATGTTCCTTAATCTTTCAGTGTCTCTTTTCTTGGAGGATCCTCAAAAGTATCTTGAAAAAGAGAGAGAGAATGGTATATATGTGTATGTATACATATGTGCATATATATATGTACGTTTTATATGTACACACAAGTATGTATACAAGTGTGTGTGTGTGCGTGTGTGTGTACGCGTAAAATAATTTAGACCCAACTTCTAGGCACGTCAGTAAATTTTGGATGGCCATTGGAAAATATGTCTGAGGAATACAGAGGAAAAAAATCAGGCAAATATGAGAATATGTTGTCTGTTAATGATCTTGGCGGTCTTGACCGCCACCCACTCCACATCAACCCTGGGCTTGGAAGCTGGGAAAGTGGTTTTAAGAGATACATGGAGATGATTTTGGGATCAGGTAACAGATATGCAACTTCACAAGGTAACAGGACATTTTGGCAGAAAACACAAGCTTACGTTCGGTGAGAATTTGCACCTTTTGGCATCTCAACAGAAAGCTGCTTCTGCAAGGATGTGTCAGTTTAATGTACAACTCCCCTCACTAGAATGTCCATAAGGCTCGGGACTCGGAATGTCAGTACACTGCCTGAAATATAATAGATTCATGATGGGCTTTTGCTGAATTTGCTGGATTCATATGAAGGTCACTGACAATAATGCAAAAGATGGACCTCTCGGAGGAGTGTGAAGACAAGAACAAAAGACACGGGGGGATTATTTACAAGCACATCAGACACTTCCTCATACATCCAGAAATGCGCAGGGGCAAGTCATGCAAGTTAGGAAGGGCACCTAAAGGTAGATAATTCACACTAATTGGCTCCCCTTGAAGAAACCTAGAGATGCAAAAAAAGTCCAGGTTATTTATTTATTTATTCGTTCATTCATTCATTCCTCACTCAAGGACGAGAGAAACATCGATCAGTTGCCTTCTGTACATGGCCCGAACAGGGATTGAACACACAACCCAGGCATGTGCCCTGACCAGGAATCTAACCAGTAACCTTTCGGTGCACAGGACAATACTCAACCAACTGAGCCACACTGGTCAACACAATCCAGGTTAACATAGCATTTTAGGTGTTCGAGAAGACTATGTCAATTTCCATGGTTAAATTATGGAACCATGTGAAACTGTAAGGAGATTGTTCTGGTTGAGCATATACTCTGAACACAGTCCCAAGTAGATGCTGTATTCAAAACCAAACCAGGGTTAAGATTCTAATTTCCTCAATAGTTGCCGCTGGGCTCACCACCTAACTAGGAAGTTCAGGTGATATCAACATCCATGTTTTCTCAATAACTTCCATGCCTGGACTCACAGCTCTGTAGTCCCTGCTGAGAAGACAGTGACTTTTGTTTTTTCCATGAGACAAAGATTCTCGCTACTGCATGTGGCTTTGCATAGGCAGCCCAGTGGGATGTAGTTAGGAGATCTTTAGGGAATTTTGACCTGAGTCACTGTGAGGATCTGAAGCTTTTCCTTCCATCTACAGTACAATTCTCTTCTTTCTTTACTTTCAACCCTGTGCCTGCTTAATCAAAAGTCAATGTGCAGCTCTCATTCGCTA
The DNA here is from genome assembly GCF_000327345.1 of Myotis davidii. Taxonomy (NCBI): domain Eukaryota; kingdom Metazoa; phylum Chordata; class Mammalia; order Chiroptera; family Vespertilionidae; genus Myotis; species Myotis davidii. Next base: position 4,973,719 of record NW_006292696.1, on the reverse strand, counting down.
GAAGCCCAAATATGTGTAAACTTCAGCTTAGAGTGCTCACCCAGGGCTTTGGAGTTACCAACTTTTACCAGTTGTACTGGTTAATAATGCAGATTTTTTTCAATAGATGGAGTTACACATATGTTGATATATATGGGATTTGATATGTATGCTATTTTGTTGTATTGACAACAAGCTTCAAAACTTCATATGTCAAATTTGCTGAAAGTGTTAA
>NW_006292696.1:4957954-4973198 GCF_000327345.1 Myotis davidii | reverse complement strand
CCTGAATGGTTTGCCTCAAAACAAGAAAAGTTATATTGGGACGGTATCCACAAATTACCTGAAAGATGGGGGAAAGGTGTAGCTAGCGATAGACATTATTTTGAATAAAGCACTTTTGATCTTTCTCTTGAAATTATTGTGTTTTCTTTGATTACAAAATCCACATTATTAACCGGTATACCTGGTAGTAGCCATTGCTACATGGATGAGAAAGGGATAGAAGCCTTCCCTGAGAAAGGAAGATCGAATACGGCCATTAATGACGAGATCCCTTCATCAGTGAAGCCAGTGCACACGTGTGCTCTCTCTGTCACATGCACGCACACACAATGCACGACAACAACATGATACAAAGAGTATGATCCTCTATGCGCGTTCAAACTCTGGCTCCAAGTTTCTCAACTTTGCCAAGCCTTTGTTTCTTCGCCAATAAAATGGGAGTAACCAGGCCTACCTCCCAGAACTGGGGGAAGGCAGATTAAATGAGAAAATACATGTGAAACCCTTAGCAGCGTATCTGACATTTGGCAAGCATTCTGTAAACATTAGCAAATAAAGAGAACCCTGTAAGTTCCTTCCCATCCCCTGCGTAAAGATGGCTTGGGCAGCAGGTGATATGGTGACAATCTCTCAAATATTCCAAGAAAACCGTTGAGTGGAGTTTGTGAGTAAGAGCAGAGCTGTGTGATACTCTGGTTTTCACTCCTGAGATGACCTCAGCAGAGCCACAGCATGAGGAGTCTGCAGACAGAGCCCACATGACAATTCGATTTGCTGGCACCTGAGCCCAGTAACAGAAACCAACCTCCAGTATAGGACGGGGCTAGTCGTTTGGCCGTTTCCCCCGCTGGTCCTGCCCAGAGCTCAGAGAAAACACATCTCCACTTTTCCAGTCACCAAAACCAGACTAAGCACCTGCCCTGTCCCCACAGTGCCTCCTCTGCGAAGACTTCTGTTCCCCCTCTCCTCAGAGACGCTGCCCCCTCCTCCTGGTCCTGTCAGTTCCTGGGGTCCCTAGCTCACGCTCAACAGAAAGTGGAGAGCCGTGGGCACCACCGCCAGCTCTGTAGAGAGCTCACCCACCTCCAGCCCCGGATCTGCTGCCTTGGAGCTGTGGGACCCTGGGCAAGTCACCTAAGTATCTACAACAAGGAGAAAACGGCCAGTAATTACTGCGTAAGGCAGTGGTTCTCAACCTTCTGGCCCTTTAAATACAGTTCCACATGTTGTGACCCAACCATAAAATTATTTTCATTGCTATTTCATAACTGTAATGTTGCTACTGTTAGGAATCATAATGTAAATATCTAATATGCAGGATGGTCTTAGGCGACCCCTGTGAAAGGGTCTTTCAACCGCCAAAGGGGTCGTGACCCACAGGTTGAGAACCGCTGGCCTGAGGACACAAGATGAAGACTAGAAAGCTCTGAGCACGGGGCCTGGCCTAATGCAAGGGCCCAAAGAGCAACCGTGGCCCTGGATCCATTTGTTGAACCAGGGCAAGGCCAGCGTGCAGGGGAAGGGTCCAGGGTTCACCCACGCTCAGTGGACAAAGTGGCCGGTGTGCGCGGGCACAGCCCAGCCTTCGGAAGCGCTCTGCCTGCCGTCTGCAGCAAGACAAACAGGGAAGGGCCCCTGTGCCTGCCCACACTTTGCCTGGTAAATAATTGATGTCCCGCCGTGTGTTCTTTTATTCAGAAACAACCTTTGAAGTTCCCCCTCGCCCTTGCCACGGGGATTTGACAGGGAGGCCAGCAGGGAGGATATGAGGGAAGAAACCGCAGAAGCGGACTGGGCAGTGTGTGATCAGCAAGACAGAGAAACTACAGCCATTTGGGGTATCTGTTCGGGTCTGAAGTCAATAATTGTAACTTTTAATCAAGCGAGGATTCCTCGCCGCCAAGCGCACAAACCGGGGAAGATGGGGAAGAATACAAAAGCGCTTCCAGGTAACAGCTGTGGGGGCTAGACCGCCGGCTCCCTCCTGGGGAGTGACAGTTGGTGGAAACATTCATCAGCAGCAGGGAGTGTACCTGGGCGGGAGCAGCCAGCCGGGCCTCGCAGGGCCTCATTATGAAAATATGATTACAATGGATTAGTCATCTTGTCAATCAAAGCCACATGCCAAGTAGCACCTGGCAGGTGGGTGAAAATGCCACAGGACAGAAGAATCTGATGTTGTGATTTTATTTATTTATATTTTTTACGAACCGTTCCTCCCCGGGATAAAGAGCATTGCCGGGGCCCCAGGATGAGAAGGGGCAAAGGAGGCACTAACAGGCCCTCCGGGGAGGCAAGGGCAGGATGCACCACAGCACAGCCCTCGCATGTCCGCGTAGGAAATTTTGGATGGTGTCCTCTCCTCTTATTGTCACCCATGAGAACTGGCCCAAAGCTTGCTCCCTTTGTATATAAGCCTGACAGAAATTAGTATTGTCTTCCATGGCAGTCAAGAAAAGGTAAATAGAGGTTAAGAAATTATTGTATTGGTAAAAGAAATTAATACCACAGCTACCATTCCCTCAGCACATAGAATGTGCCTAGCCAGGTACCCTCGTCTCTATAGTCTTTTGTTGTTGTTGTTGTTGTTGTTAATCCTCCCCTGAGGATATTTTTCCATTGACTTTGAAAGTGGAAGGGAGGGGGAGACATAGAGAGAGAAACATCAATGTAAGAGAGACACATCGATTCGTTGCTTCCGTCAAGTGCCCTGACCAGGGCTGGGGATCAAACCTGCAACCGAGGTATGTACCCTTGACCGGAATCGAAGCTGGGACCCTTCAGCTGGGTCCCCAGGGCCAACGCTCTATCTACAGAACCAAACCAGATAGGACTATGTAGTCTTTATCTCATTTAATCCCTACTAAACCCTCTGAGATAAGTACCATATCTTTACTGAATAAACTGAAGCTCACAGAGGTTTCAAGTTGGCCAGCGCCATACCACAAGAAAAATAGGTCGGCGCACACTCATAATTACCAGCTTCCGCTGCCTGTTGCAGACTGGAAACCACCAACCAAAGCTCCCCCATCCTCTGTCCTGCCGTCATAAAAGCATTCTCCAAGCTGCAGTGACAATCAAGCAAAAAGAAGAGACGGCGGGGTCTAGAAGATAGGACAATGAACCAGGAATCAGAAGAGAAAGAACTGCTATTAACTGAGCATTTACTGTGCCCTCTCCTTGGATTAAATGCTGGGTTACTTATAAAATTTATTCCTCAAAGTAATGTACTAAGGAGGTGTCATTAATCTACTTATAGGTGAGAAAACAAACTCTTAGAAAAGCTGGGCAATTGCCCACATGCTCTAGAGCTGGTAAGAGTCAGAAGAGAAATTCTGAACGAGGTTGTTCCGATCCCCAAGCTTGGTTTCTCAGCACTGCTCTCCCCTGTGACACGCGTGAGTTTTAACAAATCCTCATCAACCCTCTTTCTGACACTGTCTGCAGAGCCCTGGGCCAGAGACCCATCCACCTGTGCTTTGCTCCCCCTCCCTCAATGGGACAATGTTTGTCAAGTCACTTGTACTCACCCATCAGGAGGAAACGTGACCTGGGGTGGTGGGAGATAAAATTCTGTCCAAATTCACAAAATTGTCATTGGTGAGGGAAATTCTAGGACAACCTAAATTTCATTCATACTTTCTAATGTTAAAACAACAAAATGAAGAAAACAGATGTGTTTTCCAGCTCAGCTACATTTAACAAAAAAAAAAAGCACATTTCACAATGTGTATGTATGTTAAAACATCTCATATATTATTTAGTTGTCAATTATACCTCAATATATTTAAGGGAAAAATTGGCCAAAAAAAATAACAATAGATTAACTGACAAATGAGTACATTTCTAGTTAATATAAAAATATGCTGTATTCATTATGAATAAAAATGTGTGCTGAGGAAGAGAAAAAAATGAATAAAACAGGTTTTTGTAACACCGTGATTGAAAAAATAGTAATACTAAGAATAATATATCAAAGGAACACGGGTTGGGCTTCCACTCTGCTCTGTTCCCTTCTGCAAAAGCACTTACTGTCCACTGTTGTGATTATCTAATTAAATGGTGTACACTTTCCCTAGCTGGTGTGCTCAGTGGCTGGAGCATTGTCCTGCAGATTGAAGGGTCTCAGGTTCAATTCCTGTCAAGGGCATGTACCTCAGCTGCAGGCTCGGTCTTCAGCCCTGGTCAGGGCATATGTGGGAGGCACCCAATTGATGTATATTTCTCAGATAGATATTTCTCTCTCTGTGTCTCTTGCCCTTCCTTCCACTCTAAGAGTCAATGAAGCCCTAGCCAGTTTGGCTCAGTGGATAGAGCATCAGCCTGCGGACCAAAGGGTCCTGGGTTCAATTCGGCTCAAGGGCATGTACTTTGGTTTCAGGCTCTTCCCCGGCCTGGGCCCTGGTCGGGACTCATGCAGGAGGCAACCAATCGATGCATTTCTCTCATATCAATGTTTCTCTCTGTCTTTCCCTCTCTCTTCCACTCAATGGGAAAATATCTTAGGGTGAGGATTAACAAAAAAATAAATAAATAAGTCAATGGAAAAAATATTCTTGGGTGAGGAATGAATGAATGAATGATTTACATTTTTCAGGACACACCTGTGAGCAAGGGCACAGGGTATAAATCACGTGTTGTCCTCCTTCACCTCCCCTGCATGGAGCAGAGAGCTGGTGCGGTACTGAGCGGGCACATGGCCCAGCCCTGTGGCATGGGCTCCCTCAAGCTAACCCTAGTGGAGGCAGAGAGATAAACTAACGGGCCTCTCCACTTCCTTTTAAGGCTTCCCATTCCACAGTTCTGGGAGAATGGACACAAGGATATAGAGGAGGCATCCACTTCTCAGACTTGTGCTCTCTGACTTGAAAGAAACAAAACCCTAAAAACATTTTTTTTTAAAAAAAGATATGTGCACACCAGCCTTCTGCAGTGACAGATGACACTGGCAGAGACTTGAAAGGTCGCAAGAGCCACCATGAAAAAGGATCTGTACATAAAGTCCACAAAGAAATGAGAGAGGTACATTCCAACAACCCTGATCGATTCCCCCATTTCAGTGATGCCTCCCCCGGTGCTCCGCACGCAAGCAGCCAAGGCTGGAGAGAATTCCCATAGCGGGGCTGATGGATGCGTATCCGATGCTTTGAGAAATACCTGTGCGAGCATCCTGGGAGCGAGAGGCTGAGTCTGTTCACAAACTCAGCAGAAGCAGGAAGACGCCCATAGCTCAAAAACAGCTTTGAGCATCAGTGTCTTCACAGGGAACGGCGGCCCCGGATAGATGATTCACGTTGTGAGCCTATTTCTGGACCTCCTCCTAAGCCTGCAGAGTGAAACCACGGTGTTCCAGGCGCGGGAAGAAAAGGAAAATCCTTAACATAGCTGAATCATCCCTTTGAAATATGCCGGTCACTCCCATCCAGACTTCAAAAACAAGGGCGTTTTAAGAACCACCCTCTTCAGTTTTGACGAGATGGAAATCACAGTACACTTTTAGGTCAAAGAAAGTGACTTGTGAGTTGTCCTCGTGGTGCTTACAGCTATTCAATAGCATCTCATTTCCTCCAGGGCCAGGTCTCCTGCCTCCACCTAACGAATGGCCTTTAGGCCTCTGCCTAACAGCGTCCCAACCCCCTTGCCCAGCATATTCCTTTCATTGTCCAGCATAAAGGGCAAGCCATCCTCTGCCATGCCCCCCATGCCTGGTACAGTCTCACTCTGTTCATGCCATTAGTATTCGCTGGACTCCTCTCCACACCAGGACAATGTCAGTTATACCTCCAAACCACATCAAGCGCTTCCTCCTCAAAAAAGCCTTTCTGAAATGTCTCAGTCTGTATCATCTCTTCCCTGAGTTGTTCTCTAGGCCCTGAATGGTGGGTTCTCCTGTGATTTAATAGTTCTGTAAGTCCATAGATTTGATCAATCCAATGAGATACAAAAATCAATGACTTATATTTACTGAATACTTGATACATTTTCAGACATTCAACTAAAACTTTCATATTTACAAACACTAGCATATTTAATCCTTAAAACCAGTCCAGGTAGTAACACCTATAATTATCCCCATGTTACAGATGAGGAAAACTGAGGCACAGGAAATGTAAGTGTCTGGCTCAAATGTCACACCACCAGGCAGAAGTCCAGATCCTGTGACCTTAAACTTAACAGTGTAACCATAGCCTAAACTTCTCAATATCTCACAGAACCTTATACTATTGTGTTTTATTTCTAGTGAGAGAAATCACAGAATGACCTAAAAATGATTCATGACTTCTCAATGCTGTTGCCTTGGAGAATTTTTCATATGCCAAGCACTGTGCTAAGTCCCTGCCTTCAAGGAGCTCATAGTCAGAGTTAGGCCACAATAACTATTGGAATTGAATTGCCATAAACATGAGCCCATTACAAGTAGCCTCAACCAAGAGTGTGTCCAGCAGCCACTTAGCTAAAGAAACATTAAGCTACGGTGAGAACACTGGCCTCATACTTAAGAGACCTGGGGTTTACCCAGACTGCCAATAATTTGCCACTTGACATCCAACAAGGAATATTCCATCCATCAGCTCGTGTATAAAATCAAGACCACATCAGTGAATTCGCATCCTGGCCCATCACCCGAATCACCTGTTCAATGGTTTTTATATTATGGCCTAATAAGTATCTGAGTGAATGGAGCTAAATGAATGGCTGACTTGGCTGAGCTGTTGTGAGATTTGGAACAACCAAGACAGAAGGGGACTCTCCTCAGCTGTTGCCCTTAAAGTTGTACAGTCACCCTCCTTCCTGGACTCCTTCTTGTGAATTTGCCTACACACCACATATACTTGTAACCCCAAAGTCAACCCCAAAGGACTCGTGGTCCTTTCGCAGACATTTCCAGACATCCTCAAAGAAGCAAAAAAAATTCAATTGTACCATGGCCTGTGTGGCTCAGTTGATTGGGTGTCATCCAGGCACTGGGGGGTAGGGTGGGTGTTGGGAGCGAGGGGGGGCGGGTTGCCGGTTTGATTTACAGTTAGGACACAAGCCGGGGCGGCCAGTGGTGTGTCACTTTTGCATTGTTTCTCTCTCTCTCTCTCTCTCCTTCCCTTTCCTCTCTCTAAAAAATCAATGAAAAATCTTTTTTTAAAAAATTGAGTTGCCCAAGGGATACATCTGACATGAAGTCAGACAAGGGGATGCTCCGTTTCTTTTGTTTTTTAATTCTTTTTATTAATTTCAGAGAGAGAGGGAGAGAGATAGAAATATCAATGATGAGAGAGAATTGGCTGTCTCCTGCACATCCCCCATTGGGGACTGAGCCCCCAACCTGGGCATGTGCCTTGACTGGAAATGGAACCATGACCTCCTGGTTCATGGGTCTATGCTCAACCACTGAGCAACACCAGCTGGCGATGCTCTGTTTCTTGATTCAGCTCTCCTACTGGAGACAAGGGCCCTTTTCATACCCTATTTTGTGCCCCTTTTTTTGCATTTTTTTTTATGATTTTACTGTTTAAAACAGCCCCCCAAGCCTAGTGCTGAAGTGCTGTTTAGTGTTCCTACATACAAGAAGATGGATGTGCCTTACAGAGAAAATGTGTGTTAGAGAAGTTTCCTTGAGGCATGAGTTTCAGTTCCCTCAACATCTCTGAGCCTCAGTTTCCTCCTACAGCATAAAAGGGTAGTATCTTCCTTGAAAACCTGTTACGGAGTTTAAATAGAATTATTAGTCAAGGTCCTCTGAGAAGTATATGCCATCAGAATTAAATAATAAGAAATGTATTCAGATGGGAAATATTGCATAATGAGACAGCAGTTTCTCTTCATTATAAACATGTTACCAGAATTCGTAAGAAGTGAATTTATTAGGAGAAACACCTGTGAGATAAAATGGAGGACTGCCCAGCTAGTGTGGCTCAGTGGTTGAGCATTGACCCAGGAAACAAGAGATCATGGTTTAGTTCCCAGTCAGGGCACAAGCAAGCCCATGTTGTGGGCTCTATCCCTAATAAGGGGGCATACAGGAGGCAGTAGATTGATGAAATTTCTCTCTCATCAATATTTCTATCCCTCTCCCTTTCTCTCTCTCTAAAAAGAAATAAAAACATATTTTTAAAAATAAATAAATAAAAAGGAGAAGGACTGAGGAGAGGCTGGGAGAGATATCAGACTATGACAGGTATGACCCCAAGTGAAGAAGAGAGGAAAGGAAGGAAGGTTGGGCGGAAAGGTCTTAGACTAAAATACAGGCTGAGAAAGTTTAGCAAGGCCATCAGGGGATCCACTGTCTCCCAGGAATGGGCCTCCTTAGTGTCCACGCCACTCTCCGCTGGCTGGGAACAACCCTTGGAAGCATGTTGTTGGCAAGAAGTGTTGGTGGATTTCAGATCACAGCAGCTGGGGCCATGAGCCAGCTGTGTTCTCTGCAGCTAGAGGTCCAGGGGGCACATTCTCGTGGCTGCCCCAGGGATCACACATGTTAAGGTACTTACCAGCAAGAAAAGATAGTAAGAAGTAACAGCAGTGTTAATTTTTTACACCAACCTCTCAAAATCATTGTCAACCATTGTCATCATCACTGATCTTTGTCTCAGTAAAAGTTTGCTCAAAGTAACATACAATCAATTCTAACCAAGTCTTTTCCAATGTTTTGTGCTAGTTGTAACCAGTCTTACTGATTGTGACATGCATCTGGACATCTTAAACTGCACTGTAAACCTGAGAAGTGTTAAACCTCTGTATTTCTTATAGATACAGGAGGACAACCAGATGTGACTAAAAAAAAAAAAGAGTCAAGATTTGTATAACTTAGGCAGTGCTTGCAAATCCTGCAGCCTTCAATCACTTTATAAGGACAGCATTGGCCTCCATTGGCATGGGAACCATCACATTACTCATCTGTTATCTTCCTAAACCACTTCACCACCCACAATCCAAGCCAGGGTGGACTTGCCCTCATCAAAGGCAAAGCAGGAAGCAGTTTCAAAATAGGTAATTCTGCCTGTTACTCATGGAATACAATTACAACCCTGAGATTTCCCTTTTAGATACCTGGGGTGATTTGTTTGCCCTGAAGACAATACATGTTTCATTGCAGTATTCCCTTAAGAGAGAAGAGTATGACACTCAGTCAAATATAATGGGCAAAAATCATTTCTCTGTCTTCCCATAAGGAGAAGTTAGTCAATTTGGCTTAAAAATCAGAGTGGATGACTGGGAGGAAACGGTATTCAGAGAACAGTACATTTAGACAGCATTTCCACTTTTGAAACTGTTAGTTTTCCCCAGTCATTTAATTAGGCAGAATCCTGTACCTTTTGTCTGTTCCTCAGGAGAAAAATGAATCTGTAAGGAAGCAGTAAAATATTAAACAACAAAGGTGGATGTTCCTTTCCACCAAGTAAAGGCTGCTGCTTGTCTTCCCACTATGATCCTCTGACTCCTCTCCCTTCTTTTGAAATGCCTAGCTCTCTGTACAAAGGGATGAGGCACATGATCCTTGCTTGGCCCAGAGCACAGTCATATGACTCAAACAGACCAATGAGAGTCCTTCCTTGATATGTTTATATACTGAAGGGGAGGACTGAGGGCAGGGACCAAAGGTTTCTCTCTCTCCCCTATGTAACTAATCTTGGATTGTTTAAGTCTAAGCTTCCCTATACCATGTGAAGAAAAACAGTATGTAGAAGAGAATCAAATGAACAAAGAGAAATAGAAAAAGGGCGGGGGGGGAGAAAGATCAGTCAGTCCTGATGATACTTCAAACTCTTGGTCCTGTCCATTCACAAGCCAGCTTCATTCCTCGCCCCTCCCCATCCCACCTTTTCTAACACTAATAGATAGGCTATACCACATAATATGTCAAGAATTCACAAGAAAAAGAGTGGCTACCAGATAAGAGTCCTGAATATAAATGCCCCAGAATTAGGGTAAAGTTTTACATTTATAGATGTTTCCTATATCTCCTAATAATTGTCCCCCTGCTTATAATAGAATTTGTGTTAACATGGCAAAGGGAGAGGACTGAGGCACTTCATGACTGTAAAAGACATATTGATCTGGAGGATGACATAAACTATCTAAATCTCAGTCCGTACTAATTCCTTTAAGACAAACTAGAAATCTAGCATCACTTAAGAGGAACTGTAAATCTATCACTCAGTCGCCTAGTACCACGAGGCATAAGGACAATTAAGTGTTTTAAAGATTCTGCAAATCAGACTAGTTTTGAGGAAGGTAAGAGTTATTAAGAAAACCCATGATCAACATTTCTGATCCCTCGAAGCCATTAATTCTAGACTTACTAGAACCAAGATTCAAGATAACAAGCCACCATAGGACACTGAAATTGGGGTTCAATGACAAAGCTATTGCTCAACTCTTCTTTCATTTGAAGATAGCAACTGGCAACCACTTGTCTTTTTGGAAGATTTGATCAATAAGAGGTGCAGCACTGGTTTTCAAACCTTTTTAAGAAGGTTTTCAGCTCTTGAGATGCAAAGAAAAATAGAGGGTTAGCAGTTTGAGAGGTACTTCCTTCTCACCCCCAAGCAGAATGCGGTACATAAGACCAATCCAAGTTTAGGAAGTAGGTGCAAAGAATTGAAGGACTACACTGCAGGAAAGAGACAAGGGTCTACCATGAAAACATGCTGGGCCCACTCAGCTGGGTCCTCACTGCTCTTGGAAATGCATGGATCTCCTCATTCACCATCAGACCAGCGGACATCTTGACTTTGACTTTACATTGTAATTCCAATTGCAACTCTTCTAAATCATTCACACTTATTTCAAGCCTTCAGCACAACATTATCACTTTATTCTTAGCACAAGGCCCTCTTTCTTCACTCTGAAAAAGTAGGGTATCTACTTTGAGCTTCCTTATCTCACACCTGTGCCCACTTTTTTCTTCCCCTTGCCACCACTCTACCCACCTCCTACTCACCTCTATGAGACAGCGAACATAATAGCCTGTTCACTATACACTCTCTCCCTCTCTAGACTTCCTCCTCTGCTCTATACTGAATACTGACTGCCCAGTTAATATTATTACAACACTCGTTAACCATTTCACAAGTATATTCCATCATTTTCCTTGGGTCCTAATCACCCAAAGAGCTTGAAAGCCTGGCTATCAAGGCCTCAACCCAAACCTACCTTTCCAGGGTAGGATGGAACCTTTCTGCAGAGAGTATGAGTTAAGTGTAGCTCAGTGGATAAGTGTCAACCTATGAACCAGGAAGGTTCCAGGTCAGAGCACATGCCCGTGTTGTGGGCTCAATCCCCAGTAGAGAGTGTGCAGAAAGCAGCCAATCAATGATTCCCTGTCATCATCGATGTTTCTATCCTTCTCTCCCTCTCCCTTCCTTTCTCTGAAATCAATAAAAATATGTTTTAAAAAATAAAAAGAAATTCAGCTGTTAGGGTAAAGTAGACAAAAGACAAAGGTGGCCCCCAGTTCTGTGATGATAGAAAGAGGTAGATTGGTTTGAGACAGAATTTACTAAGGAGACAGAATCAACATTACTAGCCACTGACTAGGTGAAAGTGGGGAATGCGAATCAGGGATGATGCTCAGGTTTCTGGCTTGGACAGCTGTTTAGATAGTAGTACCATTTACTGAGATAGAAGAAACTGGGACAGAAGCAATATAGAATGAGCTGAATATGGAATTCCTGTGAGATTTTGAAGGCCTGATATCCAATTCACCAACAGTTAGATAAATGGGTTAGAGTTGAATAAAATGATCTGGGCTTAACGGTTCAATTTGGGTATCATCATTTATAGGTAAATGGTAATTGACACACGGTAAATGGATTAAATCAACCCAGAAAAGTGTATGCCTGAGGATAAATGAGGTCCATGATAAATACAAATAGTTAAAGAACATATAGAGGGAAAGTTTCAGAAACAAGACAGGAAAGAGGAAGCCCAAGATGTTGAAGGAAAACCCAGAAAGAGTGACACCATGCAAGCCCACAAAAGCAGGATTTCAAGAAACATGAGGGCAGATGATCATCCTTTGGATTTGGGCATGAAGAGGTCACAGAGGAGCATGGAGAGGTGTTTCCCGTGGATGGGTAGGCTTGGGTGCCAGCTGCACTGCAAGGGTGCCTGTCATGTACACCTCAGTGTAAGTCAGTCTGTGTCTCCTGACACTCCTTCAACACCCCCAACTCTGATCAAGGACCTATAGGATCCCCACCTGGGCACCTCATGCAGCACTGATACACAAGAGGTATCCAATAAAAACCTGTAGAAAAGTAAATGCACTTTGACTTTCCCAACTTAAAAAACTCCATTTGAAAGCACCACAAAAGTTACTTGAGAGAGAAGAGAGAAAAAGATGCTCACATCTGCTCACTGACCTCATGTGGCATTTGTCTATCTCCCCGTCATTTCCAGGCATTAAATCAGTCATGCCCTTCTTCCCACCTCTACACCAGGGCCAAGAGACGAGGTCTTTCTGGTCTAAAGAGAACACCAAATGAACTCTGGAGGTTTAATGCAGAGCCTAAACCAAGGAATCCGGTGCTCCTTCCTCTCTTCTATCTAATTATATTTTGTTGACACTACCAAGGAAAAAAAACTAGTCTTGTTTTGCTTCTGATTATTTCTGCCTGTGCAACTTGTGACCTCTCTCAGAAGGTGACCACTCGTCACTCAAATGATAGAGATGAGAGCCTTGTCAGCAATAGTCCACGTAGCCATCATTTACTAAGCACTCACTATGAGCAGGTACTGTGCTGACCTTCCAATAGAACTTCTTCGATCCCATCACAATTTCACTCAGAATCCTCCTTGGCTCCACATTGTCCAAAGAATACATTTAATTTGCCTCTATTTTTTATTTAATGCCTTTAAGTCATTCAAAATAATGCAAAACAAAAAGCACAATAGCATACATTAAGTTAAAAGGCTATTATTAGATTATAAAAATACATGTGGGCTAAAAGAACCCTACTGTTTTTACCTCTAACAAAGTCCATCCTAAAACAATATCCTCTCTAATTTATAAAAACAGCAACAAAAAAAAAGTCTCTCTTTTCCTGGTTTAATCAACTTATTAATTGTGACTCTGACCATCTTTTGTCACTGTTGGGGCTCATTCTCATGAGGGATTATACAAACAGTCTCCAATAATATCACCTTACAAGCAGAAGGCTTTGAAAATTGCAGGGTTAAAAGGGAAAGGGAAGCATTTAGTAGGGGCTGCTGAACACTGGATTACTCAGAGACTTCATGCCAGGGGAGCAAATCACTGAGTATGGCGACCGATACTCAGAATTCAGGATCGGTTTCTTCACCATTTATACCAGGTATCAATTTGTTGCCTTCAGCTCCAAAAATCACCCTTCATTAACTGCTCTGTGAAAATTAGGTTGGGTCCTTTCATTTTCATTTGCCAGCTGGCATGCTGTACAGACTTGAGCAGGAAGGGGTTTTTCTTCCTGGTTCCAGTGTGCTCACAGGGCAGGCACCTGTGGCACAGGCAGCTGCTTCCCCTGCATCTGGCTTCCAGGGCAGCACAGCCCTCCAGTGCCAGCTCCCATCCAGCATTTGGCTTCCAGGGCAGCACAGTTCCTATGTCCAAGGGCAAAGCCAGAGACCAGTGACTGAGGTAGGAGAGCAGATGTCAATCAAGCACCTTCTGTGTTTAGGTTGACACCCACTATCCAGATGAGGAGCCAGCACATTGGATACAGGGGACAATTAGCAGCATCGAGACTGACTGTGTTTCTCCAAAACAGGGCAGATATTTACTTAAGATTAAGAATCATTCTTACTTTTTTTTCCCTAGACTTCCTTTAAAAAAAAAATAATAAAGCCACCTACAAAGCATTTGTGTATTTTTTTAAATGACTTGTTAAATCCCATCATTATGAAGAGACATGCATCTGCGAAGGCGTAAATGTTGCCATCCATTCTCCTCTCTCTCGAATTCATATTAACCTCCAAAAGAGTGGTGCCAACAGATTAAGCAGACAAAACAACAGACAAACAAGAGTGTTTTGAAGCAAAATCCTTCCTTGTAAGAATGACTACATTTTTTTCATTTCAGTTAAGTCCAGGCTTAGAACTCTGTTTTGCTTGAATCAAAGACTGAGGTGGGCTGGCAACAGTGACTACCCTGTGCCCGCTGGAGGAAGTTCAACCCCACAGGCTAGAACTCAAGGCCTTTAGAAACTGGCTTTGCCTTAATGGCATAGCAGCATCTCCTTCAGACCCAGAACTGAGATGCCACCAGAACCCAACCAAGAAATTCCTCCAGTGGTTAAAATATGATAACACTTCTGTGGAAGGTAAAGAGCCTCTTCCCCAAGACATCACTCCCTACCCTCCAACAATCCACCAACTAACATGTTAGCTGCTTGGCACAGCCAGGAGACTTCTGAGACCTGCTCCCGGCCTCTGCCAGCATAAAATCTGGTTCATAGTGTTCCCACCACTCAGCTCCCAAACTCCTGCCTCTTGTGTGGCCTTTGCCAGAGCAGTTGAGGACCTCAACAGAAAAAAAGGACACCCTTCACCCTGACCCCGTTACTGATATCCTGCTGGACAAATGTGCATAAGCCGTGTAGATCCCTGAGCCTGTGACCAGATACCACCAGCCTCTCTCCCTGGGGTTGATCTCATATAGCCACTGGTGGTAACGGGCTTCTGGGGGACTTGAACTGTAAGATATTCAAAGGAAAACAGAAGAGCTGTTCCAAGCACTGTGAGTTCTATCAGTGTGGCGGGTTCTGTTAGTCACTCTAGCAACAGAGGAGGCTAAAATAAGAGACCAAACCCAGGGGAGCAGTTTAGGTCAGGTGGCATGCCAGGAGTAGGCCCTCTACCATGTCGCCATTGAACTTTACCTCCTTTTAACAGAATGAATTAAAACCTTCTGAAGTCTCACCCATTGTGGGCTTTAACAACATTAATTCTATTCATTAAAATGAGAGCTATCATGTACATAGCAGGAAACATGCTAACTGCATATTGACATATTTGAGGAGCATTTTAGAAAGAAATAACCAAGGCACAGGATGGTTAATTTTTTTAAAAAATATGTTTTTATTGATTTCAGAAAGAGGAAGGGAAAGGGAGACAGATAGAAACATCAATGATGAGAGACAGTCATGGATCAGCTGCCTCCTGCATGCTCCCTACTGGGGATCAAGCAAGACAACCAAGGCATGTGCGGAATCGAACCCGGGACCCTTCAGTCCGCAGGCCGATGGCCTATCCACTGAGCCAAACCGGCTAG
>NW_006292696.1:4937701-4955576 GCF_000327345.1 Myotis davidii | reverse complement strand
GTCAAGAACAGGACACACAGTGCAAAGTTTCAAGCTCCCAAGGAGGGATTGCACAGAGAATGTTAGTTCAATTCAACAAAAATGTGTTGTTATTCATGCATTCCAGGCAGTGTGCCAAATTTTGGCAATACTGAGATGAAAAGTACCAATGAGGTCCCTACCCTGGTATTAGAGTGGAACAGGGTTTGAGTGAACATAAGCATCATTGACCAGGCCAGAGATAATATACACAATTCAAATAATGAAAATTCTGGGTTTGTTACTCCTTAGTCCCCTCAACTAAGAGCAATGCCTCCAGGAGGGAAGTCCATTCGTACATAGGTGTACAGTGGGAATTCTCAAACACACTCCAATTAAGCGGGGGGGGGGGGGGGGGGGGAGCCAGTTTTCAGGGCCTCCATTTAACTGGAAAAGAAGAAATAAGAAGTAAAGTCCAAATGAGGCCAGAGGCAGAGTCCCAGAGCCTGCCAAGAACAAACTGTGCTAGCAGCAAACAAGAAAGGGGAAAAAGGGCAAAATGAAAATAGCAGATGAGAAAAAAATAAGGCCCCCACCCAGAATCATAACATTGAACTAGAGCAAAGCTAACCTCACCGTCACCAAATGTCCAAGCTTCCAGTGTCAATGGAGTATGAACCCTCAATCACAATACTGCGCATCTTATTCTTCCTCCACACCCACCCCCAAAGACATCATGACCTCTTGGCTGGAAATAGCTCCGTGGAGCAAATGAAGACCTTTCTGACGCTTTTTTTTTAATAAGGTGCCACTGAAAGTGAAGGGAAATTCATGTTACAAGACACTATGTCACACCATCATCACAGTGGAGGTAGATGGTAATGAAAAAGGCAAGTCCTGACAGAAATCTCCAAGACACATGAAGCACAAAATGAGGATGTGGGCGGTCCTCTGATTAAGTGCATTTTCATCTTCAGAGCCAATCTCAGGCCACTGAGCTAGGAGGAGGCGATTCAGGAAGTCCACCAGGAAAACTTCATGGCAAGTGTGAAGAGGGTGAAATTCCTTTGTTTAGCTCGCTTACCTTCTAAGCCAGCAAAAAGAAGGGAAAGTGTGTTTTCAGAAACTCACTGCTTGTCCTGGTCCCTGCCCTAAGTCTCTTGTCCTGTCCTTTCTGCTCACTAAATAGTGGCACCGGACAGTGAGTGGGCACCCACTCTGGGCCAGCAGCACAAAGCCAAGTGCCAGAGCATCAGCATGGGACATCTGTGGCCTCTGCATCCAGAGAAGCTGGTTGGGAAGAGGAATGAAATTGTTTAAATAATTATTTCATGACACTGATAACATGTGCTGAGAAGGACAGGAAGAAGGATGTCACGGTATATTCAACACAGCCTGACTCTCCTTAGCCAGAGAGTAAAGTGCGGAAAACTCTCCCAAACAGTCATGACACTGCTGATACGGACCCTATGCTGACATGGGGTGTTATTTCTGTCTCCATGAATTTAATTGACCAGTGGCTCAGTTCCTCTGTTTCCCAGTTGGACAATTTTACAAACGGTTATGATCTTCCACAACTTGCAAGGTATGGGGACTAGCCTTTCTTTTCAAGAGAGCCCTGGGGTTCCTCTAGGATTTAGATATTGTTTTAGGAAATGCTTAAAGCATGAAACTTCAAACCAAAACCAGAAAAAAAGACTGCAAGAAACAGGTGGAGTCCTAGTTCCAACGAGAACACACTTAATCTAAGGGAGAACATTGTACAATTAAAAAACTAAATCGGAAGCATGAGCCTTAGATTTCATGCAGATCATAATGTCAAGGCGCGATCTGGTTTTCCAGCCAGTAAGCTTGTTTTACTAGCTTTATTCATATGTGGGTTGGAATTTATTGACTCACAATTAAAACAAGCAATCTTCTGTAGAAAAGTTCCTTTTTATCTTAGGGATCCTATCTGACCCCTGTGGACAGGACCATGGCCATGCACTCATCACCATCACTCACAAGAGGACTATAAAACAGCCAATTCAGGAGAAATGTCCATCCTGCCCACCAGGCATTTAACCTGGAACAGCCCAACCTTATTCCCATAGCCTCCAGTCAGTCCGTGAACCCATGAACTTAACTGGGCACCCTCCAAACATACTGCGGAAAATGTTCAAAATGACAGAGATATGGTTCCTTCCATCATTTGTAGTCTCTGGATTCTCAGATACAATTCAATGATTCTTAATAGGTTGAAATGAAAACAGTGCAAATGAGTAAAACAGATTCAGCTCGAGTATGAATATGAAAACAGATTCAAATGAGTAGAAACAGCCTGAATATAAAGAAACTTAAGAAAACACCAAAACAGACTTATTGAATGAAAAACAGGGATCAGTTCAATCAAGCATAGTTAGGTTGAGCCCTGTAATTTAGCATTCTCTTTGCAGATCAAAGTAGAAAATAGTACAGCCCAGAGAGAATGAAGATGGAATCTACAACGTAATTGCTTCTGGCACCTATGGGCAATATCATTTAGGCAAGTGCTATTCAAAAGGCCCATCTCCACAATACTGGTTAAACCTCTGCAAGGAGATGAGGAATTTGGGTCAGGATATAGATCAATGTACTACTTCCTTCTTTGAGAGAATCCCTCCCCCTTCACATACACACATACTTAAAAATGCCATCCGGCCTCATGGTACAGTTGACTTGCATGCTAGCTCAAGCTCCTTTTGTCATCAAGGATGGGTAAGACTCAGCCGGTCCCAAGACCACACTTGGAGTGGAGCTGGGTTAAGGAAAAAGAGCTCAGACTCTGGCATGGGAAGGGGGGTGGTGACTGGTTGTGAATCACAGCTTCATTATTTCTATCTATGCAACTTGGGGCAAATAATTCTCCCTGCCTCAGTCTACTCATTTGTAAAATGAAGATATCACTGCCACTTCATTAGGTCATTGTGAGGATCACGTGGGAAAGTGTCTGAAACACTTAATGTGGAACCTGGCATGTGACCAGCACTAGCAAAATGTGAGTCAATCTTAATATCCCCCCTCTTCTTATATTAGAGTTGAAAAGAAACTCAGAGTTAACAGTATTCCTTCCCATGCAAATGAGTTCTTTCTCCTGTGACTTTTACTCCTCACTACATAAAGCAACAAGAACAAATCCACAAGGCAGTACATAGAAATGGTGACCCACGATCAGACTTCCTCGGTTCTGGTTCTCACTGACTACAGATAGCCCTAGGGCAGTTCGTCGACTTCCCTGAGCCCCCATGTCCTCATCTTTTAAGCTAAAAAAAAGTAAAACAGAGGGATAATGCTTCGATAAGAATAATATTACCCCTGCTGCATATGCCACACTCATTGTATCAAAAAAAAAAATTCTGTCTGTGAAAGCATTTTTTAAGTATTTTTTTTATTCATTTCAGAGAGGAAGGGAAAGGCAGAGTGAGAGAGAAACATCAATGATGAGAGAGAAACCCTGATTGGGGGCATGCCCCCACTGGGGATGGAACCAGCAACCCCAGCATGTGCCCTGGCTTGGAATCGAACCATGACCTCCTGTTTCATAGGTCACTGCTCAATCACTGAGCCACACCCGGCAGGTGAAAGCTTATGTTTTATTAGCCACAGAACGAGTACAAATGTAGGTGTCCCAGGAGGAGCCCCATAGGAGCATACCAGGCAGCTGAAGGAGCATTCATGTCCGTCCTAGTCCAGAGTCACCGGTTCTCAAGTTCCTTCGGCTACTTGCCACAGAGTAGTCCTCTGGACAGCTTCCATAGCAACTTCCCCCTGTGTTTGGGAAAACGCTGAGAATGCAACACCCAGGCTGTGTCACTGTCGATCAGCCTCCCAGCTGCCTCTGGGAACCCACTGCATGAGTTAATTACTCATCGCGAAAAAAGCCATTTATCCTCAAATCCCTGAGCGCCGAGTTCTTTCAAGTTGGTGCTCTCCCCATTTTGGAACCTTGTTGCTTCTAATTGGTTGTGATGCCCACCTTCTCTGTATGCTGCAGAATTTTCTCCCTGGTTCTTCTCTTCTAAGATTTCCCTACTTCCATACTTGCTCCCATTTTTATTAATTCTGGGGTTTGGAGAATCCTTGTGGACTTCAGATATGAAGAGAAACCTTGAAGTGTCAGTTGGAGAGAGAGAAAGTGACAAGCAGACAGACAGACTCATTTGCAAGGATATTGACCTGAAATGGGGAACACTCGCTGGGCAGGGAGGGGCAGAAAGTAAGGAGCTGAGGAGGAAGGGCGGGTACTGGGATGGAATTTTATCCTACAGGTAGCATTTTATCTCAGGAGACATTAGAAATGGTTTAGGTCAAACTAAAATATGTATAAAAATTACCTGGGTCCTCCTACTCCTTGCTGCATAGAGCAACGGAGGACAAAGATATTGTGAGCTATAAACAGTAACTAGAGCAGTGTCTCCTTAAGATGCAAAGTCTAACTCAGTGGGTCTAGGTAGGCTCTAGGGTCCTGAATTTTTAACACACTCCCAGGCCATGCGAACGCTGCTGGATTCTAAGCAGAACAGATATGAGTGGCTAATAAAATGGGTCGTCTGTGGTTAAGAGGCATGAAACGGGGCAGACAGGTTGTATTTCAGTCTGATTCAAGGAAGACTGTCCTGAAGAGGCAGCTATTTACACACGTAACAAACACCTGTAGATTCCTACTTTGTGGGAGGCATACATGCTGTCAGCTATCTCCTCCAAACATGAAGCAAAGAGCAGGACAAAAGGCTTCTCCCCCATGAAGTCTGTAATGCAATGACGGGCTATAACTCGGGTCCATTGGTGGACCCGGGTGAGAACTCAAGCACTCCGTACAGAACGCCCACATCCGCAAGGACCCTCAGCAAGGCCTGCAAAGAGAAAGTGGTCCTCCGCTCCGGTCCCCCTCCTCTGCCCTTGCTGCTGTCCCTGTCACATCATGATCAGCTCCTCCACCTGGAGGGTCACAAACAGCCACTAACTAGTCTCCAGGCTTTTCTTGTTCGCTTCCCCTCAACAGCCAGGAACCGTCTTTTTTTTTTTTTTTCATGTAAATTAGAATGCTGCTTGGGCCCAAGATGGAGTAACAGAGAACAGATTTACCCTCCTACTCAGAAACAAAAGATAGACTACATAAGACAATGGTTTTGAAGACACCGAATAGAGGCAATGAGAGAGAGGTCCCTGGGAGACGGAAAACAAGTAAAGGAAGCCAGCCCTGGGGGCTCCCCAGCTCATTGTCCTGAAACAGTTTCCAGGCAGTGGCTCAGAGAGGGGCCCAGGCTAGAGCCCGAAGAACTCCCTGAGCTGAGACAGAGCTGAGGGTCTGGGGAGCCTCAGGTGGTGGGAGCACAGAGAGGCAAGAGTGGCACAGACAGCCAGCCTGGATTTCTGCACAAAGTCCCCTTGGAGTGCTCAGCAAAGTACTGATCAGCACATCCACGTGAGAAAACTCCCGGGGGCAGGGGAAGGGGAGGGGGGGGCACAGGGGCAGGCACACAATGGGAAGGATTAAGTAACAGTTCCCTGTGGTCATTCCTGGGGACTTGGGGCCACCCCAGGCCTACTGAACCCAAAACTCTGAGGGTGGGGCTCAGAGATCTGTGTTTTAACAAATATTCTGATGTTCACTCACTTTTGAGAACCACTGCCCTAAGGCATTGATCCTGAACCCTGGCTGAGTACCTGAACCCTCGGCGATCTAAGAAATCCTGATGCCTAGGCCCCTTCTAGAGAATAATCAAATCAGTCTGACTCAGTGGGCCTGGGTGTGGCCCGAAAACCTGCATTTCTAACAAGTTTCTGGGTGATTCTGGAGCCGTTGCCTGAGAACCACTGGTCCAGGTGTGAGAAGGGGTGACACCTGCCCATTTACGAGGCCACAGCTAGGACAGCAGACAGAATCTGGCCAGTTCCCTCAGCCCCTCTAACAATGGGGAAATCACTACATTCCAAAATATCCTATCTGGGGACAAAGCTAATTATGAACAATTTCTTACTTAGTGAGCAAAATCTAGCTCCTTTAACCTTTCAATAGTTCATCTGTGCTAAGTATTCTCCCCCGCCCTTTTCTGATTTTTCCCCCTTTAAAGGGATTGAGCCATAACTGCTCCCAAGCTGCAGGTCATTATTTTCAGTAAAATCATGCTTTTTTATTGTTTTGTCAGTTTCTTAATATTCCGAACCCTATTAGGACTGTGGTGCTCAAACTTCGACGTGTGTAATAATCACGTGGAAACCTGCTAAGAATGCTAACATTCAGGCACCCAGAGCTGCTGATTTAATAGTGCAGTGTGGGCCCAGGTACCTGCAGTCTTATAAATACCAGGGCACTTCAGATGTTCTGCGGCCACGTACTACCCTAGGGCCCTGCTCACAAGTTCAGTAGCCAATGAAGCATTTTCAGAATGGATCCTTCCAATCATAATTTTAAATAATATTTTTTTATTTCAGAGAGGAAAGGAGAGGGAGACAGAAACATCAATGATGAGAGAGACTCATGGATCAGCTACCTCCTTCATGCCCCCCACTGAGGGTCGAGCCCACAACCTGGGCATGTGCCCTGACCAGGAATCTAACTATGACCTCCTGGTTCATAGGTCGACACTCAACCACTGAGCCACACCAGCCAAGCCCAATCGTTTTTAAACAAAGACACAGCATCCTAAGGCCTCCTCATCTTAACATGGAAAATTCTGCTAAAATCTTTAGTTATAATTCTGCCAACAAGGGCTCCTGCTGAGGTTTATACACAAAGGTCTCCCCCCACTAGGCAAGGTCAGTCCCTCTCGCTGCCCTGGCTAAGCGTCAACAGGGTCAGTGACCTTGGGGATGGTTGGAAATCACATTCATTTTCTTCCACCTTTTTCCTAATGTTTTCATCCTTTTCTTCTCCCCAATCCCTCCCCTCTTCTCTTTATCCTCTAATAATGCCAATAGCTACTATTTGCAAAGCCTCTCTTTCAACAGCTGGTACCAGGCTCAGAACATTACATCTTCTATCTCATTTAGTCTCCATAATCACGTGAGTTCAGCCTATTGTACAAGTAAAGTGTCACCTGCCTGGGTCACACAACTAGTGACTGGCAGCACTAGTCTCTAACCCTAAAGCATCTGATCCCATAGCTCAGGGGTCCTCAAACTTTTTAAACAGGGGGCCAGTTCACTGTCCCTCAGACCGTTGGAGGGCCGGACTATAGTTTTTACAAAAAAACTATGAACAAATTCCTATGCACACTGCACATATCTTATTTTGAAGTAAAAAAACAAAACGGGAACAAATACAGTATTTGTATTTGCATGTGGCCCGCGAGCCATAGTTTGAGGACCCCTGCCATAGCTTATTCTTTTGTTCCCTCTCCTCTTTTCTTTCTTTCTTTCTTTATTTTTTGGTCCTTTCAACCCCCTTCTCCGTTCCCTCTTCCACGTCACCTTATCTTTCTCCATCAGTCTCAGAGCAGAACTCACTGCTCTGACAGCAAGAGCCCAGAGCGTAGACTTAGAGGGCATTTCAAAATCACATGCGTGAGACAAGAGGGTGAGGCTATCCCAGGGTGGGTGTGAGTGCCTGTGTCATGGACCAGGGAGGGGCTCCATGCCCTTTGTACATTTGGGGCCCACAGCAGAGACAAGTGAAAAGCCAGTGGTTAAAGATCCTTGAGGCTTTGACGGGGTACTGTCTGACACGCGTCATTCCCAAATCACAGTCCCATCCCTCGTTAGCCAAGGCCTGTTAACTCGCAGAGCTCCAGCAAGGACTCCTCTGCAGGTGGTATACATACTTGGCGCCAAGGAGGGCAGCCTGGGTAACAGGAGGGGCTGACTCCTCTCCAACAGCTCTCCTGGCCCGGACGAGAGCTGCATATAGACATTTGGCAGAAAGCTTCCATCCGCTCCCTTGCCAAGAAGTCCAGGCCATGCTGAGCAGAGAATCCCTCAGCTTTCATCTGCAGCGTTTCAAGCTCCTTTAAGTGTTGGTTAATGGTGAATGACTCATTCAGCTCACTCAGGGTGGTTAGCCCAGATTCAGCTCAAGTTAGCTACAGTTCCACAATCCCTGCCCCTGAAGGACGCACAGTCTGGTTGGCTGCAAGTGTAGCTCTCAGACCTTCCAAGGATTCCTTTTACCTGGGAAGCCCTAGGAGCTACGGGTCCGAGACATCCAGAATATACGAAAGCATATAATTTTTCAATCCAAGTAGCAAGTATTAGTGTATTTCATATGGGAGGGAAAATGCCCACTAAACACAAAGACTTCTCTGCGACCTCAAAGCAGATTTCAAATAGCTACTGAGCAGCAGCATTAATGGGAAGATAAGGATTTTACACTGGGAAGTAACTTTATAGAGTCACAGCTTAGTTCAGCTAAGGGTAGATACTTCCTGATCAAGTTGGAAAACCAATGAGTGTTGGCCATATTCAAGACCAAACTACATAACTTTGGGAAAGTCCCTGATTTCCCTAACCCACAGTTTTCAAGTCTCTATAGATGGGAAAATAACCCCATCTCATAAATCTCAAAGTTGCTTACAACCATTCTATATAATAAAAGGCTAATATGCAAATTGTCCCCTCGACCAGGAGTTCAACCAGGAGTTTGAGCAGGGGTTAGGGCCAGTCAACTGCCTGCTGCCCCTCCCCCCAGCCAGCCCGATCGGGGCAGGCCAGCCAGACCCTACCCGTGCACGAATTCGTGCACCGGGTCTCTAGTAGGAAAATGTAACTCTGTGAGTATTAATACTGGATGCCACTTAAATTTTGATATTATGTGTTTCTTAACCCCCAAGGAGGCATTGTCATGCTGTCCAGAGGAATAGAACCAGTAAGTACATAGAGATTAGAAGAGATTTATTATAGGAACTGGCTCATGCAATTATGGAGGCCGAGAAGTCCCACAATCTGCCATCTGCTGGCTGGAGAACCAGAAGAGCCAGTGTTATAATCCAGTTTGAGTTGAAGGCATGAGCACACCTGGTGGATAGTGTGAGTCCCTGTGTGAGTCCGAAAGCCCAAGAACCAGGAGCACGGGTATGCGAGGGCATGAGAAATGGATGTCTTAGCTCAAGCAGGGGGAAAGAGAATTTGCCCCTCTTCCTCCTCTGTTCTGTTCAAGCCCTCAACAGATTAGATGAGGCCCACCCACAGGGATGAGGGATATCTTCTCAGTCTACTGATCCAAATGGTAACATCTTCCAAAGACACCTTCACAGACACCCCCAGAACTGGTGTTTTACCAGCTATCTGGGCAGCCCTGAGCTATCTGAGCTGGATCAAATTGACATATAAATGTATCATTCACAAGAGACTCCTTACGGATCATGGTGTGGTCCATACCCACAACCTCATCTAACAAAAACTGCCCTGCCCACAGCCATTAATGAGGGGCAGCCACATTCCGTACCTACTGCCCTCATCACTGTCTGCCAACAACTCCTTGGACCAGGGTGGCACATATGTCCCAAGATAGGCAATTCATGAGCTGGCAATTCATGGTCCTGAATTCTCATGAAGATAAAGCCCTCTGGCTAATCTCAGGAACTTAAAGCAGGGAACCAATGGGAGGATGACCAAGCCATTAGAAGAAAAAGCAGAAAGAAGCAGAAACCATGAGCGGAAGAACTAAGGTAGGAAAAAATGGTGGCAGGTATGGAACATCGGTAGTAATGAAAGGAAATACACTCAAAGAAGCCAAGATGGAGAGAAGATCTAACTCGAGTTCATGATGAGCCACCAGAGTGCAGATCCACCAACGCCTGCTGCTGATGCCTCTGTAGATATCCTAATCTGGTTCCTGACTGCAAGAAGACAGGTTATACCATGGTTTTGTCGCTTGCATTTCCTGTGAAATCCCTGTTTCCCTTACTGCCACCTGGCTCCTCTCCCAGGTGAGGGTGCTACCGGTCTCTGTCTCTTGCAGGGAGAAGGATTTAATTCATATGACAACTGAGTGTGTGAGAGGCTGGTCAGATATTGATGTGACAGATGAAAAGGGGTCATCCCCAGTAATAGCTGCAGGGCCCTCATCAAAGCCCAGCCATTTTGCTAGGAGTCTTCACAGCCTCGGGCAAGATAAAGTCTTAGTGATCCTTGCCCTTCAGCTTCCTCCCAGGATGCAGGTTGAACTTGTCTGAGGAGCTTGGACATACACACTCCTGAAAGGGGAGGTACTGGTTTGCATAATAGTTATGCCAGAGCTTCAACGTATTCCCTTCTCTCCAGAATGCAGCGTGTTCTTTAAAAAAAAAAAAAAAGTAGTAATAATAATCAAGGGAAGGGGCCTCTAATGATTCCTATTTTCTCCTCCCAGTTTAATGCAGGCAGCAAGGGAGATGAGAATTCGTGGACTAAGCAATCCGCTGGCGTGGCTGTTAAAGTGATGTGTGGTGGGGACACAGCAAAACCTGCTTAATGCTCAGAAACACCTGCTGGGAAATATTTTTCTGCATGAGTTGCAAACAGTATTAGAACAATTTTCTTGCCTTTAACAAAAGAGGAGCGGCGGTGAGGGGGCAGCTCTGTCTCTATGGGCTAGCACCACAGAACAGACCTGGGGAGAATTAAGAGATAGGCCAGAGGCTGGGAAAGTAGGCAGTGGGGGGGAGGGGGGGCGGTCTCTAGCTAACTTTGGCCTGAGAACTCTGCTGAGTCAGCCCTTGTCCTGCAGCTCTGGAGCCAGAAATTCCCACTTGGCCACCCTCATTTCTGAGTTTTCAGGGATCTCAGAGTGCACACTCAGCCTCAATTCCCTCTAGCCAGTGTGGCAAAGGCATTTATTGAGTATAGACAGTGAAAGAAACACACATCCAGCTCCCTGTCTCTCTGGGGAGGTAGTGAGCTGACATTCCCCTCCTGTCCATTCCGCCTGCCCTAGTTCAAGTTCTGAGCATCTTTCAGTAGAATTTTTCCAGTGGCCACCTAACTGGTCTCTCCATTTCCAGTTTCCCTTTCCTCCCATTGGTCCTCCACACCGGTGCCATAAACATGTAAAATAAAACGATCATATCGGGCCAATGTCCAGCAACATCCATGGCTTCTTTCAGCCATAAAATTAAGCCCTGACCTCTGAGCCCCGCTTGCCACAATCTGACCCAAAGCCACTGGTCCATCTTCAATCTTCCATCCCACTCACACTATCACCTTCGCTCACCCGCTCATGATGCCCTAAGCCCTCCCGATGGTTCCTCCCTCAATGCCTTTGCTCGCACTATCGGTTCTCCCAGGAGTGCCTTTTTCCTGCCTAAATGGATTCTAAATACCAAGCCCTGGGAGACTGAGCAAATAATGACATCATGGGCATAAACATGGACATAATGACATAAACAGAAAGTAACAAGTTCAGGTTCACATAATGCTGAGGTTGGAGCGGGGTCATTGGGGCTTCCAAAAATGTTTGAGAGACTGGGAAGTGTTTTACCAAAAAAGGCACGTCCAAGCCAGTGGTGTAGCTTGAGGAGTCACTGTCCAGAAGACGATGAGGAGTTAAACCAGCAGGTGCTCTTGAGACGGTATATCTCTCTCCCAGCTCTGAGATACCTTTTGATGATCAAAGCTCTTGTTTCACATATTTGTCTTCTCAAAGTTTCATCAGGCTACATGGGACCTCGGACGTACCTGAATAATTCCACACTGAGGATGAAAGAGGGACGGACGAGCAGCCCCAGTGGGGCGACACTTCGTGAATTCTGCCGACACTGATATTCTGGTGTGGACCTCTTCTTTGCGGCCGCTCACTAGGTGTCATACACAACCACACTGGCAGCAGTGAATTGCATTTTTCTCTGTGTCTTTTCCTCAGAACACGCACAGCCTTCTCCCTCATTGTGTCCTACTTACAAATAACCACACCAACATTGTACATAGTCCATACTCTGAACTTTGAATGTTTCCTCTTCCTCAAATTGCTATCCTCTCCACAGAAATAAGTAAAAGAATACCCCTAGCACTGCTAACAGCATGGAAGCCCGGGTCAAAGGTCACCTTGTCTGCGGCCTCCCCTCATCTCACTGAAAGTCCCTGAGGTAGGGCTGGTGACACCCTCTGCCCAGGCTTCCCTTTCTGGGCGCTGGTATCTCAGAAGCTCAGTTGCAAACAAGATTCAAATGACCAAATGAACTAAGGAGGGGAACGAAGGAGAAACGCTGGGTTAGACCGTGGCCAATGGCTTTGGCAAATGCACACATCCTCCCGTTGCCATTTCAGCAAGACCGGAGTCTTCTCAGAACACTAATTCCTCCCTGGATCACTGCTTCCCAGAGCAATCACATAAATCCATCTAACATTTAAGCAAAGGGATATTGAGTTTGGCAGATCAGTACAGTGTATGTTTGCCTCCTGGCGTGATAAGGTCACCTACTAGGAAAGGCAGGCGAAGGTGGTGAGCGCCACATGTGAGGTGGCCAGAGGAAAAAAGAATTGGGGAGAATCAAGCCAGAGCCTCCAGGAAGCACAAGCCTGAGGTGTCCAGCTGTCAGCAAACACAGGTCGAAATGCATCCTGGGCCTCCAAGGATGGGAAAATGGGCATTCTTCTGCCTGAAACCCCAAAGAGGCAGGTTTTCAGCCCTAATACGTTGAACTTCAACTGCTCACACCTGATCTGGTGGGTTTTTTGTTGTTGTTGTTGTTGTTGTTGGGGTTTTTTTGCATATCACGTCACAGTCCTCTGAATCTAACTTGCATCCAAATTTTCAGACAAAATCCCCCTGCTTTCCTCATTCAGTATGTCCCGGAAGCTGACCGAAATCTCTCCAAGGTCATATGAGGAAACAGACATCATCCAGGGGTGTTGATAGGAGCATAAATCAGTACCACCTTTTGGGAAACAATTGGGCATGTCTAGCAAAATTTTAAATGAACGTAACATTTCCTATGGAAATTCCACTTTTAGGAATTTATCCAAAAGATATATTCACACATGGGCAAAATTGTGTGTACAAACTTGCCTTATTCAGTGATTTTTGTAAAAGCCAAAAACCAAGAACATTTGAAATGTACATCAAAAACAAATCTAGTTATCCCTGACCCATGTGGCTCAGTTGGTTGAGCATCATCCCATGCACCGAAAGGTCATCAGTTCAATTTCGGGTCAGGGTACATGCCCAAGCTGTGGATTGGGTCCCCTGTCAGGGTGTGTACAGGAATTAACCAATCAATGTTTCTCTCTCTCTTCCTCTCCTCTCCTCTCTCTCTAAAATCAATTAAAACATTTAAATTAAAAAAATGAATCTGGGTACAATATGCCAATGAAATATGAAACAGCCATTAAAAAGGATGAGACAGCCCTGACCGGTTTGGCTCAGTGGATAGAGCGTCGGCCTGCGGACTGAGGGGTCCCAGGTTCGATTCCAGTCAAGGGCATGTGCCTTGGTTGCGGGCACATCCCCAGTGGGGAATGTGCAGGAGGCAGCTGGTCGATGTTTCTCTCTCATCGATGTTTCTGGCTCTCTATCACTCTCCCTTCCTCGCTGTAAAAAAATCAATAAAATATATTTAAAAATGTGGTCTCCTGTGGGTCTTTGGACAACTGCATAAATAATGACAGCATTGTGAATACATAACTCTAGGCTATGGGAAACTTCAGGACAGGTTTCCAAGTCCTTCCTGCAGAAGATAGGCTTCTTAGAACAGAAGATATGCCATAAAAAAAAAAGAAAGGATGAGACAAGTCTAAAGGTATTATGACGGAACAGGTGATCTCCCAAATGTATTGTTAAATGAAAAGAGTAAGGTGCAAAATGGTATGATAGCATGCTATTGTTTACATAAGAAACACACAAAAGTGGGATGTAACATACATACATATGTACAAGCACACATACATGCACGCATGCATACACACACACATACTCATATCCATGTATAAGCATATACTATCTACAGAGGGTACATAAAGGCTTCTGAGGACACAGAGTAACAATAGCTGCCTTCCAAGCATAGGAGGAGAAATTTCCTTTAGGTGGTTTGAATATTTTACTCTGCAAATATGATAGATGAGAGAGAGAAAAAAATTCAATGTAGATTATTTTGTAAGTTTCATAAGCACAGTAGCTACAAAGACCCTTCAAAGTACACATTCAAACAACTTCCAACCCAGCTGGAGGGTAGAGCAGGGATGAAGGAAGAGCCGACAAATAAATATTAACTTGCAATCATCCGGGTCCGTAAGATACAATTGTGCACTTTATCCACTGGCCTTTCCTCCCTTCTAAGACGCATTAACCCTGACACACCAACATTCTTTTGAGCTACTTCAGCACACCACTGGTTTGCAGTGAAAACTAATTTTTCAAACTAGGTTTAGAAAATAAAATTTAGGAAGGTAAATCTACTCACCAGGGACAACATGCTCAAGTCAAATATAAGTGGTTTATTGGAGTGGATGGTGTGCCTTGAAAATCAGGGGGACGGCCTGGCTCAGTGGTTAAGCATCGACCTTTGAACCAGGAGGTCACAGTTCAATTCCTGGTCAGGGCACATGCCCGGGTTGTGGGCTCGATTCCCAGTGTGGGGTGTGCAGTCGGCAGCCGATCAATGATTCTCTCTTATCATTGATGTTTCTATCTCTCTCTCCATCTCCCTTCCTCTCTCTCAAATCAATAAAAACATATTTTAAAATATTTTTAAAAGAAAAGAAAATCAGAGGGACAGCCAACCGTGAGGACACACTTTCTAGTGGGCAGGTGAAAGAGACTCGTTTGGGGTGCAGCTTGGTGTAGGAAACCTCCCACAGCACCCCCAGCCCACCTGATTAGGTCTCTGAGTTCCCGTCATGCCCTACAGCACACTACTTACCACGCTGTGTTACAACTGCCTTTTTACATATCTGCCCCTTGCACTAGACCAGCCGCGGGCAAACTACGGCCCACTTGAAATGAACAAAACTAAAAAAAAAAGACCATACTCTTTTATGTAATGATGTTTACTTTGAATTTATATTAGTTCACACAAACACTCCATCCATGCTTTTGTTCCGGCCCTCCGGTCCAGTTTAAGAACCCATTGTGGCCCTGAGTCAAAAAGTTTGCCCACCCCTGCACCAGACCATGAGCTGCTCCGGTCCAGGGGCCACGTCATTATTGTTTCCTCAGCCACTCGCTCAGTGTGTGGCAAACAGAAGATGCTTAATAAACATTTGCTAAATTGGCCGCAGCAGCTTCCCAGCAACACAGGCAGGGCTCATCACACACTCTGGCTGCCATAACCTTCGCACAAGGTTGAATGTTGCTACCTTTGACTGTGCATATATGTCTGTGTCTGATACAGGGGGCTTTCAGTAATACAAGCTGGAATCATTAAGGACTGAGGCAAGTGACTCCATCTCCTGGAATGTGTCGTTATCCATGAAAGAGAGATGTCACCTACCTTGTCAGGTTGAGGTGAGGAGCAAATGAGATTATGTAGGCAGCCTACCTTACGTGTGGCGTGGCAGCCACAAAATAAATGGTAATTTAATGTCTTTTTTTATCTTCCACATCTAAAAGGTGATCCCTTCTAAGGTAAGTATTCTCTCTCACTCACCGTGTGCCCTCCACATGCTCACCGTGGTACCTGTTGCACACTGAGTGTTCAACAAATAAGAGGAAATGTATCATTTGACGCTGCCAGACATGGGTTGGAATCTAGGATTTAACTGATTGTTTAGCTAAGTGTTCCCAGGCAAGTTACCTCACCTCTGAGTCTCCTTTGAGCTTCTTATCCATAAAATGGGTATGTTATTGCTTATCTCATGGTGTCAGGGTAAAGATGAAATGAGCTGATACATTGAACTATGCAAAGCCTGACTACAGTGTCACTAAATAGTAGCCCTTGGTATTACCTATAATAAACGCAATCCCCTCTGCACAGTGGGGCTTTGAGGCACAAACACAGCCCTTGTTGCTTTTACTACTTCCCCTGGGAGCAGACAGAGATGGCCTGCAGAATGATGAGACATATTCTGCTAAGCACAAAAAAGTTTTAGGAAAGGTAACCTACCCCTGGCTGGCGTGGCTCAGTTCATTGGGCATCGTCCCATGCACCAAAAGGTTGCCGGTTTGATTCCAGTCAGGGCACATACCTGGGTTGTGGGCTCAATCTCTGTTAGGGGTCATGTAGGAGGCAGCCAATAGATGTTCAGCTCTCACACTGATGTTTCTCTCCCTCTCTCCGTTTCTCCCTCTCCCTTCCTATCTCTAAAAATCAATTTTTAAAAAATCTTTAAAAAACAAAATAAAAATGTTACTTAAAGGCAGCACAGCTTTGAGGGGCTGTGATCAGCTCCAGGTGGGAGAGGAATGATTTGTCTAAGCACTTCCATCGCTGTGCTGAAAGCAGTCCAGGAGGACAGCCTCTCTAGCAGGCCACATTGGAAGGTTACACGCTGCCCAGTAACCAGGGTATTGTAGTCCCCATTCCATAGCAACAGAAACTGAGGTTGACCAACGTCACCAGGAAAACTAGGAAGTAGTAGAGCAGGACTTCAAACCTAGAACTCTGGACAATTAGCCCAATGCTCTTCCTGCTACATCATCTGCCTTTGAAAAAAAAAGAAAAATGAAAGAATAATAGTGATCGTAACCTACCCAAATAATAATAATAGATGAAATGTCTCAATGTACCATTTCAGAAAGTTAAAACTATGACCCTCCCATACAGATATAAAATGAACATATGCCAAAGATATATTTAACTCATTAATGAGGAAACCGGCTAGATGGAGACATGGTTCAAAGGTCATTCAAGGAAAAGAGATTTATGTAGACAGGAAAGATCAGACAAAGTGAGTTTGCTACCTTTGTCAGGTTTGAGCCCTAAGGAGTAATAAAACTTTAACCTTTGAGGTAAGTCTCCTCCAGAGAACAGAAATTGTTTGAATGTCTACTGAACAAAGGTCCACGAGTTATTGTGTAATTTCACAGAGTCTGGTTCCTAAGAAACGATAAATAATGAGATAAACAAAGGTACATGCTCCAGAATTAAATGATCCTTAACCAACTTAAGACTGCAGGGACATGCATTCATCTTTTCCCAAGTTTTGGTAAGCCTTTTTTTGTTTTGTTCTGTGTGTGTGTTTTTGTTAATCCTCACCCAAGGATATTTTTCCATTGATTTCTAGAGAGAGTGGAAGGTAGGGGGAGCGACACAGAGAGAGAAACATCGATGTGAGACACATTGATTGGTTGCCTCCTGCTCGCACCCTGACCAGGGCTGGGGATCAAGCCTGCACCTAAGATAGATACCCTTGGCCGGAATTGAACCTAAGACCCTTCAGTCCACAGGCTGACACTATCCACTGAGTCAAACCAGCTAGGCTCGGTAATCTTTTAAACATACGACGTTTGCTTACTTTCTGGAAGACATTGTGTTAGCACTTTATGTATATTCCTTCGGGTGATCCTAACCGCAGCTCTATGAGATAGTCACTGCAATGATCCCAATTTCACAGATTAGAAAAGGGAGGCACAGATGGGGTGACTTGTCCAAGGTCATTAGCTAGTACATGGTGTAGCAGGAATTCCACCCCAAGCTAATGGCAGAACATGCCATTCTGCCTTACCAAGATCCAATCACATGACCTCAGCCTTGATAGGACGGGCTGTCTCTCATCCTTGTTGAATCCCTAGCACCTGGCTCAGTGTCAGACAGACAGACAATCAATAAGTGTAAGTTTTGCTGTCTACGCTAGAGCTGGGACTAAGAAGCTCTGACCCAGACCATGAGTTAGGAAGTGCCAGCATGTGCTGGACGCTGAGCTGGTTCGTGAACTAACTTGAGAGTTACACTGAGCTACTCAGAAGCTTATAACTATTAAATGAACATAAGAGACAGGGCCCTGCCCTCATAGAGCTTATAATCTAGTGGGGAAAACAAGCATGAAAAAAGACTGACAACAAAACGGGATGCAAAACGGGATGCGCACCAGGACCGGAGGGTACAGAGAG